>NC_142607.1:0-330565 GCF_041222555.1 Hakea prostrata
TAAGCTTAAATTCATTGATGCTGAACCACCTGCTGAGACCGACAAATTCTATGCCAATTGGACCCAAGATGATGCTATAATCAAATATGGATGTGAATAGCATGGAACCTGATATTGCAACCAATATTTTGCTTCACAAGACTGCCAAGGGAATATGGGATGACTCACAAGAAACCTATTCCCAAGCTAAAAATATGACTCGAATTTATAATATTTATGAAAACCTATTTAAATTTCAGCAAGCTGACAAGTCTTTGTAGGATTATTACAACTCTTTTAAAGGCATGATGGAGGAGTTGAATGTCTTTTAACATCTAACTACAAACATAGAGGAGCTTTAGACACAACGGAATGATTTTTTTGTAGGATTAAACCCTAAACTAAAATCTCTAAAATGGCATCTTCTTGCTAGTGAGTATGTCCCCAACCTCAGTAAAGCATATTCTAGACTTCAACATATTGCCTTGCCTGAAAGAGCCTCTTCCGGAAATAGTTCTAAAAGAGAAAATTTTGCGTTTACATCATCTCGTGGAAGGGGACGTGGTCATGGTTCTAGGGGAGTTTGTCGACCTCCTGGAAGCCATGGTGTTCAGCAGTCTAATAAGGCATCTAAACATTGTACTCATTGCCGTAAAACTATTGGTGGAAGCTTGTTGGGCCAAACACGGAAAGGTAGAATGGGCCAAACAACTTGCCAATCATGTCGTATCTGATGGTGGCATTGACACAATAGCAAACAACAATAATGGTTGCAGCGAGAGAGAGGCGAGATATGCCGCTCTCGAGCGAGATAGGGTGTCTTAAAACCCCCTAAACTAGGTGGTTCAACTCGAGATGGCGAGAGCCCATCTCTCAGATCTCGTCTCTCCTCTCGTCTCACTATCCCAAAATAGTGAGATATCTCGGCAAGGTCTTGTGAGATCTCCCACCATGCTACTTCCCACATGATTAATAAGTCATCACTTTTTAGTTCCTTTTGTATATCTACTACTAATAACTCTGTCGTCATAGCTAATGGAACTTCCACACCTATTCTAGGCTCTAGAAATGTTTCTCCTACACCTTCTCTTACTTTATCTTCTGTACTCCATGTTGCTAATTTTTCTTTCAATTTATAATCAGTCATCAGCTTAACTAAAGCTTTGAATTGCTATGTAACTTTACTCCTAATTCTTGTGTTTTTCACATAGAACAAAATTCGGTCGAAACTTACGAAATTTCTCATTTTGGGAACTTTGAAACAAAAAACTAGGGGACCCAAAAAAAATCCCAACTTTCCATCAAAACCGTTAAAATTTCGTCAAAACCTGGTTCAACCTAGCTGGACCATGTGGTTCAAGAGAAAAAAAATTCCCAAATTTTGTGGGAAACATAGGAAATTTCATGGAAACCTGAGACTTTTTCCTGCAAATTTCATAACTTTCACAAATTTTCAATTTTTTTGTTTCTTTCATGTTTCCCCGAATACCACGACAAATACCCCCTCCATCAAGATTTTCCTATCCAAATTGCGTATTCCCTCATACTGGTTATCTTAGGCATGTTGATGACCAGACTTATAAAGTTGCAGCTGTCAATTACCTTGACAACCATAGGCATAAAATGTCATGGGATGTCTATGTTCGTTGGTTGGAGGAGAAGATGTTACATGCATAGTATTACTCAGCTCACAGGATAGATCCACCAAGGCCCTCCTCTTGGCACTGAGTTGTACTTTCGTTTTATTATCAGTTACTTTGTATTTGATGTTTTGAAGTTATAAATTACATATTGAATGTTATGTATATAAGTAGTTAAATTTATAGTGTACTTCTTGGACAACTCTACATTGATGTTATGTACATTGAATGACATATCTACATCGACTTTTTAAAGCAAAATATATATGTTAATGTGTTCTTTATACTCTAACTAGCTTAAATGCAGAGTCTCACTCTAAAATACTCCTTAAAACCTATCAAAACTTGATGTCAAAACTTGCACGAAAAATCCTAAGTTTCCTCAAAATTTCTCAATTTCCCACCTAGGTTTCCCATTTTCACCCGGTCGAAACTCGAGTTTCCCTCAAATTTTTTTCTATGGTTTTCCAGGACTTTCACACGAAGAAAACACTTGGTGGAGGTGGTGAAAGGAATGTACTCTACTATCTAGACTACGTTGCCCCTACTACAACCCTTTTTGATGATTTTGTAGATGCTTTCCGTGGCAACAATCGTTTAGGCCACCTTGCCTTAATTAGATTAAAATTTTATTTCCTTCTTTAAAGTTAGTGTCTAGGTTAAATTACGAGGCGTGTGAGTTGGGGAAGCACCACGGTGCCACCCATCCTCCACACTCTGTCCCTTATAGTGAGTCTTTGTTTTCTTTAGTTCATTCAAATATTTGGGGTCCTTACAGAGTTAGTAATGGGCATGATTTTCAGTATTTTGTTCCTTTTCTGGACGATTCTTGTCTTACATGGTTGTATCTTTTAAGGGCCTGTTTGGTTACACGAGTCTGGAGATTTCAAATATCTAGAGATTTCAAATCTATAGATTTCAAATCTATGGAGTTCAAATTTATAAAATTAGATCGTTTGGTTGTGAAATGAATCTGTGGCTACATCCTAAAAACCTTATTGATGAAATAAATAGTGAATTTTGCGAAATGTAAGCTTTTTGAAACTCAGATTTCACCCATTACCCAAAACCACGATTCATGTTTTAGTGTAAAAGGTGAATCCAGATTTCAGAATCTGAGATTTTACAACCAAACGGTCGATTCATGAATCCAGAGATTTGAAATCTCTAGATTCATATAACCAAACAGGCCCTAAAGGATCGGACTGAATTCTTGCCTATATTTAAAAACTTATTCATGAAATAAATACTCAATTTTCTCTTCCTTAAAGCTTTTAGATCAGATAATGCTCTAGAATATGTACAAAACGATATATCCAATTTTTGTGACTTAGGGAAGTAAGAAGTAGTTCACTGTTGCATGATCTAGTGCCAAAGCAAAATATAAAGCCATGGCCAACACGGCTGCCGAGTTAATGTGGCTTCACTCCTTGTTGAAGGAAATGGGATTTCCAATCTTTGCTCCTAAGAAGATGTTCTGTAATAATCAAGCTGCTACTCATATCACTAGCAACTCAATGTTCCATGAGAGGACAAAGCATATAGAGGTAGACTATCACTTTGTTCGTGATGCAATCAAGAAGAAACTAATCAAGACTCCCTTTGTGGGTTCTGCTAATCAAGACTGACTTTTTACTAAAGCTCTATTTAGGCCGGTTTTCAGTCTATTTGTTATAAGCTAGGCATGGGAGACTTGTATGCTCCAGCTTGAGGGAGAGTGTTGAAGAATACACAGGAGCACCAAGGTCATTGCCTTTGGTGAGCAAGCATGCTTTAATGGAGGTTTCCTTTTTAGATATGCAACATTATTTTCTATTTCTGGTGTAGGAATCTTGGTACACAAGTCTTGGGAGATTTTAGAAAGCATAATTACTATGTTATGTTAGTTACTAATTTCAGAACTTTCATTTTTTTGTAGTTTCTATTTTGGACAGATTTTGGGAGTTATAAGTCTAGAAGATTATGTCCATTAAGTTGTACTTTTTTATTTCCTTTTTAGAGGACAAGTTTTTTGTCTGTCAAGTTGTATGCTTAGCACTTAAGTTCTATAAATAAAGGAAGCCTATGTTTTGAGTTTTACTTTGCAAGAATCACAGGCCTCTTTGTGTGGTTCTCCTCTCATCTTCTTCATCTTCTTCTCCTTTGTTCTTCTCCTTCTTCCAGCACTAATTGATTCATTAAAGCTTATTTTCTAACACATATATTGAGTTGTATGCGCCTGGTTCAAGATGAAAGCAAATGAATCAAGCCCAACTCAAGACTGATTGCCTAAGCCCAAGTCAAGGCAAAGGCCAAATCAGAGTGGAAATGAAAGCTAAGCTAAGCTAAGTATGAAGAATGGAAAACAAGAAGACTCAAGAGCCACAATGGAAATCAAATTAAGTTCAAGGAGAAGACTTAGTAAACTACGGCTTAAAACATCTCTTTGCACATATTAATGTAATTGCACTCATTTTTATTGAAATCATGTAAATCATGCCATTAGATTGACCTAGGACATATTAGGAGAGTGTGAGTGGACATAGGGGGTTAGCTAGGAAGACCAAAAAGACCTTAAAATCCATTTAGTGCTTTAGATAGTGCATGTCTGAAAACAGATGGAGCACATTCTCGTGACGGCACACTATCTCAAGACAAAGCACCATCCAAGCTGAGATGCTGCACCCTGAGAACAGTGTGCATCACAATAGCTCAGACGGATTGATCCGTCTGAGGAAACAGCACATCGTTTCCACTTTGACGGTGATTCGTCTGAGCAACGGTTATTTTCCAATAGCTATTTTTTAAGTTAAAGGCACACCATTTGTTAGAATTTGACTATTAATTCTAGCCGTTGGGGGGTTGGGCAAATGACTTAATGCCATCTTCATAAACCCAACCACCCCCATTTGAGAACCTCTACCTTGTGCATTGAATACTAGCTCTCTATACTATCTCAAACTCTCAAATCATCAAAAAATTTCTTGTTCTTGCCTCTCACTCTCTCTCAACCGTTGAAGAATATACTGAGGTGTCAAAGCAAGTTCACTGGAGCCAAGTTTAAGGTGATTGAAGGCATTTGGGGTCTCATTGATGGTGCATCATTCATCTACATTTCACATTGCATCCCTCACACACAAGGGATAAAGTATCACACCCCTTGTTAGGCAATATCTCACCATATCCTTGCACCTTTTTGTTTTAATTTTAGTCTAGGGAGATTAGAATTGGTTAAGGGAGCTCTTGCCTTATCTAGAACAAAGATTTTACAAGGTGTTTTTGAGCTTGACCAACAAAGATTTATAAGAGTTTGATTCTCTACCCTCTATTGAAAGAGATCAATAGTGGAATTCTCTTTTGGGGCCAAGAGAAGAGTGAACATAGACTTGCTAAGTCAGACTACTATAAATTCTTGTGTTATGGATTGATTGCAATTACTTTACTTGTATTAATTTTGCCAATTTAATTCTAAATTTGCAATTAATCGAATATTTTATGTAATCCACTAGAGGTAACCTATCATCCCCTCTCGATTACTTTAACAATTGGTATTGGTATGAGAGCGGGAGCTCAACTTGAGATTGAAATCAATCTCTAAGAGTCAAAGACCATGGTCTCATCCTCAAACCAAACTCCCTCAAGACCTAAAGGACTTAACACCTCTAAGCCTCCATACTTTGATGCAAAAGGATTTGCCTATCGGTAAAAATAGGTTTGAAGACAATATTTGTGCTTTTAACTTTGATGTTCGAGACATCATTACTTGTGGACCAAATGAGATTACAAAAGTAGACAAAGATGGTAACAAAGTACTCAAACAAAAGGCCGAATAGGATGCAACCAACAAGGCGAAAGCCCAATTGAACCACAAAGCAAAAATATTTTTGCAATATGCTTTAAGTAAAAGGAGTTTACAATAGATGTGGCACTTACAAAAGTGTTAAAGAAATCCCTGATAAGTTGGTTGTCACATATGAAGGGACTAACCACATCAAATAAACGAACTTACATGTTTATATGCTACAATATGAAAACTTCAAAATGTTAGATGATAAGAATATTATTTCTTTGTTTAATAGATTCACTAACATTGTTAACAAGTTGCATAGCCTTAGAAAGGATTTCACAAACGTAGAAGTGGTAAGAAGAGTTTTAGAAGCCCTTCCACCTTTATGGAGACCCAAAAAGACCGTAATTCAAGAATTGGGAAACTTATCAAAAATCACTCTCCTTGCACATGAGGTGAAACTTAAAGAGGACAAGAAATATGAAGAAAGGCGTCAAAACCCCAAAAGAACAAAACCATTGCCCTTAAGAGCTTAACCAAGGTAGATGAAGACATTGAAAGAAATATCACTGATTACAAGGAAGTTTAAGAAGTTCCTCAAAAAGAAAGGGGATGACTCTGATAATAAAAAAGAAATATCAATGATTACAAGAAAGTTCAAGAAATTCCTCAAAAAGAGAAAAGGAAAAGTACTCCTACAAAAGACAAGTATCCTAGGAACTAAAATGTACAAATTTTCCAAAAGAAGGAACATTGTCTACTAAAAATAGAGATGTCATTTGCTTTGAGTGTATGAAACCGAGTCACTTCAAATCTAAGTGCCCGAATCAAGGCAAGAAAAAAGCCTACAAAGACGACGTCTCCTACACCACAAGTGATAACGCAGAAGAGGAGATCAACTTGGCCCCAATGGCAAGACTGAAGGAAGGTCAAGGAGATCTTGAGGTAAATTCTTCATATGGTAGTTTTAGTTCCGTTGATGATGATAATGAAGACATAGATGAAATAGATGACATTGACGAGGAAGATCTTACTAGTGGTTTTAAAATGTCATATACTATAAGCAAGAAACTTAAAAGGAAAAATAAAGCCCTAAAAGAGTATTTGACTTTCTTAAATAATAAAATTATGGGATTGCATGACTATATTGATAAATTGAAAAGGAAAATAAAGACTTAAAAAAAAACACCTTAATTACCTTTACTAATGAGCAAAAGAACCTAGGCAAACTACTAGGTACCCCTCAAAAAGGTCCCCAAGACAAGAAGAGACTTGGATTTATTTGTGAAAACACTACCCCTAAGGAAGAGCAAGGAAGTTAGGTTTGAAAAGGGTTCTTCTAGTAAGACCACTCCACCGACACCTACAAGCACTCAAAGAAATGATCAAAGGGGGAATAAGAACCAAGTTCTAGCAAATAGAAAGGGAAATAATAACAACCAAAGGAAATGGCAGAATTCGAATCAAAACAATGGTCAAAAGGGTAACTAAGGAGAAAAAATACCAAATTATCCTAAGCAATGTTACCAAAAACAAAATGATTATCTTCATAACAATAATGGAGGTTATCAAAAAACAATTAGGACCATATGTGGCAAAAACCCCAAAACTACTATAATGTCCAAAACAAACATGCAAACCAATTTTGGCCACATCAAAATCAAATGATCAACTATGGATGGCCACATCCCTACTATGCTCCCTTTGTATATATGCCTCAACCTTCCTTTAGACCACAAATGCCCAAGAAGCAAAGACCTAAAAGAAATCAATATTATCATCAAAATAATAACCAAGGGAATGATCAAGGAAGACAAAACTTTCAAAGGCCTCAAATTCATAAACTCTTTGACATTTGTGACCCTAAATTCCAAATACCAAAGGGATATCACCCCACATGGTATTCTAAAGAACCCATAAAATCTAACATAAATGAACCCATGTAGTCATGAGGACCAATGTAAATCTTTCCTTATCTTGTATAGGTTTGTTTGATGAACACCTAAGGAAGCAAATGATATATTAAAAGCAATTGCTTTAAGCATATGACATCCAATCCAAAGCTCTTCACAAAGCTAAGATCACATGATAAAGAATATGTCACTCATCGAAACAATAACAAGGGTAAGGTTATTGGCATTGGTAAAGTCAGCATTGTAGGTACCTCTATCTTAAATGTCCACTTAGTTGATAAATTATCCTATAACTTACTTAGTGTGAGATAACTATATAGCATAGGGTATCAAGTGTCATTGGATGTTTCATATTGTTATGTGAAAGATATAAACGAAGAATTAATTTTGAAAGGTACATGTGTTTAATGAAAGTTCTTCCCGCATGACTTGTCTCACATCACATGATGAATCTATTGTTTGGCATAGAAAACAAGGTTACATTAAAATGAAATTAATTGAGAACATTGCATCAAAGAACCTAGTTAAAAATCATCCTAGATGTATTGAGTACGGGCTATTATGTGCTTCCCTCATCAGTTCTCGTTTCAACTCTTCATCCTGAGGCACACACAACTTTGATTCATACCTAATAGGCTAATAATTCCAATTGAATCAACATTAAAAGCTGCCGCTTTTCATCTTGCATTCTTCCCTTAACCTTCTGTAGAAAAATGTCATCCTTCTATTTTTCTTTGATCTGTTCAAGAATTGAAGGTTTTATAACCAAGCTTGCAATCAATGCCATAACCTTACCTCCAAGCAAAAATTCAGTTCAAATCTTCCTTACATCTATAAGAAGGGGTTGACTAGTTATTAAAGCTGCAAAGTATCCTTATGACTTCCTACTTAAAGCATCAACCACCACATTTGCTTTACCAAGATGGTAGTTAATATTGCAGTCATAATCTTTCAATAATTCTAACCATCTTCTCTGTCTCAAGTTCTATTCTTTTTTAGTGTAAGATGTATTTGAGACTCTTGTGATCAGTGTATATCTCACATTTTTCTCCATACAAGTAGTGTCTCCATATCTTCAGTGCAAAGTTGACTGCTGCCAACTCCAAATCATGAGTTGGGTAATTTTGTTCATAGGGCTTCAATTGCCTTGATCCATATGCGAAGACCTTTCCATTTTGCATAAGCATGCAACCCAATCCACTTCTAGATGCATCACTATATATAACAAATCCTCCAATTCCAAATGGCAAACTCAAGACAGGTGCAGTTATTAATCTCCGCTTTAGTTTTGGAACTTCGTTCACATTCATCTATCCAAATAAATCTGACTCCTTTTCTGGTGAGTCGAGTTAATGGTATTGCAATTTTAGAGAATCCTTCAATAAATCTCCTATAATAACCAGCTAGTCCCAGAAAACTCCTTATTTAAGTCACATTAGTTGTTCTGGCCCAATCCATTACAACTTAGAGTTTGTTGGGATTCACTATAATACCTTCAACAGAAATCACGTCCTAAGAATACAACCTTGTCAAGCCAAAATTCACACTTCTTAAATTTAGCATAAAGCTTCTCATTTCTTAAAATTTGTAGAACTACTCTCAAATGCTCATCATGTTCTTCTTTACTCTTTGAATATATCAATATATCATTGATAAAGACAATAACATATTGAATCCAGGACATTATGGAATACCCTATTCATTAAATCCATAAAGGCTACCAGTGCATTAGTCAACCCAAAAGGCGCAACAAGAAACTCATAATGTCTGTATTTAGTCCTAAAAGCATTCTTTGGCACATCTTTTGTCACCCTCAATTGGTGATAGTCTGACCTCAAGTCAATCTTAGAAAATACCTTTGCTTCTTGTAGTTGATCGAATAAGTCATCAATCCTAGGTAAGGGGTACTTATTCTTAATAGTGACTTTGTTCAATTCCCTATAGTCAATGCACATTCTCAACGTCCCATCCTTTTTCTTCACAAATAGGATTGGGGCTCCCCAATGAGAAACATTGGTTCGGATGAATCCCTTACCTAAAAGTTTTTGCAATTGCTCGTTCAATTCCTTTAGTTCTTGTGGAGCCATTCTATATGGGACTTTAAATATTGGAGTTGTACTAGGGATAAGTTCGATGGCAAATTTCACTTCCCTTTCTGGTGGTAGCCCTAATAAGTCTTCTGGAAAGACATCAAGAAATTCTTTCACCATTAGTACTTCAGGTAAGGCCACCCCAATTACTTTCAATCTTGCACAGAAGCTTAGATACCCTTGGCATCCCTGCCTACGCAATTTCTTAGCTTGAATAACTGAGATCATTCTTGTTGAAGAAGACTTTATTTTCATTCCTGAGAATCGGATCTCAGGCTCCTCTAAAGGTCTTAGTATCACCATCCTCTCATAAAACAAAATAATGGCATGGTTTGCAACCAGCCAGTCCATTCCCAGAATCACATCAAAATCCTTCAAATTTATAACTATCAAATCAGCCCTCAACTTTCTTCCCTCATAGTCTAATTTGCAAGATTCTACCATTTCAGTCACTTCTATTACACTACCAGATGGTGTAGCTACATATAACAAATAATCCATTGGTTGAAGTTCCAGTCTCAATTTCAAAGCAAAATCATGTGATATAAATGAGTGGGTAGAACCAAAATCGAAGAGTGTTTATGCAGTCTCATCTGTAATTCTAAGAGTTGCCTAAGTAGTACCATAGAAAGACCATCCCCAGGAACAAGCTATAGTTAACATTGGCCAAGGAGTTCAAAGTAGGTGAAAAACTCAAAAAAAATTCAACTATATTGCTTTTTTTGTCATCCATAGAGCTTAAAAATAAAATAAAATAAAATAAAATAAAATAAAAAAAGACCTTAATCAATAGCTATTGGATTATGGCCATGCAAAAAGAGTTGAATCAATTCCAGAGGAACGATGCTTCAAAACTTGTTCCTAGACCTCAAGACCATCACATCATACGGACAAAATGGGTCTTTAGGAACAAACTTGATAAGAGTGGGCAAATTGTTAAAAACAAGGCTAGGTTGGTTGCCCAAGGGTATAATCAATAACGGGGGATTGACTTTGATGAAACTTATGCACCCGTAGCCCAGTTGGAATCCATTAGAATGCTATTAACATTTGCATTCATAAGAGCTTTAAGTTATATCAAATGGATGTGAAAAGTGCATTATTGAATGGGTTCACTGTGGAGGAAGTATATATTGCATAACCTCTAGGGTTTGAAAATACTACTTACCCTAACCATGTGCTTAAACTTAAAAAGGCTCTATATGGACTTAAGCAAGCTCCAAGGACTTGGTATAAGAGACTAAGTAAATTCTTAGTCCTTCAATGGCAATTCCACCTCCAATGTCTTTCCCTTCATCAGGTATGTCCTCAATTCATTCCTAAATTCCTAATTACATTGGCCATCTTTATCAATTTGATTTACCAGAGTGGAAACCTGCCCCTGCAACTCCTTCACGACAGCCTATAATTCCTCTACTCTTCCTACCATTCTACTCTTAACCATTCCCTATATCAAACGTGCTCTGATACCAAGTTGTTAAAAACCTTTCTCTCTCTATAATAACTCACCCTCTTGATTTACAACTAACACCTACAGTATAGCAAGGAATTGATAGAAAACACATATTTACTTCATTCAATGTGCAACTAACTAGTTACAAAACATAGGGAAAGGACCACAAACTATAGAGTTGTTGAACTACTAGTATTAACTCAAAATTGGGCAACAATGAGAGTAAATGCAATCACTAACACTCACCTGAGAACTGAGTTCTCCCTAGCAAGTCCTTCTTGCTTAACTATAGACTTCATGCAGCAACCCCACTATGCCTCTCTCCTTACATAACCCAAAAAACCCTCTAGCTAACTGTTGTAATCTACCCAATACTTTCTTGCCATCTGGACCACATTCTCTGTCCCCCGTCATTAGCTAAAGTTAAGGTGGTTGTCCATCCAATCTCCTTTTGCCACTTCTCCCTCCCAACTGAGAGTGTCTCTTAAGTGTTCAGCTGGGGATGATCCCCTGTAGCAGCAGATAATCCTATATTGCTCCTTTTCTTCTTGCACCTATACACTCAAGGCATTAGAGGCTTATCAGGGGCCAAGGTGGAGAATCCCCAATTACAAATGGGATACATCAGGGACCAGCTTTAAGGTCTTATTTATTTAGACTTATCATGGATGATTTAACCAAAGACATTCAAGTGAGGTTTCTTGGTGTATGATTTTTGTTAATAATATAATTTTGGTAGATGAGACACCAGCAGCAATAAATGGTAAGTTGGAATGTTCAATGGTCTAAGAAATCTTGACTTATGTCCGAGTGACATAGCCAGCTTTTATTTATAATATTTATAATAATAATAGCATGACAAAGGAAAAAAGATATTCCTAATGTGGGACTATTATAATAAAATACTAGACAAACAAGTCTATCTTTCTTAATACTTTTTCTATATTACAAATCTCCCCCTCAAGTTAGTGCATAGATATTCATCGTGCCCAACTTGCTAGTGATGTTACTAAAAGCTTTGGTACCCAAAACTATTTGTAAGCACATCAGCCCTCTGGTTTTCAAATGACACAAAGGAGATACAGGTCAGTCCAGACTCTTCTTCTTCTTGATGAAGTGTCTATCAATCTCCACATGTTTGGTTTTGTCATATTGTACCAGATTATGAGCTATCTTGATTGCTGATTTTTGTCGAACACAGATGTATAGGTGTCTCAGAATCTGGTCCAACTTCTTGAAGTAGTCCTTTAAGCCACAACACCTCACAAATTCCTTCTGCCATTACTCTAAACTCAGCTTCAGCACTAGACCTAGCAACCACTGCTTGCTTTTGCACTCCTCTATACCAAGTTTCCTCCCACATAAATACACTACCCGAAGATAGACCACCTATATCACGACATCCTGCCCAATCTGCATCCTTATATGCCTCAATCTTCAAGTGTCCGTGAGGAGAAAGCAGGACTTCTTTTCCTGGAGTAGCTTCCAAGTACCTAAGTATTCAGTTGACAGCACCTAGGTGTGAAGAATAAGGATCATGTATATATTGGCTTACCAGACTTACAGCAAAGGTGATATATGGTCTAGTATGAGATAAGTAAATCAGCTTCCCAACTTCCCAACTAACTTTGATAGCCGGTCTTATCTACTGGTTCTCTTTCTTTTGCCTTCAAGTGCAAATTGGGCTCAATGGGAGTTTCAGCTTGTTTGCACCCAAGTCCAATTTCAGTTAACAACTCCAAAGCATACTCTCCCTAAGAAAGAGAAATACCATTGGCCGAATATGGCAGCTCAAGACCCAGGAAGTATCTAAGTCTTCCCGTATCCTTGATTTAAAATTCTGTCCCCAAAAAATTCTGTAAGGCTGAAATCTCTTCTTCATTGCTTCTAGTGATCAAGGATCGCAGTTTCGGTTTCGAGTATGGTTTCGACCTTGTGAAAAACCGAAATTTCTAGGTTTCAACCGAAATTTCGGTCAAAATCTAGTGCTTTTCGAGCAAAGTTTTGACCCCAAGTTTCGGGCCTTATATGGCTTCCATTTCATCTTTCTTGCCCCCAACCTATTTAAAGCATAATAAATGGAATTAGTAGTTTGCAAAAAAAACCATTGAAAAGTTATCACTCAATTATACTAATAAATGATTGTTTCAAAGAAGTAGAAAGTGTAAAGCATACAGGCATAGAATCATTAGCATACATGAATTGTTCGATAGAATGGTCAACATATACAGGCATAGAATCATTAGCATACATGAATTGTTTGATAGAATGGTCACATATACAACAAGTCAACAAAATAAAATGATAGATCATAGTCCTAAACTAAAAATAAATTAATTTCAAAGCAATACAAGATCATTTAAGGTATAAACAAAACAAAAATCAAAAAGTGGGAAGTTTGGAATCTCACCTTGGCAAGAATCCCCCAAAATCCCAAAGGAGGAGGAAAAGAGTTGTTTGAAGGCAAAGGAGTTATGGAATACGCTGAATATGGGGTATAAATCCAAAAAAATCCAAGGAAAAAGCCAGTGGAGGGTCAAAACCTAGGCTGCAAAACAGAAGCGAAAAAAGTCAAAACCTGCGAAATATCGCATATTTCGACCAAAAGTAGTGACTTTTATTATAGGAATGGACAGTAACTAATCAAATTTCGACGTATCAGTTGAAACCAAGGACTTCTTCAAAATCTCACAGATTTCATTTCGGTTTTCAAAAGAACCAAAATTCCGGTCAAAATTTCACATGTTTCGACCGAAATTTGTATTATGCCAGTGATAACAATATCATCGACGTAACCAGTAATATAGTTGGATGAGAATCCATTTTCATGATGAAAAAAGTAGGTCAACATTGCTTTGTTCATAGCTGATAGACACCATAGCTCTATGGAACCTCCCAAACCAAGCCCCTGGAAACTGCTTGCTTCAATTTATAAATGTCTCTCTTTAACTTACACACCTTCCCATGAGTCTCAATAGTGGTATAACCTGGTGGTATATTCATAAATACTTCTTTCAAACTTTCTCCATGGGGAAAAGCATTTTTCACATCAGGTTGTTGTAGACTACATCCTTGATTTACTACACATAAGAGAATAGCCCGTACAGTATTATTTTTGCATTTGGGGAAAATGTGTCCTAATAGTAAATCCCATAGGTCTAACCGTCTAAGTGAATCCATTGGCTACCAAGCTTACTTTATATCTCTCCACAATCCCATCTGCCATATGCTTAACAACAAATACCCACTTACATCCAATAGTCTTTTTTCCTGTATGTAAAGTCACCAAATCCCCATGTGTGGTTCTTTTCCAAAGCTCTCATTTCTTCATCCATTACTTCTTTCCAGTTTGAGTGAGTCAGTGGTTCTTGCCATGTGTTAGGAATAGAAGTAAAGGACAAAGAAGAAACAAAGTTCTGAAACTCCAAGGATGGGGAGTAATATGAAACGAAATTGGAAAATGGGAGCATAGGTTCATCATTGTTTCCGTAATGCAATTGGCAAGTCTAAAGAGCGATAAAAAGCTGGTTCAGAAATTGACCAACCAGGTGTAGCCTCTTCAGGACTAGGAGTAAGAGCGTCCAATCAAGTAAGTACATTAGGGGTACCTTCTCTTGCTGATCTCCATTAGTAAGTTTTCAAAGGTGACGTCAAGGTCAACTGTTGTTGCTCCCCCTGCACATCACTGTCTAAGTCCACCAGCAATTGTTCCTGATAGTAACTCCATCTTCTAAGTGAGGATCATCAACAAGGATATCAGAGGAAGTGTCCAAAGCAGGGACAAGAACCGGAACCTCTTCACTAGTACTCTCCCCTTTAAGAGGTGTAGGGGATAAAAAGGGAATTTGTTCCTGGAACACAATATCTATGGACATAAGCATTCAGTGAGAGGGAGGATGATAACACTTATAGCCTTTCCGGGTAGTAGGATAACCAAGAAATATGCGCTATAACCCACATGGATTGAGCTTACCATGAATATGATAATTCCAGGCAAAGGCAACAAAGCCAAATACTTTAGGAGGAACAGTAAAGGCTACTATACCTAATAGGACTACAAGGGGATGGCATTCAATTCATAAGATAGGCCACAGTGAGAATGGCATCTCCCCAAAACAGAGGTGGCACATGCATAGTGAACATTAAGGATCCAACAACCTTAAGAAGGTGTCTAGTTTTGCATTCGGCCACTCCATTTTGAGGTGGAGTGTAACACAACTAGTCTGATGAATAATCCCATAGTTAGCAAGATAAGAAGGAAATTCCCACCCGTATACTCAGTCCCATATCAGTATGCAGGATTATTATGCCACCCAAACTGAGTCAGAACCATTTTATGAAAAATTTAAAACAAGAGAAAACATCTACTATTTGGTGAAGCAGATGAACCCACATGGTTCTAACGCAACAGTCAACAAAGTGACAAACCAACGATAACCATAATCATAAACAATACAAGGACCCCACATATTAGAATGAATTGACAAACCAACGATAACCATAATCAGAAACAATACAAGGACCCCACATATTAGAATGAATAACAGAAAATGGAATATTACTACAGTTATCAGAAATAGGATAAACATTTTTAGTCTGGTTTACCAAAATGCAAGCATCACAATGAAAGTCATTTTAATTACAACGCTCAATTAAACCTAGAAAAAGTTTAGCTAAACTGGGTAAAGGATGCGGCCTAAACAACCATGCCACAATAGTAAAGTAAAAAAAGCAGGACAATCAAAACTACAGACCGTAGTCAAAGTTGATGGAGAATTGTTCAGCAGATAAACCCCCCTTGTCATTTACCATTGCCAACAGTACACCCCATTTCCAGGTCTTGAAACACACAATGAGAGGGATAAAATGTTATTTTGCAGTTCAAATCTCAAGTGATGCTACTACTGGATAAGAGATTAATAGAAAAATTAAAAACCTGCAAAACCGAGGATAATTGTAAAGAAGGTGAACAAATGGTGGAACCCTTTCCAAAGACAAGGGAAAGAGACCCATTGGCAATATGAACATTGTAATTCAAAGGAATAGAGGAATAAGTGTGTAACAAAGTAGAAGAGCCAGTCATATGATCAGTTGCCTCAGAGTCAATTGTCTATAAGTACTCGTGGAGACACTATGACAACTAAAGGTACTTGAGGTGGGATGAATCTCAGAGAGGGACCATAACAGATGACACACTAGCATTGGAAGTCAACGTGGAAGAAGATGCTTCAAGACGAAGATGTTAAGAGCCCATTTGAGGAAAGTAGTGTTGGAGCATTTTGATCTTCCAGATTGGCTTGACAAGCAGACGCTTGAAGATTTCCACTTTGATTAGCATTATGTCCCCCTCCACAGGAAGTAGCTGGTCGACCATGTAACTTCCACCACTTGTCGACCATGTAACTTCCACCACTTGTCCTTAGTGTGACATTCTCAGCCACAATAGTCACACTTAACTGGGGTACAAGAAGAATCATCTATACATGTCTGAGAGCCTCCTATACCAGCCACTAATGTAGATTTTTCTGGTATATAACTGTGAACCATCATTGTCCAGCGGCTATCCTTAGCTTCAATCTGGCATAGGCTTGCTCTAAAGATGGAAAAGGTTCCCACGAGAGGATGTAAGCCCGTATCTAATCTTACTTAATGTTCAGTCTAGCTACAAAATCATAGCCACGAAGTTTATCCTCCTACTTCTGATAGGCGGCAACATCAATAGCACAGGTTGGAGTAAAGCGACCTTAGAAATCAAGATTATAGTAATATTCACAAACTGTATGTACTCAGAGCTCCTTCTGTTATAGCTAATGGATTTTTCAACAAATCTCAAAACAGTAAGCATCATTACCAACATTCGAATAGGATTCCTTGGCAACCTTCTATATCAAGGCAACATCTGGAAGGAGGAGATAGCTCTCTACAATGCTACGTCCAACGGAATGAAGTAGGAATCCCATAACCACATTCATTAGTTTCCACTTGTCTTGTGTTATACCAGGGTTGGAGGGTTTTACAGATGTACCACAAAGATGACGTGTAAGGCCACGAGCACCCACTGCAAGAGAAACGAAGCGTAGACCATTGGAGATAATTAATCCAGTTAAGGTTGACAACGGTCGTCTCGAATGGGGAGGGAGAAATCATGTTACGGGAAAAATGGAGTTTCCTCTATACTCAACGAATCAGATGTGGCAAAGGTAATAGAATCGAAGGCCATTGCACATAATTAAAGAAATAACTTGTCAAAGGCAAAGATCACACCATTAATAGCGACAAACCCTCAGTAGAAGAGAAGTGCTCACCACCAGGGGAAAAACACTATAAAAGGAAGGCACTAGGTTAAAAACAGGTTTAAAAAGAAGGAAAGCAAGGTAGCAAAGCCCTAGGAGGATCGCAGAGATGAGGCGATACCCTAGGGTCCTTCTAAAGGGAAAGAGGACGCTGATAGTGGAGATCAAGGGACCTAGAAGCCTTATGGTAAAGGTGCGATGGCCCTGAGAGCCTCGAAGCAGAAGTCTGATGGCCATAATTGTCACAAAGACAAGGCGAGGCAGTTTGGGCCAAGTGATGAGGTGTCTGCCAAGGCGCTTCCAAGGCGATCAAGGTGTTTTGAATTACATTTTTAGTGTACACTACATCCCCCATACGCTCTAATTCATCATAAATAAATCATATTTCATACGATAAAAGAACTAACATTAGGATACCTACATCTAAGAAGATGAGAAAGTTGGTTGGCTGTCGTTACCTTCATCAAAGCATATGAAAAAGCCAGCTGGTTTTTGTCTACGAAGAAGAGCCATTAAGTAAGAATTAAAAAATAATAAATAAATAAAACAGTCGAAAAACTCGACACTAATAATAAGTTAAATATTAAAAGAAAAACAGCCAAAACTACCTCTGCTCAAGAAGATAATGAAGTTGGCTGTCGTCTGAGCGGAAGAGGCACCGACGATAAGAGGCACTAATCTCCTCAGTATATTTAGAAAAAACAAACTGCTCACAGATGTCGGAATAGATAAAAAAAAATAGAAATAGAATAAAAAGGGATTCGAAACTTACCTGGCCTGAGAAGAGAATCTATGGAAACAAAGAACCACTAGACTGCCGCGCAAGTTGGAGAGTCGACTGCCAAGTGTCTAGACTACCGCTACAACTTTGAAGTTCCAAACTAAAATCAGAGTCACAGAGTCAAAAAACTTTAAAAAAAAATAAAAAAAAAAAAAAAAAGAATCACTGGAGAGAGATAGGTTGGCACTTAAATTCACCTGAGAAGAGGAGTGCTGAAAAGGGTCAGAGACTGCTGCAATAGCCCTTGCAAGTCACCGCTCAAGAGGTTTAAGACGTTTTGCGATTTGGTGTTTCGAATAGTTTATGTTAATTGGTTACTTTTTTTCTTTCTTCAAATATAATATTTTAATTTCATGTAGCATAGATGCAACGGTAAGCATATTTTCAACCAATAGGATTTTTCAAATCAAAATCTAGTGGTTTAGTATCACGATTCTTTTGGTATTTTAAAAAGATAAAAAAGGCAAACGCCTTGAGGGCCAAGGCGTCCAAGGTGCTTATGGTGACGCCTTGAACACAAAGGAGACCGCCTTATTTAGCTCCCACAAGGCGAGGCTTGCTTCACCACTTCCAAGGCACCTGGATGCCTAGGCAATGCCTTAACAACTACCGAGATTACCCTAGGACCTCTCGCTAGGGTAGCAGAGGTCTAGCGGTGGTTTTAGGACCAAGTGAACGTACCAACAATGGTCCTAGGCCATCATGGGAAGGGAGGCAACGGTTTTTGGGTAGGAGAGAGAAGCAGAGGGAAGGAGAAGGGTGGCGGGAGCTCAAAGATGTTTTTCCAGTGATTTCTTAGATCTGTGGGTCAGATCTGTGGCTCTGATACCGTGTTAAATGGTCTGAGAAATACTTACTTATGTCTAAGTGACATAGCCAGCCTTTAGTTACAATAAAATATCTAGACAGACAAATCTAACCTTCTTAATATTTTTACTGTATTAGTATTACAACATAGAATTACGGAAAGGAAAAAAGATATTCCCGATCTGGGACTATTACAATATTTTAACACCCAATTTCCAATAATCATGTCCTACATGGGTGCTCCAAGCACATCAAAATTGATTGCCACTTTGTCCGAAATGTTGTTTTGACAAAGAAGATCATTACTGCCTTTGTTTCTACTACTGAGCAACCCAGAGACATTTTTGCCAAGCCACTCTTTGGAGCTTGCATTCAAGAATGGATGTTGCAAGCTTCATCTGGGAGATTTATATGCTCTAGCTTGAGGGGGAGCATTGACGATTCAATTGCACATGATCAAAATATCGTGGGTTCACTTGCCACTTTGGTGGCAAGAAAAATTCCTTGGAACAGTTTCTAATTTTGAGAGATATGGAAATCTGGCGTAATCTATATTCTTTTGAGAGATTTAGAGATCTTGCATAATCTTTATTTTGTTCCTTTTTGTTGTAACTCAGTTTAGGATAGTTTTCCTAAACTGAGATTGACTTCTTAGTTCTTATTATAGATAAAGTACAATAGGGAAGAGGCTGACTTACGTGAGCTCTCTCCCTTTCTTTTCCTTTAGTCTTCTACTCCTCCATTTTTCTCTTCTCCTTGTTCCTCCTGTTCTGAACTCCTTAGTTGCAGAAACTGTTACACAATAAATTATCTGATGCAAACATAAAAAGAGCCACTTGCTAGTGTCCCACCAGCAAGTTCTTCCATTGCTCAATTTCACCATTAATCATGTTTGTTGGACATCTTGCCTTTGCAACTTCTTCAACCCCCAAAGGTTTGATCAATTTTAAATTATATCCCACTACTCATGAAGAAGAAAATGAAGCTCCTTTAGGAAACAGATTTAAGTGACATCTAATCCAAAATTTCCTGTATCGTTCAGAAGACGATGACCATCAATAGAAGGATCCACTTCAAGGCCAAACCTAAAAGCATTTGACACCAAACTAGCAGCACCTCCAACTTCTCAATCCACTACATGCCCCAAAGTAGCACCTGATCCACCCTCCACGATAGAAACAACAGGCTGATTAACCAGCTACCAGAGAAAGAAGCTCCTCCCCACTAATGGCAGATTCCAAAATTCAAAAATTCCATGACCCAAAAGATCATCAGAATCACCCACCTTGGCCTCAGAGTTTCTGTCTCCTACCTTTTCAGCTCTGTCACACATGGTCAACTTCAGACGTAAAAAGCTGTCCAATCCTCTTTCCTACTGTTATCAACTAAATTATTCTTACCCTTGTTCTGCCCAACTTCAGTTCAGCATAAACATTTTAGTTTCTCCTTGTTCTAGTCTCTGATTGTGGACCTTCGTTTTCTGACAATCCAGCCACTGGGTATGGACCACGGCCAAGTTTTGACCAGTTGTTCATATCTATAAGCACTTCTTTGACCAGAATTGGAGTTCCATCTGAGCTCTGGTCCAGAAGTGATTCCTGTTTCCATAAGTTTATAATTCTGCCTTTAGTTACTAATTCTATTCATCTGACTGATCCAACAGTTGGATCGACCTCATCTTTGGAGTATATAAGCTGGACTGGTTGCAGGATCTAAGCACCGTTCCATCTAATATTCAGTGGCCCCTCCAAGACTTTGGTGTTCAGTAATTTACTCAACTCTATTCTGGTCTGTTTCTACTTTACCATCATGTGGTCTATGTCCCCTTAATCTGTAGTTCTGTACAACAAGATATTGTGTCATTGAACCTCCCCAGAACTCAGTAGTGCCAACATAGGCCACATGTAGCCTATGCCATTTTACTTAGTATTTAAGAAGTGTCTGGATTATTATGACCCTTTTTGACATTTGTGTACTGTCAAACATTTCCTTTTCGTTCATAATATAAGCTTGGCAATTGTTTTTAACTTTTTATTGTGTTTTATTCCAAAATTATGTCAGGAGTAAGTTATAAAAGGAAAATATATATGCTACAATCTACACTAGCAACCTAGGATCCAACCCAAACTACCATATTTGGTATGTCCTTTTCCCAATCTAACGGTTTGAATATGTGCAACCATGCTTAAAGCCTCAAATTACTTTGCCCTGAAGTTTCATGGAAAGCTCCTATTTTTTTAACCACTAAAACAGGCACCTAAGTTGACGATAAGGAGATTCCTCAGAGTGATTGTTTTAGGTACCTAGGTTCAATCATAATAAAAGAGGTGATATACAGGATGTTGTTTCCCAAAGAATTAAAATAGGGTGAATGAAGTGGAGAGGTGCATCCAGGGTCTTGTGTGATCGGCGTATTCCATTAAAGCTTAAAGGAAATAAGGATAAGATAAGGAATTAGAGTTGGTTTGGGAGTTGCTCCCATAAGTGATAAGCTTCAAGAAAGTCGTTTGAGGTGGCACAACCACGTTCAACGGAGACCTATAAATGCCCCTGTACGGAGAAATGATATAATCCAGATTGAAGGGACTAGAAAAGCTAGGGGTAGACCTAAGATTACCTTAAGAGAAGTAGTGAGAAAGGATATGTATAGCTTAGGCCTTGTCTAGCATGGCCTCAAACAGAACTGATTGGAAGGCAAGAATCCATGTAGCCGACCCCATTTAGTTGGGACAAGGCTTATTGTTGTTGTTGTTGTAAAACAGGCCATATTACGACCAACACTCCAGTCCTCTTACAGTGCATTTCAGTTTCAACCAGGTTCAATGTCAAACCATCGTGACACAAGGACATGTTGTGACAGATTTCACATTCCACAGTCACTATATCTATTGTGACCATAATAAATGAATATGTATCACCAACACTGGCTGATGTTTTGCCAACAATTGTATCTCACGAGTGGATCCTTTTTGATAAAATAAGGTAGTGATGTGTCCAAGTACCATTCTTTATACTATTGATGAAATTTCCACAAATGAGAAGTAAGACTAAGCACATAGTAACAATATTTGCACTGACCTTTTTCACTGCAAGACTTGGGTCTGTCTTCCACAGATGGCCATTTAACCTCTCAAACACAGACAAATCTCGAAGGCGTTCACGTTGGACCCTTTCCGCAGCTATTTATAAGAAATGTGCATGATAGAAAGAATGTTACTCAAAATAGGAAAATTTCAGAGAAATATTATACAACCTGCAAATTTTTACAATGTAAAGGACTGGAAGTTGAAAACATACTTGTTTGACATGATAAAGTTCAAAGTCAACTTACGAGAACAGAGTCACAAATTAAGACATTCTGAACCTAGACCGTAAAAGAACTCTATCCAACCAACACTAAAATGAAACTAAATATGCCATAGGAGCATGATCTCAACATGTTAAGATGGCAAGATTTTTTCAATTTGAGTCCTAGATCTGAATTTGAACAATGAAATAGTACAATCCTAGTAGTGTAGGATATTATTTTTAGTGACACCACTTTTAAGGTGCCTATTGGTAGCTCGCAGTCCAGGATTCCCAAGTTTCTAAAAACTTCATCTCTAATCTAATAACAGGATAAATAGGATTTCTTATTTTATTTCATTGTTGTTAAGTGGCCTATGGATATGTCACATGTTTTCCTCTTTCTTTCTTTCTTTCTTTTTCTTTTTTCTTTTTTCTTTTTTTTTAATATAAATATTCCTTAATAGATTAAGTTGTTTTATCTGTTTAGGATGCCTCTTTTTTTAATCTCTTGGCTGAAGATTAGAAAAGACATATATTAATGACAAGATATATAGAGGAAAGATAAAGCAGGCAGACACCAGGTCCAAATAAAATTCCAATAGGAAGTATGGAAAACTCTAGGAGGTTTTGAGGCTTATTGGTTTACAACTTTATTTAACTGGATTATGAACACCAGATGCCAGATGAATGGAGCAGCAAATGTACTCCCCATTACAAGGAAGGTGATATCCAGATCTGCAATAGCTATAAAAGCATAAAGCTAATGAATTACACTAAAAAAGCATAAAGCAAATGAATTACACTATAGAAGTATAGGAGAAGGTTATTGGGGTCTATTTGAGAAGCGAAAGAAGACTATCCTATCTTGATAAACCAACTTGGGTTTATGCTAGATCCATGACAAAAGCTGTCTACTTATTGATAAGGCCCATTCAAAGATACAGACATAGCTAAAAGGATCTCCGTAAGGTCTTCATTGACCTTGAAAAAGCCAATGACCAATCCCTAGTGTTATAATCCCGCATTTTTCAGTGAAAAATGGGCGTTGAGTAATTACATAGATGTAAATAAAGATACGTGCAAAGGAGTGGTGACTAGTATGGGTGATGTCAGCAGGATTCCTCCCCCAAGCTGAAACCCAAAATTGGGCCCCAAGGCCCAGCCAAAGTGGTGCAACCAGTGGGCTGACCAAAACCCACTAGGGGCAATTTAGTCATTTTCCCCCACTTATTTAGTTAATTATTTTTATTCCAGAATCATTGTTTTATTCATGTGAGTCCAAATCTGATTTTATTTCCTTATTTGAGTCAGTTAAGTGAGTCCTAGTTAGAGTTGGAATGCCATTAGGAATCTACTTTAAATTAAGATTCCTTGTGGATAATTAGGCAACTTCTTGCACGTTTAAATTCTTTATTTGTGTGGTCTTTATTTAACTGGTTGTAAGGGGGGATCCTAGTCTATAAAGGATTCCCTAGTTAAGTCAGTCTTCAATTCCCAGTTAAGAGTCTATTAAAAAAAAACCCCACCCCATTCAATGTAAACTTTAAGTTGAATTGAATTTTAAAAAAAAAAACTGAGAATTGAAGGAAAGGATCGTGGCCTTCTTGGGAGGGCCACGGTTTGAGTTTTTGAGAGATCATCTTCAAGTTCCAGCATTCTTCTTCCAATCTTCAGCATCAATTCAACAGTCCACCTTCACAATTAAGTACAGCAGCCCCCATCCCCTTGCCCGTCTTCTCTCACTCGCAGCCCTCCCCCACCCCTTTCCTCTCTTGTGCAGCGCAACACCTAGGACCCCTACCCCACCACCAGCCACCAAGAAACCCTCACCCACCCAACGCAGCAAAAAGAAAACCCTGTGATCCTCCCTAAACCCTTCTTCCACCCCTGCAACACCCCTAGGCAGCATCCCACAACTCCCCTTGACCTTGCGGCACACCCTCTCCTTTTCCCTTCTCTCTTGTGGCAGCTCTGAAAACAGAAAAGAAAAGAGATGGAAAGAAAAGAGAGAAGAAAGAAAAGAAATTATGAAAGAGAGAATAAAAGAAAAGATCAAGAAAGATTGCCTAAGAACCCTAATCACCTCAAACCAGGGTTCGAAATTTTGGTCATCTCAGACCAAAATTCCGAAATTCCGAAATTCCGAAATTCCGAAATTTCACTGAAATTTTGGAGTATTTTTTTTAATGTTCAACCCTTCATCTTGGTGAGTTTTGGGGTCATTCTGGCCTGGTTGTGGGTGTCCAGCCCAATTTGAGGCCAATGAATACACTGAGAGTGTTATTTTAGCCTAAAACCTAACCCAAAGTGGCGTTCTTAATCGACACATGCCCGTCTATATGCAAGTGAAATTGGAAGTATGGAACATGAATTTTAACCAATGTAAATATGAATATGATGCAAGTATCTTCATTAAAATACAACTAAAATTCAATACACAAGTAGTCAAGTACAAGTTTAGAAGTGAATAGTCTGTACTACCCAGTTAAAATAGTATAAATGTATAACATAACATTATATGAATGAATTAAAAATTACAAATTAACAATACACATCACACCCATGAATAACCTAATAATAGTTGTTGTGCCATGGTGGCTCCATCGTCTAAACCCCGTAGGCATGCCTCTGCGAATGGTGGACATACTCAACCCATGTCATCAAACCCATCTAGTGCTCCATAGAGTTGGACACTACCCTTCAATAGGTAACATCATCCTCATAAAATAGCCATGCCATCTTAAAGAAAGTGTCATAAGGATAAGGACTGCAGTGATGAAATTTCAGTGAAACTTCAATGAGATTTCGAAAATTTCGCCAAAATTTCAAACGAAATTCCAAACTTTTTAGTTTCGGCCATCATTTGTTTCAGTGAAATTTAAAACCTAGCCTCAAACCTCCGATAGGGGTTTGGTAAAACCTTAACTATCCCTATATCAACCCATCTAGTTTTGTTAAACTAAATCCTACCCAAATCCCTTCCAAGATCCAAAGGAAATTACCCCAAAATAAACTCAAATCTTCCCTAACACCTCCCATACCCAATCGCAAACTTCCTAGATCTCTCAAAACACATCCCATAATTCTTCGTTGCAACCCAAAGGATTTGTTACAACCTTTGATATCCTTAACCTATCAATAATAAATCTGCCCATCTAGCTATCGCAAAGTAAAACCATATCGATCCCAAACCCAAATTTAACAATATTATCCATGCAATCTTGATTTAATAATTACTTTGCTGGATCACAAGAAGACTGATTCGGGGTTATCCCTGAATTCTGGGGGAAGCAATCACAAAACCCTAACCCTAGAACTGGGTTACATACGTGGGATCTCTCATTATTTGTCCACGTGTAATACTACATGTGAGGGGAGAATGGAGCCTTAATATATATCCACTCAAGTCTTTTGATGAGTATTATTTATGAAGATCTTTATCCTTCTAAAATAGTATTCTACAATAACACCTATATACTTGGTTGTTTCTTATCTACCTACTTGAAGATAGTATTCTATACCTTTTACCTATATGGAACATAGTGATATGGAGAGTTTATGATCTGACCGGGTTCATAACTAGTCCGACCCTCGACCCCGGTCGAGACGGAGAAAACCGAATCGCTCCCGAGCGAACCGGAGCCGGAAGATGGCTTGCTGAAGAAGAAAGATTATTCTGCTGCAAGCGTGCCCTAATCTTACTTATGGATTAGGGTAATCACCCTAATGACAGCAGACTCAAACTGACGGCTGCGGATAATCATCATCAAAGGGATAACTATCGCATAACCTAACGGTTATCTCAGGAGTCCTCTACTAGCCCAAACTAGTAGAAGTCTATCGCTCAACGGATCTTATTGATAAGATCCAACGACTACCCGAAGAAGGCTCGAGTGCATCCAACGAAGGAGATTCGAAGGTACACTCTATATAAACCTCACTACCATACAAGGTGAGGGACGGATCAATCGATCAAAAAAGAATACTATACGAGACTCGAGTTCGGATACATCCGATAGATCCAAACTATCAGCATCCTGCTATCTAGATCACCTTTCCCGTTTCTTCATTCATTAGCTCTGTGCTTCTAGCAGAGCCGTTTGTGATTAAGTTCATCAACTGACTTAGCCTTCGGAGGTAGACTCCCGACCCCGGTCGGGCCACATCTGACGCTTTCGTTTTGCGAGGACATCACGTGGAGATCCAAGGGTGAGCAGATTTTGGACGCATCATTTGGCGCCGTCGTGGGAACGACTTGAAAAAGCCATGGTGACTAGATCAGCAGCCGCTGCACAACGCAATTCCGGTGTTCGGATACCGGGGTGAATAATCCGGATATTCCCCCGGGAAAGCCAAAATCCTATCGAGGTGGATAATGGCCGGGGAGGACGTAATCTTCCTCCCGATACAATCCAAGATCAATTGGATCGGGTAAAGATTCAACTCTTGGAGGTGAGCCAAGCACTCCGCGTGCTCACCGGACGGGTGGTTTTACCACAAGAACCCGATCAACACGATTCGGGGAGACGTGCATTGCCACGTGATCAAATACCACGTGACCAAAGAATGGCTGAAGACCGGAATGTTGATCAGAATTTCCGTGAAGGAGACCGAGGACTTCGGAGGATTGATGATCAACCAAGGCGAGGCGATCGGTTCGACGGACCGCAAGAGAGTACAAGCGATTCAAATACAAGGTTGGATACGGGGGTAAGAACTCACTCACCCCTTGTCGGAAGAACCGTTCGTGATGATCGAAGCGATTCGTGACGAGAGAAACGTTCGTGAAGGACGGGCTGTTCGTGATGATCGAGTAGCACGTGATGATCGTGTTAATCGAGGTCGTGATCGTATTGTTGAAGATCACCCGACCCAGTTGGTCAAGAATTGGCCAACATCAATGAGAAGTTAGGGCAATTGGCTAAGGGAAGAATAACCGAGGATATTTACTCGGTCATTCGGAAGACTCCTTTTCTTTGAGCCAATTGCGGGATATCGGTTTCCCCATAACTTCCGTTTGCCTACCTTCTCAACATTCGATGGCTCAGGAGATCCAACAGCTCACATCGGCTATTACCAACGAGACCATGGCGGTTTCAGGTAATTCGATGAAATTTTATGCGGGGTTTTCGGTTCATCTCTAAGCGGAGCGGCACAAAAGTGGTTTTCTAACCTCCCCTCGGGAAGGATCGTAAACTTTGACGAATTGGCGCGCCAATTCATAGGGCGATTCCAAGTGGGATACGAGGTCAAGAAAACGGAAGAAACCTTGTTTCTTGTCAAACAAGGAAAGAACGAATCGATCGGAGAGTTTCAGAAAAGATTCAACAAAGTGACGATGGAGATAGAAAACTTGGATGAACAGTAGCTTGAACCGCTCTATTCACGGGACTCACAAATCGGAAACTCCTGGAGTTATTACTACGGGATATACCCACGACTTATGCTTTGAGTTGGTACGAGAGATGCGCGAAGCGAGGCTAAAGTCATGGAGATTCTAGATGCGCGCCAAGGAGATAATAAAGTCTCCAATAAGGAACAAAAGGCTCTGAGCGAGCGAGAAGCCAAAGAAGAATGTTCACGATCGGGATAGAAGATCCCAACCTTGGCGCCAAAGATCCCCCGGTAGAAGTGAGTACACTCCATTGTATGCTCCTCGGGCCGATATTTTGAATATCCTCAAAAGAAAAAATATTTTGAAGTGGCCGCCTAAAATTCTTTTGAAACCGGAGAGCAGCAGGATCGGGAAAAGTATTGCCGATTCCACAAGGACTATGGTCATTACACTAATGACTGTCGTCATCTGAAGCGGATATTGAGAGATTGATATCTCGGGGACATCTGTCCAGTTTTGTTAGCGAGGAGAAGGGAGGAGCCACGTGGGCCACGTGCGGCTGCCCCTAAAAGGAATCGTTCGGTTAGTTCGAACGATCGAGGGAGGCCCGAAGTCTAAAAAAGGCAAGGAGGTGATTGAAGCTGCTACTCGGTCACCGATTCTTACCATATTCGGGGGTCCAGAGCCCGAATCATTCGGAGTTTAAAAACCAAATCCAAATTTGTTGGAGCCGGAGAGGCGAAAAGCGGAGGAAAGCTGAATGGTGAAGATTCTATCACCTTTAGCGAAGAAGACGAAAGAGATGTTTGTTTACCTCATGATGATGCTATAGTCATCAAGGTAGAGATTGCACAATGCGGGAAGTGCATAGAGTATTGATTGATACGGGTCTGCGGCTGACCTAATTTCTTACGAAGTGTATCAAAAATTGAAGGTGGATCGGGACTTGATGAAACCTTCATCTACACACCTATATGGCTTTGCGGGGTCATCTGCAGTAGCGGAAGGATCGGTTCGGTTGGATCTTTCCATTGGAAGTTTTCCTAAAGAAACAACTGTCCGAATCAATTTTTTGGTGGTTCGAGAACTACCGAGTCTATAATATGATTCTCGGGCGACCATCTTTATCCAAGATAGGTGCTATTGTTTAGACAAAGCACACGAAGATAAAATTCCCGATCGATATGGGAATCGGTCAAGTCTCCTCGACCGGAAGATCTCTCGGCGGTGTTATGTTGCCTATTTAAAAGACAAGGAGGGTCCGAGGAAGGTTCTTGCCCTCCCCATAGAAGTTCGAGATGATCGGGAAGAGATAGAGATGCAAAGGCCCAAACCAGTGGAGAAAGCTGGAGCAAATCCAGCTGTGTACCGAGGATGAGAAAAAGATTACTTATGTCGGGTCCGAACACTAGAAGAGTTTAAAGATGAGTTGAAGTTATTTCTTCAACGAGAATAAGGATGTATTCGCATGGTCTGCTTGAGGACATGCCGGGGATCGATCGGGCCATTGCAGAGCACAAACTCGGATAGACCCTAAGGCGAAACCGGTGATCTGTAAAAGAAGAAATTTCTCTATTGAAAAGTATGAAGCCGTTCGGAACGAAGTTGAAAAACTTAAGAATTCTGGTTTCATAGAACCAATCGAGTGCCCAACTTGGTTGGCCAACGTGGTGATGGTGAAAAAGGCGAATGGGAAGTGGAGGATGTGTACGGACTACACGGATCTAAACAAAGCTTGCCCAAAAGATTGCTACCCGTTGCCTCGGATTGACCTCTTGATAGATGCTCTCTGCGAGGATATGAAACTTTAAGTTTCATGGATGCCTACTCAGGGTATAATCGGATCCTTATAAATAAGGAGGATGACAAGTATACGGCTTTCATGATCGATCGTGAAAGCTATTATTACAAGGTCATGCCTTTTGGCCCGAAGAATGCGAGAGCAACGTATCGGAGGGCCATCAACAAGATTTTCAAAGAGCTGATAGGAAAGAATGTTGAAGCATATGTTGACGACATCTTTGGTGAAAAGCTTTACAAAAGCAAATCACATTGCAGATTTGGCGAGGTTTTCTCAAGATCGAGGAAACATCAAATGAAGTTGAACCCCGAAAAATGTGCCTTTGGAGTCTCCTCGGGCAAATTCTTGGGTTTCATGGTATCACGAGGGGAATTGAGGCAAATCCTGCCAAAATACAAGCTCGATTGATATGGAGGCTCCCAAAACCGTTCGGGATGTACAATGTTTGATGGGGAGAGTTCTTTGCCTTAAATCGATTTATCTCCAAGTCCGGAAAAGGATCATCTTCTCCCCGAGCCCGGTCTGGAAGATCCATACCAACTTTCCCGAAGACCTCCCGGGTGGCATACCTCACGAAAAGGAGCAAGTGTCGAAGTCGGGGATCGTTCCAAGGATCTGCTCCCAAACGTCATTCCCGCCCCATGCGATAAGCTCCGAATGTTGTAGAAACCTAGCAATTCGGAGAAAGGTACGCTGTTCGGGTATTTCCGAATGCACTCCTTCCGAAGGTCGGCTTTATATGCTCGGGCTTGCTAGGGATTGCCAACTTCGGATGTTCTTCGAGCTCCCTACTTTTGATTTCAAGGCTGTCACCAAACAACGTGGCAGCTGCCTTTTGCTTCCTGGCCTCGCGCTCGGCAGCAGAGACACGAATTTTCGAAGCTTCAAGAGCTTCCTTGAGGGAGATCACTTCTTCCTCATGCTTTTTCTGCAACTCCACGATAGCTGCTGCGGTCATCTGGTCTATTTGGAATTGGCCTTGGCCAATTTCTCTTCACAATTTTGCAGCAAGGAGCTGGTGCGACCAACCCGGCTCAATGCTTCCATGTGTTGATAAAAGCTCAACACAGCATTCCCGGGAAGACGGAAGATATCGGAAGAAGTCATAAGAAATTATGAAAACATAAGTAAGCAAGAAGACCGGTACCTTGTAGATTGACTAACAAGGGAGGTGTCATCCGGGGCTTCAAACTCCTGGCGATCGAAGGAGCAAGAGCGAGGGAGCTCCACTCTGCGGCTTTCTCGGGATCCCGAGTGACCCTGTCGGTCATCTTCGGGGTCCAATGGGGGATGAAGACTTCCTCACCATCCGTCGAAGCTTTGGATTTTTTGTTGGAGGGAGCATCAATTGTGTCATGCCTCCCTCTTGGTTCGGACGGAGGAGGAGACGTTAGCCCTCTCCACCATTGGTTTTTCCCTTTACCCGAAGCATCGGCTACGGGCCTGATATTCCCCGATACCCCTGTAAGAGAGGGTCGGGAGAGGGAAGAGAAGCCTCTTGATCTGCAGTCAAGACCACAGGCGATCGTTGCTCGGCTATCACAACGGCCCTAGCGGCCTTCACCCGCTGAGGCTTTCGGGGTTCGTTCGGGAGGCACTTGCAAAGAAGAAGGACAAGAATCAAAATTCAAGACATATCACTTGATCAAATCAAAGGATGATGGTTAGAAGCTCACAATGAGCCAAGCCCCGATCTTGAAGGATGGAGTTATACTCCATTTCATATCCATGTATCTCTTGATACCACGGAATGGATTTGATCTTCACGATGGCCGCCTCGTCTTCTTTGGATAAGGGAAGGCCCCGGTTACTTTCGGACGAAGAAGTAAACCTCCTCCGGGTGGTCGGGAAGTTAAGATCGATGGAGGCGCTCGACGGAAAAAGTATCGTTCGCGCCATCTTTTGTGATTAGAAGGGCAAGTTCCTTTGACAAGGATGTTGCCCCTCCAATCAAGTTCAGCCTTATTGCGTTTGGAAAGAAAGACCCATCCGGGAGGATGGGAGATAGAAAGAACATGAAAATGTACAAAAAGAGAAAGAGATGGCGTAATGCCAAGCTCAAAACACAAACCCAAAAAGCCGACGATGAGACGCCGGCTATTGGGGAGGAGCATTCCGGGACAAATGTTCCAGTGATTCAAAGCTGCGGAGAATAAAGGATTAAAAAAGGAAAGCGAACCCCGCTTTCCGGTGCATCTATGTACGAGAGAAAATTCACCCGAAAGGGATGAATCAACCCTCTCATCGGGGTGGGGAGCCCTAACTGATATGAGGAAGGAAGGTCAAAATCTTGGACAAGTTGAAAGAAGGGTTTCTCCATTATAAATGGAAGGAACGAGGCAGAGCCCACCATTGGACCCGGAGGTTTGAGGCTGCCTAGAAGACTCGACAATCTTGGAAGATCCGGACTCGAGAAGGACGGGGAGAAGTTTTGGTTTTTCTTTCAAAACCTTTTTGAGAAACTTCAGCGAACTCCTGCGGAGGAGGACGGTTAGGGTTTTGTTATCACTATCCAATTGTTCGGGAGCGGGGAGAAGCAAAAGCATCACTTGCTATCACCAACATGGGGTACTAAAGAAGCCCTATCGTCCGCCATTACTCGTTCTGATAAACTACAAAAAGAAAAGACCGATAAACTTACTGATTTAGTGAGACGGAAGCTTGAGAGCGGGAAGGCGCGAAAGCGACAACAAAGGTTCAAATTCCAGACGGGAAGAATGAAACCTACGAAGACAATGAACCGCTTTTAAAACTCCCTTACGAGTGTTCGGGAATCGAACGATCGAGATTGATTCAAAATCAACGATCAAGATTCAAAGACGTTTTGAAAGTTTGAACTCACGAATCCGAAATAGGCGTTCGGAAATCGTCGCTTGGATGACGTGAGCCACGACAGATCAACTGCAACGAAGATACGTGGCCTTACACTCACAACGCTCGAGGAAAAGTGACCACCGCATTAAATGTGATATGACATTTAATGAAGCACGCAGAGATCATCACCTGACGACGAACCCAGTTAAAAACCAAGCCCTCGGGATCGACCGAAAGCTTGGTCTAGGGGGCTCGTGATATGGAGAGTTTATGATCTGACCGGGTTCATACCTGGTCCGCCCCTCGACCCCGGTCGAGACGGAGAAAACCGAATCGCTCCCGAGCGAACCGGAGCGGAAGATGGCTTCTTTGAAGAAGAAAGATTATTCGGCTGCAAGCGTGCCCTAATCTTACTTATGGATTAGGGTAATCACCCTAATGACAGCAGACTCAAACTAACGGCTGCGGATAATCATCATCAAAGGGATAACTATCGCATAACCTAACGGTTATCTCAGGAGTCCTCTACTAGCCCAAACTAGTAGAAGTCTATCGCTCAACGGATCTTATTGATAAGATCCAACGACTACCCGAAGAAGGCTCGAGTGCATCCAACGAAGGAGATTCGAAGGTACACTCTATATAAACCTCACTACCATACAAGGTGAGGGACGGATCAATCGATCAAAAAAGAATACTATCTGAGACTCAGGTTCGGATACATGCGATAGATCCAAACTATCGGCATCCTGCTATCTAGATCACCTTTCCCGTTTCTTCATTCATTAGCTACGTAGCCTCTAGCGAGCCGTTTGTGATTAAGTTCATCAAGCGACTTAGCCTTCGGAGGTGGACTCCCGACCCCAACGGTCGGGCCACATCTGACGCTTTCGTTTTGCAGGACATCACGTGGATCCAGGGGGGGTGGACACACCCCCCCCCCGAACCCCCCCCCCTCATGATAACCCATATTGTCCTTTATCTACCTATTTAGTCTGCAGTGACCCATCTTGCCTTTTATGTACCTACATGGTCCACAATAACCTATACTATCCTTTTAGCCACCTATTTGGTCTGTTATAACTCATACTAGCTTTTACCTACCTCATTGGTCTACAATAACCCATACTGTCTTTTACCTACCTACTTGATCCACATTAACCAATATTGTCTATTAGCTACCCATACCTTTGCCTATTACTTTGCCTTTTTGCAGGATGTTATGTGTGGACATTGGAACTACAATTTTTATATGTTAGTGTGGAGGTTCCCTCCCTAAAATTGGCATTATTTGGATAGGGCCTCTAATACTGCTACACTTATGGATTTTGTTCGTCTTCAATGTCGCCAATTGTTCTCATTATTGGATGGATGGTTCGACATAAGGAATTAAAGTTTTTCCCTTTTTTTTACACTATCTCCTGGGTGAAATTCTCTCAAGGTTGTCGGCGTTTGCTATTGTTACACAGTTCAAGAGTGGTGTTGCCTTTTAAATTTATTCTTATTGTCCAAGTTTAAGTTTTCTTTCTATATACTTCAGCTTGAGGGGGAATGTTGAAAATTGCAGCAGCCTTGGTGCACGAATTGAGCAAGTTTCTCTTTTGGAAAAGTTTCTATTATGGAGATGCTACCTTGGTGCACAAGTTTTGGAGCTGCAGCTTGGAGTTTCCTTTTTGGATACTTTCTATTTTAGTTACTTTCTATTTTAGTTGCTTTCTATTTTGGTTACTTTCTATTTTTCTTATTGCTTGGTTGACATGTAATTTCTCTAGGCTAGCTTCCTTTTTAGTAGATTTGGTAGATTCCATGCAATATGTAATTTTCTTTTTGTTGTAACTCAGTTTTAGGAAACTTTCCTAAACTAAGGCTTGATTTTACATTATAAATAAGGTACCAGGGAAGAGCCAACACAAACATGCAAGCTCTCTCCCTCTTCTCTTCTTCTCCTTCTCCTTCTTTAGTCTTCTTCTATTCTTCTTCTTTCTGAATTTCCTTTCAGTCCCTAGACTGATTATAGGTGTTGAAATTATAACACTTCTCTTTTTCTTTCTTTCCCCTCTTTCTTTCTTCTTTCTTTTCTTTTTAGATCTGCCGAATGTCAAAGAAAGGGAAAAGAGACAATGCTGAGAGAGAAAAGAAGGGGGAGGGAGTGGTGCAAGGGTTAGGGGAGGGTGTGGGTGTGGGTGTGGGTGCTGCCTAGAGGTGTCACAGGGGCTGGGGAGGGCCTTAGGAGGATCACAGGGGGTGAGAGGGTTTTCTTGGAGGCTGCAATGGGTGGGTAGGGTTTTCTAAGGGCTGCAATGATGGGGGAGGAGTTTCTTGGGCCTGCACAAGAAGAGAAGGGGTGGGGGAGGGCTGTGAGTGAAAGACAAGGAAGGGGAAGGGGATCAGACTGCTGTACTACTTGTAAGAGTGCTAGTCTTGCTGAACTGATGCTGGAGATTTGAAGTTGGACTTGAAGAAGATCACTCAAGATACTCGACCGTGGCCTCCTCAACAAGGCCATAATCCTTTCCCTCAATTCTCAAATTCTTTGAATTCAATTCAGTCTACATTTACAATGAGTGGAGTGGGCTATTTATGGCATAGAGGGAAGGACTTAGACTCTAACTAGGAAATAGAAACTGGCCCAACTGGTGTTTCCCTTATAAACTAGGATCCCCTTGCAACTAATTATTAATGACGACACACAAATAAAGAACTTACTCAAAATAGACCTAATTATCCACAAAGAATCTTAACTTAAAATACATTCCTAGTGGCACTAAATTAACTTAACCGACTCAAACAAGGAATTAAAAATATATCTAGACTCCAAAAATTAAAATTAAAATTCTGAAATTAAAATAATTAACTAAGAGGGAAAATGACTAAATTGCTCCAAAAGGGGTCAGGCCAGCCCCTAGTAGAGCCATCTTGGTTGGGGTCAAAGTTAGGGTTTTGGCCAGGCAAAATTTTCTTGCTTACATCATTTTGGTTCTTCTTTGCCGCCAAAACTTTCCCAATGGTTACTAAGTAGTATAGCCAAATATTTGATGAGATGAATACAAGGAGTTCAAATTACATAAAGAAAAATGGAAAATATAAAAGAAAATATATAGAAAAATCTTGGCAGCTGAACAATGCATACGAAATGGAAAGGCAAAGAAAATCTATTCCAAAAAAATACCCACATATGAATGACTGGCAGAAGGGAAAATGAGGAACAGATAGTCTCCGAGTCAACCGAGGTTTAACATTCCAATCCATTATTGGATCCTCAAATGTATAGTAAGAAGAATATCAGGTTATTCTTCAATTAAAGAATAAGAATCACAAATTACCTGGGCACATAAGTGTGCAGGTTCCTATAATGCTTCCTCTGCTTTCAATTGATCGATCACCTTCTTCACTTCCCCAATTTCTACCACCCCGTGAAGCCACCGATTCCACTGACACGTTCGATTGAAGGTCTTTCCCATCTAGTGAAGAAGAAGAGTTCCTAGCTTTTCGGCTTTCATTCATTTTTGAACTTTTACTTGTATCTTGTCCGTTCCTCTGTTACGTCCCCGTCCACTGGAACTGGATGAGCTTTCAGGTCTCGGAGCTGGACTCCCCTGAGGCGCACCACCCGGTAGCCGCAGTCGGGCTTAATTCTCGAGGACTAAACGAAACAGAGCAAGCTGTTCCTTTAAAATATCCTTTCGAAACCTTTGAATCAAACAGCTGTATTAAGCTAAGAAGATATATCCAAGGGTTTTTTAAACAAATCTGGGTTTAGCAATGGCAACCAACTTGGACAAATCGACCAGCAAATTCACTAGATAATGACACTTATTTACACAAAAAGGGAGTCGGAAGACGGTCTGGAATTTCATCGGCCGGTTCTTTGAATAAGCAGAGTTGTCTGGATTCTAGCACAGCGGGTATGTTACGGCCATAGTGCCCGAGTAGGCCAACGGTCGGCACTTGGCACACATTTGTAGTAATTCAATTTACAACCCAACTGAGAGAATAAAAGCTAAAAAATAATAATAATAATTAAATTAAATAAAAAAAGACAACTTCTGGATGCTTTGTATATCCCCTTAGGTGAGTTATAATAAATGTTCAAAATTGTATACTGAGTGTATCATCTAACTATTAGGAATATTCTAGTACTTCACCAATAATTGTGCAAAAGAACCTTTGAGTCTCCTCCCCCTTCCAGAATTTGGGCCAAATGTAACCCATTAATAATCCCTTAGTTGGACTAGGCCAAGTGTGACCCATGCATACTAGATTGTTAGGCCAGAATGTGCCAAGTTGTGTTATTCTCCCTTACCTAATCTATCGACATCTTCATTGAGTCTTCTTCGTGGAACCTCCTTATGTGCTCTCAAAACTACCACAAAGTATCTTTCGGTTCCCAACTTACTTTGCGCTCGAGCAATCCCTTCCATTTCACCAAGTATTCCCGACTCATAAGTACTCCGCGCTTGAGCATAACTCCATCCACTATAATGTGCTCTACCTCCTTGTCATGGAATGTCATCACGCTCATAGGTGCTCTTGTAGAAGTCCCACAACTCGAGTCCTCCACGTCACCATGATATGGCTTGAGCATGCTTGCGTGGAAGACCAGGTGTATCTTTAACTTAAGTAGTAGGTCTAGCTGATAGGAGACGTTGCCTACCTTCTTCACATCCTCGAATAGGCCTTCATACGAACAGACCAGCCCTTTATGCACATTCTGTAAGGACTGGAATTGTTGCGGTAGTAGTTTCATTATAATCATGTCCCCCACTTCAAAGTTGCGAGTCTTATACTTTTCGGCCCATTTCTTCATCTTCTTCATGGCCTTGTCTAGGTATGGCTTAGTCACATCCAACTTCTCCCACCACTCCTTGGCAAACTTGTAAGCTGAGAGACTCTTTCTTGTGTAACTTGTCACCATAGTGTGCAACGTTAACAATTGTTGCCCTGTAGCAATCCTAAACAAGCTTTGGTTTGTGGCCTCGCTCCTTTTGAGATTGTACGAGAATTGAGCCACATCAAGCAATTTTGCCCAATCCCGCTAGTTGGCACTCACAAAGTGCCTAAAATATAGCTCAAGTAAGTTGTTGACATGTTCAGTTTGCCCATCCGTTTGGCGATGAAAGCTTATTAAGTACCACAAGGACATGCCTAGGAACTTGAACAATTCTACCCAAAATCTCCCCATAAAGCCAGGGTCACAATCACTAATGATCAATTGTGGCACACCCCAATACTTCACAACATTCTATAGGAATAACCTTGTTGCCTTTTCCGTCGTACAATCCCTTGGTGCCGCCACAGACGTGCCATATTTAGAGAACTAATCCACCACCACCATAATCTACCCACACCCTTCGGACTTAGGTGGAACGCTAATGAAGTCCATAGACACACTCTCCCGAGCTCAACTTAGTGTAGGTTGTGAAATCCCCCAGATTTCTAACCATTTATTCATTGGTTCTAGGACCGCGAACCTAGAGTACAAGTAAGCGACAACTCTAGACGATACGAGTTGAGCTTGGGTGTTCGGAAAATTCGAACCTATGGAGGTGGATAATCACAATGAAGACCTGATCACTCTAAAGGATTTCAAAAGAAGAGAGAAAATCAATCATGAAGACATAAAAAGGAGGTTTTGGCATGTCCGTACACCCATGCTAGAGGATTCGAAATTCAAGGTAAACTATACCAATGATCAGCCCTTGAAATGACCTTTCTACCCTCCGAAGCCTGTCGCAATCGGCCTTCTCATGAAGGAGATATAGGGCCGATTGGTCGAAGGTGGTTGATTGACTGGACCAACCGCCCTTGCCCAATTTCGGAGCAGATTCGGGATTTCAGTTTTTAAACCCTATTTTATGTTTCTCTAACACCACAAATGCATTCTTTACACAACAAGTAGGTTGAGAATGTGGGAGAGATAGGGAGCTTGTGGTTTAGAAGTTTCTTCACTCGTTGGGTGGTGTTGAAGAGCGAGAATGAAAGGGAATCGTGCGATAAGGTAAGGATTCTAAATAACCTTCGCAATCTCTCTTCTGAATGCAATTAAGATAGGATCTTTTGCATTGATTGTGTTGTTTTTCATTGTTTGGATTCATTGAATGCTTCCTATTGTCCCATCAATGCTTCCCAACCTTTGTGAGAATTGGTTCATGCAATCCTTTGCATTCGAAACCGATTCGAACCTTTATGTGATGCTCACGGAACATTCATGAGAGCCAAAATTAGGGGTTTTCATTTGAGAACAAATTAGTGTGTTTGAAAGGTAGTTTGGGGACCCTAATACCGTTAAATTGAAGACCCCAAAGTTCCGTTTCAAGCAGAGATCGAACTAGAAACGAATTAGGGTTTCTGGTCGGAGCCCTTATACTGGGCGGTCGACCAAGACCAATCGACTACCCTATATGGCCCAGCCCCCCTACACACTATTTTGGGTGTGTGTTTTAGCTCCTTTGATTTCTAACGATTCTCAGTTATTGCTCATTAAGTTTCTATTTTTCTATGGTTATTTTAGGTCAATTGCACTCTCTTTTTGGTGGATTATGTTTGGAATTTTGAGAGAGTTATAAGCTTGAAAGCTGAGGAATATACTCAATCATGTATTGTATGAATGATGTGCTATTTAAATCTTCAATATTTTGATATCTTGTAATCTCTCATAAAGTGTGTGTGATTGTGCACGAATGGAAGGTAATGATTGTTTAAACTTGTTCTATTTCAAATTTCATAAATTGTTGTATGTGATAATGGTGTGAATGTGTGGTCTTGATTTTAGGACTATGTCCTCTTATATTTATACTGTAACTACTTAACTACAATGGGATATTGCTCATGTGATTCACTTACTTATTTTGATTATGAATGGTTGGTTATTCTCATGTGAATGATTTATCAGTTGTGGTTATGAATGACTGAATTGGGATGTATTTGCCAAAGTTGTAACTGGGGAATGGGGAATGTCCTTTTGACATTTCTGTCTTTGGACACTAGTGGAGGTGATATAGAACGCTTTGCTATGATGCCCCTTGACTCTTTCCCTGATTACTAGTTGACATACCTTGGACTTGTATAGTAGTGTTTGGCTAGGATTACCCTGTTATATCAGACCCGATTCAGAAGGGAATTAAGACTGAGTCTGTCACACCCCGCCCGCCGGGCCCGGTTAACCGCCCGACAACCCGTGGGTGCGAACCGTCACAGGATCCATGGTTTTAGTCTATCAACAATAATAAATACAAATACAGATAATCAAGAGCAAGAATAGTGCAATAATTAATAAAAAGGTTACAGGAGTCCAAATACTCCAATAAATATCCAAGAACGAACGAAAGAGGGAAAATCAAGAATCAAAAGTAATATCGAGTTCAGCGGAAGCAAAATAAATAACTAAATAATCTTCTCTCTAGTTTTCTTTTATAAATCTAAAAACTAGTTTTCTAACTTAGCAAGTAAAGATGTCCTCCAATCTTTCTCCAAACGATCATCAAAATCCTGGGAATCTGCCTCCGTCGACCATCAATGGGTGCTAAAAATGCACACAAACATCTTCAGGAGGCTCCATGCTCAGCAAGTCCATGTACCACTGTCTGTGCCACATCATCTTTATACGAGGAGGCTCTTTCATATGAATCATCTCCAACTTCCGACATTGTGCAACCACCTGTACAGTTTATATAATACATACAATGAAAGGAATGAGTTCCAACGAACTCAGTAAGGAACAAGCAATTCTCATATATATGTCAATACAATCCACGAATGCACAAATGAAATGATATGGATGGTATGCAGAAATATGAATGCTACTAAGATCTAACTATGCAAATCTCTAACAGTTGACATGCTTTAAGATATACACCAGCCCTCCTCTGGGTAAGTCTCATCACTCTGATCCGGCAAGGACTGGTTACCTCTGTAGGGATCCTGGGCAAAGGGGTAAGTCCACACCTGGCTCTCAAACCATGGCTGGGGGTTAAGTCAACACTCTCTCACCACGACCATTGGCAATGAGTACTGGCGCATGTCGGAGTTTTTAATCCAATGCAAGTCATAATGGTAACATACTATATGAAGTCCAGATACTTCCCCTATGGCACCAACCAACTCGATTCAGTATCCTTCGCAACCTAGGAGTGAGAACCCTCACGGACTGGCTACCGCTGTTGGACTCCACTCCTTAACCCTATGGTCATCGGGAAAAAATCCTCTGCTGTGCACAGCATTGCGGCACCACAACTTGACACATGGTGTATTCTTAATAAACGGCTCAGATTAGAAGTCATGGTTTTAAGTGAACGTGACTCATCTTATGACCCGTTTTAACAAAAAAAAAAAAAAAAAACCCATTTTTTAGACCGGTTCTAAATATGGTTTCCCAAATTTATTTTCATTTTTCTTCCATCGTTCCCGCAAGAAAGCTTCTTCCTTCCTCAACAATCTCATCGAAGAAATCATCAAGCTGCCCAATAAGCTTTCAATCCCAGATCTCAGAACCCCAAAAGATCCCTTAAGTTTTCCATACTTTCCCGTATTCTAACTTCAGATTCAGAGTCTGCTACTCCTCCCTGAGTAGCCCTCTTTTCAAGTTTTGGTCTTAGCTCATCCATAGCTACCCTTGCCCTTCTGAACTCGTACAAAAAAGATCCCTGGTCTCCCATCGATCCGATTGATCTCAGTTGATACTCTCTGTTGTAATCTTGACATGGACTCCATGAAAGCCGATCCAAAGAACAAGCAACCCTCATAACTTCCTCGTCTGAAGCTTGATTTTGGCCAACAGTAAACCAATCCATAGAGCAAGATCATCAAAAGAAGTGAACTCACGTTCCTCATTGCATACAGAACGGCACAAAAACCATAGAACCCATTGAACCTAGATTCAATCGAGACCTTCTCATCCAACTTAAGAGACAGGGGTTGGATTTTGTTCTCCATCAAAGCCCTGTTCTCTTATTCCAAACCCACGACTTCTCTGCAACATCCTGAGATTGCCCTGCTAATCTGTATCATCAAAACATTTAAAGAAAAAAAAATCTAAATGGGTTTCGATCAGAAAGCAAAGAGGCTCAGATTACGGTGACCCTCGAGGGTTGAAGCAACCTCAGCTCCAACAGAATAGTAATTTTCCATGCCTAATTCTTTTGCCTTGAGGACATTACTGGCTTCCCAAAGCCTTGAAGTTTCATCCATGTACTCGTCTAACCATTTAGACGATGGAAGAAAACTGAAAATAAATTTGGGCAACTATATTTAGAACCGGGTCTTAAAAATGGGTTTTTTTTTTTGTTAAAATGGGTCATAAGATGGGTCACTTTCACTTAAAACCATGCCTTCTAATCTGAACCGTTTATTAAGAATACGCCATGTGTCAAGTTGTGGTGCCACATTGCTGTGCACAGCAGGGAGATGTGCACAACAGAGGATTTTTTCCCATGGTCATCCACATATTATTGTGGCGGATGCTCTCATGACTCCTCACGACACCCGGTCCGTTCCTTGGACGTCCATGAGCCCAACCCTAACATATGCAACCCTACCATTACATGACCAATGGTGGACCGCTGAGTCTCCGCACGGACTGGTCACCGCTGTAGGATGAAACATAGTCACGTCATTGTCACGGGTCACCCGGCTTCAATTCCCCTGCCGAAAGGGTAATAGCATGTGGGGTACCTAGCCATGCAATTCTAGACTCTCCTAAATATGTCATCCAGTAATCATGATAGTGCTGGAGACATCAGCAGGCATGTGTCCCATTCCACAGCCTTCTGATATCCCAAGCTAAGATATCCCAAAGGAATACCCCTTCCATCACAACTACACTACAATCACTCTTTATCATACCATGAACAGTTGTGCAATATCATGAAAGATGAAGTACATCAAGGAACACCACAAAACAGCGAGTATACAATAAGATTCACATGCTTTATACAATTACAGCAAGTTATACGATCAAAGAATAGTAAATAGAACAGTTGAATCATCATGTATATGTAATTGTATATAAATAAGAATGCATGTCCTTACTTGTAATTATGTAAAATTTCTCTAACTTGAATTCCAGAAATTATTATAAGACTTTTATTTGAAACAGAGAACCCCTAGGCATAAGGTTACAAGAATATATAAGAGTCAAGAGTCAAAACAAATCCAAAATTAAACTTACACAGACACTGGAAACCGGCCGGTCGCTTAGGTTGAGCGACCGCCCCAAAAACAGAGAGTTTCAAATCCGAAACTCAGGTTTCTGATCATCCGTTTTCAATCCGGATTTCGAGTGATCATGGCCTAAGTCTCGAATCTAACACTCCTAAAGACAAAAGGTGAAGGGAAACCTAACAATCATCAAAAATAGATTACCCATAAACTTTCCCCTTGACTGGATCTATCCATTAACAAATGCAGGGATTCGTTTCTGAACAGGATCTCATCAAGAACATTGGAAAGGGTGTACAACAAATCAATTGGGTAACCACTAACAAAAAGGGGATGGGTTCATATCAATCAGAGGTTAAAAAGAAGAGAATTGCAGATGGAGATTCATTACCTTAATCAGAATCCCCAAGAATAGAAGAGAAAAGGTTTCATAACATTAACAGCACTTCAGACCTGAATCCTGCACGTTTCCACAGCCGCCTAATTGCCCAAAATAGCAATCCCGAACATGATAATGCGTTAATAGGGCGAGGGATGCTATTTATAACGAAGAGGGGGCAAAATAGGGCAAAACCCCGAAAACAGACCGGGCGGTCGCTCCAGGCGGTCGCTTGGTTCAATCGACCGCCACTAGCAACCGCCCCCATGTATATTGCTATACAAGGGTGCTTTGCTCATGGGGTTGAAGACCAAGTACAACCTAACCCAAATGAAGACATGGGGGAGATCTTAGTCCGAAAAATCAATCTCAATAGGTCAATAATAAAGGGGTTAGGGTTTCATCATAACATATGGCTCATGAAAAGGTTATGATCACGGAAAGAGAGGGAATGATTGTTATCAAGAAAATAACAAGAAATCATAGGAAATCTAATTTAGGTTAATAGAACATTACCCATGAGGTTTCCCTCACATGGAAGGTTACAAAAGGTTTCCAGAAAGATCATTCAAGGGTTAGGGTTAAGGTTTCAAGAATCTATTGGCTAGGGTTAAGATCATGATGATGATCATAGATCTCAAAGAATAGAATGAGATCATGGAATAGATGGTTGCAAGGATGCATCATCTTTTTTTTTTATCTCAATCAAGAACAAGAACGAAGAAAGAATAATTAGAAATCCTAATTAGGGTAAACATGGATCATGAAGAAAATATAGTGTGATCAAGGATAAAGAATTAGAGAATGATAGGTTACAATTTTAGTAAAGTAAACACATTGATTGGCTGTTAACAAGATCAAACTAAGGGTTCTTGGTTTGATCCAAGAGGTTAGGGTTTCACCCTTTTTTGGCTCCCAATGAAAAGGTTGAGAGCAACGGATGAAGGGAAGTAAATTGATAGCCAAAAAAACAAGAAAATAAAGATGATCAAGTTCAGGTTAACACAAATATCACCCAAGGGAAAGAAAAACAAAGAATGCACAATTTGAAAAGGTGTTAGGGAGTTTCCAACAGATAAAAAAACATTAGGGTTTCATATATGGTTACCTCTCATGAGAGTTACCCATAATTAATCCTCACAAAAACAACCCAAGATAGATAAAGGAACATCTCATTAGTATTTCAAAATAAAGAATGAAATTAGGAAGGGTCTACCAATGAGAGAAAAATAAGGTTCACAATTAAAGTGAAAGGAAAGAAATTCAAATCATACAATTAGGGATTTACTAACAAGAATCCGTGTATCCCACAAAAAGACTATGGAGAATAAAGATTCACCCTTAGGGCAAAGAATTTACAATCAAGAAAGGTTTTGGGGAGGGTCCAATGAATTAATAGAAAATAAAAGGGTTGCCAATTGGTTACCCTCTCATGAAGGTTACCCAAGAATTTCCCCTAAAAATCTCTCCCTTCTGGTTTTCAATGGTCCAAGGAATATCAGGGGTCAACTCCTCAATCATGAGGACACAAGGGAAGGTCATGATAATAATATGTGACCTTCCCCACAATCATAAAGGTAGGTAGAAAAATCAGGGAAAGTATCATCAAGAGTTTTGGTGGAGTCAAATTCAAGGATCATCGCCATATGGCTTCAAGAACATAGAGTGAATTGGGGGATTCACTCTAGGGCTAATAGAATTAGATAAGAGGTCATTACAGTAGTGTAATACCCCTCTCATGATCAGAAAATCAGAAGTAGAGAAGAAAGAATGAAGCAAAGAAGAAACGAATTGAATACCAACCTTATAGAAGAGAAACCAATGAAGAAATCAGAATAGATGCTTGAGGATCTTTCTTGGCTTCGAAGGAGAGGTTCTAGGGATTTTCCCACGTTCTCCCAAGGCTTAGAACTGAATGAGAGTGAAAAACATGGAGTTCCCCTTTTTAAATAGCACAAAGAGTTCAAGAATTACTAGGATTTCACCAAACTGACCCTGTTGGTTGATTGGTCGCCAAAGAGGAAGTTCAAGGTCTTTCCCACGCCGTCAAGAGGTTTAGAAACATAGTAAGATAGCTTACCACGAAATTAAAAGAAATAAAACTTTTAAAAACCTTCAAAAAAGAAAATTACCAAAATGCCACTGCCTTGACAACTTGTTCAAAACAAAGAATTTAATGGGCCAAACTTCAATATTTTTGGATGGGCTTCTTTCAACATATCATACTACTTACCTAGTATGGAGGGATGTCTTCAAAACAGGTCCAACTAAGCTTTAGGTCCATCAACCAAGTTCTTCTTCACAAATGAGTAGTTCAACTCCAAATAAAAAAAGCTTTCCATAAGGAAACACCATCATCAATATCCATGGGTTTTGGGTCAAACATCATATCTTCTACTGAGATGGCCCACAAAGACATCTTCCTCATTTTGGGACATTGGATCAACTCTAAGGGAAAGGTCTGACATGGCTTCCTAAGATTTTAAAAGATAGTAAAACTGAAATCACGGTCAAACTTCAAAGTCAACATTAAACAAACCCTACTTCACCCAAAACAGATCGGGTTTCCGGGCTAGATTTAGGCTGGGTGTCACTGAGTGACCCGTGGCAGAAATGGGGATTTGTGGGCGCTCAAGACCGGTAACCAACCCGTGAGAGGACATGAATCACATTGTGAGGGGCCATTCATTGGTAGGGTTGCATTTAGTAAACTTGGGCTCTTGGGCGCTCAAGACCGGTAACCAACCCATGAGAGGACATGAGAGCTTCCCATTTACTATTTATGAATGACCATGAGAGGACATGAGAGCTTCCCATTTACTATTTATGAATGACCAATAGGGTTAATGAGTCCGTAGTCTGAGTTGGTTGTAGCTATAGGATACGATGACTCTAGTGGGAAAGATACCTGAAAGGATGGCGAGAGGTGAGGAATGGAAGTATCCAACCCTAAGTTGATATAACTAAATTGATGACTTGCATTGGGCTAAGATTAACCCTGACATGTGCCAATACTCAGACCAATGGTGGTGTGAGAGAGTGTTGACCTAAACCCCAGTCATGGAATGTCTGAGAGGGATATATGACCCAATTACCACCAGAGAACCCAAGATACCAAGATGGTTGAGGGAGAGTGATTTGAGACCTACTTGAGGAGTATGGTGCTATGACTTAAAGCATGTCTGCCACTAGAGACCAGCATACATAGAGTTAGAAGCATACTTGCATGACTATTTCATATCATATTGCATCTTGTATGTTTTGCTAAAGTAATAAAGAAATACATGAACAAGGTATTACTATACTTGAAGTACTTACATCAGTAATATCACATTAAGAAAATATAAGAACAGCAGAGAATCTATGAAATTCCCAAATTAGAAACTAAGATTCACGCAATCTATGTTAATATGGAAACAACTATCCTTACCTTAAATAGATTCGAAGAAAATCCAAAGGAACAATAGATCAAGTCCAAAGTTAGCAAAAAAAAACCCTAGACAAACATAGATACAACATTATGAAAAAGCCTAAAAGATTAGAGGTCAAACGGATCAAATCGGACGAAGAAACCAATGTTGTCTATGCCTGGCTGCCTGCCTGGTAGCTTGGTCTAGTCGACCAGGTGAACAGTACTCGTAGCCAAAAACTGAATTTTGATCCAAAACTCATCTTCCGGGATTCAAAACACTCCGAAATTTCAAAGGAATCTTAGGAATAGTAATCAAAGACTAACTAGCATTGATTAAACACAAAACAATGATCAAAACCATGACTTTCTAATTTGATCAAAAACATGGTTTTCAATGAAAACAACCATGGATGCAAAGGAGAATGAAGGATTCACTCAAGAGGATCATTAGCAATAGATTAGAGACAAATACTAACATAAAATCAAGTCTAACATGCTAGAGAAATCAAATTAAAGGAATGATCATGTCTTCATGAAGAAATCATAAGAATCATGGCTAGAATCAAGCACGAAGATCATAGCATCAATGGAATGAATGGAGATTCATTCTCAACATTGGAGATTGTAGAAGAGGTGTTTGCAAGGTTGCAATACCTTCTTCATAATCACAGTAGTAAGAATTTGATCATGCAAGAGTAAATCAATAAGAAGTATAAGAGATTACTAACCTTGAAGATGAATAAGAGATGAAGAACTTGAGATCTTGCAAGAGTTCTTCACTAACACCAAGGAGAGGCTTTGAGAGAGGCTTCCCACGTTCTCTAAGGGTTCTAGAAACAAAATAGGCTAAGAAACACAAAGTTCTATTATATAGAGCACCAAAAGACCTAAACAGAAGATTTTCTTGGATTCTATTAGCGCTAGCAGCCCTGGCTAGTCGACTAGCCAGTCGACTAAGCAGTCGACCAAGCTAGGACAACAAGGTTTAGACAGGGAAATGAAGGCCTAAACTTCCTCAAATTCAAGTGGGCTTCTCCCAACTCAACAATGACTTATCTAGCATAGAGGAATGCCTTCAAACCATGTCCAAGTAGGCTTTAAGTCCATAAACTAAACTCTCCTTCATCAAGGTATAGTTTCTTTTCAAACACAGCCCAGCTTCCAAGTATGGAGCACCGTCATCAATCTCCATGGGTTCGGGGTCAAACACCATGTCTTCTACTAAGATGGCCCATAGTTGTCTTCTTCCTTCACTTCGTGTCTTCGGACCTACAAACAACAAGGTTTTTGGGTCAAGGTTAGGGCTAGATTTCACATCACCACTCTCTCACATCACCATTTTCCTGAGTATTAGCACATGTCAAGGTTAAAATTAGCCCAAGGCAAGTCTTCTACTTAGTTATATCAAGTCAAGGTTAGATACTTCCATTCCTCACCTCTCGATCCTTTCTGGTATCCTTCCCACTAGAGTCAACGTATCCTATGGCTACAACCAACTCGGACTACAGACTCATCAACCCTATTGGTCATCCACAAATAGTAAACGGAAAGCTCTCATGTCCTCTCACGGGTTGGTTACCGGTCTTGAGCGCCCATGAGCCCAAGTCTACTACTGCAACCCTACCAATAAATGGCCCCCACAATGTGATTCATGTCCTCTCACGGGTTGGTTACCGGTCTTGAGCGCCCACAAATCCCCATTGTTGCCATGGGTTACTCGGTCTCAATTCCCTTCCGAACTGGGTATGATATAACATGGTAATCCTAGCCAAACTGCTAGACAAGCCCTAGGTATGTTAACCAATAATCAAGGAAAGAGTCATGGGGCACTATAGGAAAGCATCCCATGCCACCTCCACTGGTGTCCAAGGATAACTACGTCAAAAGGACATTCCCATTCCCCAATTACACTAAGAAATCACATTCCAAATCAATCATTCATAAGCACAACTGATGAATCAATACATAGGGAAATAACCAATCATACATGATTAAAATAACAATTGAATTATATGAGCAAGTCCTACTGAAGTTAAAGTAATTATAGCAGTAATATAACTATAAGAAAATTATAAGAACAATAGTATGATCATGCAATCAGAATCAAATGTAAACAAACATGTATTTTAGGTTATTAGGGAACAAACGTCCTTACCTTATTTAACTTCGAAGAATTTCAGAGAAAAGAAAGAGGACAGGTCCAAAGTTTGCAAATAAAACCTAAACAAACTGATGCGTCCAAAATCTGCTAAGCCCTTAGATCTCCTGTGAGTGACCTGCAAAAACGAACGTCAGATGTGGCCCGACCGCTGGGTTCGGGAGTCCACCTCCGAAGGCTAAGTCAGTTGATGAACTAATCATAGAAAGGCTCTGCTTGAGCACAGAGCAAAAGAATGAATATTGAGAATACGATTTAGATTGTATATCTATCTCTCTACCTTGTGGGCAGGTGATGTCTTATGTAGTGTGTACCTTCGAATCTCCTTCGTCTTATGTAGTGTGTACCTTCGAATCTCCTTCGAATCTCCTTCGTTGGATGTATTTGAGCCTTCTTCAGATAGCCGTCAGGTCTTAACGAATAGATCCATTAATGATAGATCCGTTCAAGCTTGGGCTAATAGATAACTCCTTTGATAATATGAACGTTATATGGTAGTTATCCATATAATAACGATCAATATCTTCCGCAAGTGTTGTTAACCGTCTCCTTGACGATTTGTCCACTCCGATTATCGCGGATTTGGGCGTGCTTGTTGACTGAGTCAGCTTACTTCCTTAGCAAGCTATCTTTTGAACCTGGCCCTCTCGGAAGCGAGTCGATTACTTTCTTCCCGACCGGGGTCGAGGGTCGAACCAAGGGTGAACCCGGTTCGATTATATTTTCTCTATATCACGAGCCCCTCAGACCAAGCGTTTGGGCAATTCTGAGGGCTTGGTTTTAAACTTGACTTATCTGTTGAAAGAGGGCTTTGCAGAATCCTCAGCTTATTAAATGTTGTATCACATTTAATGTGGTTGTATTGCTTTTTCCTCGAGCATCGTGAATGTCTTCACTTTCTATGGGGGTGACGCCATACGTCCTCTACAGCCGAAATCATCATTGCTCACGAAATCGAAACGACGGTTTCTGAATCGCCTGTTTGATTCGTGAGTTCAAACTTTCGAAACGCCTTCAAATCACGGTCGTTGATGTTGAATCCATCTCGATCGTACGCGTCCCCGATCATCTGTGTGAGTGCTTAAAAGCTGTTCGTTATCCTCGTATGTTTCATTCTCTTTGTTTGGAATTTTGAAACTTTGTCGTCTTCTTCGTGCTCTAACAATCTTCTCGCCCTTAGGCTTTCTACTTCGGTGAATTAGTAAGTCTACTGAGTCCTTTATACCCTTTACTTGTTATCTCGATTTCTTTTTTGTTAAAAACCACAACCAGACCTTTACAGTAATGGGAGGTGGTAGGGTTTCTTCTGAAATTCCTTCTAAACATAGCGCCGGTAAGGGCGACTCTGGTGATGAGGCCTTTGCTTCTGTCCCTCCTGAACAGTCAGATAGTGATAAGAAAACCTTAACTGCTCTTTGGCGTGACTTCGAAGAAGTTAGCCAACAGAAAAGAGCAGAAGAAAGTGCCAAGGCTCCTTCTGCGCTTCCTGAGTCTAGACCATCTAGAACTCCAAAGGCGACTGCCGAATCTTTTGGGCAGTCCAAACAACCTATCAAGTCCACTGATGAACCTGGTTCTGTTCCTTCCTCCTTTACCGAGGAGAACCTTCCTTTGGCCATCAAACGCTTCGACTTTCCTTCTTCGTACCATCTTAGAGCTCCCACTCCTGATGAGAGGGTTAATTCGATCCTTCCTAGCGAATTTTCCTTGTATATAGATACTCTGGAAAGTGGAGTTTGCTTTCCCTTCTTCAATACTTTGTTTTCTGCCATTTTAAATCACTGGGAGATTTGTCCTGGCATGCTCCTTCCCAATAGCTGGCGTCTCATCGTCGGCTTTCTGGGTTTATGTTTTGAACTAGGCATCATACCTTCTCTTCCTCTTTTTGTACATTTTCATGTTCTGTCTCTTTCTCACCCTCCGGGTTGGGTTGTTCTTTCCAAGCGCAACAAGGTTGAGCTTGACTGGTCGGGCAGCATTCTTGCCAAGGGAACCTGTCCTTCCAAACACAAGGGGTGGCGCAAGCAGTATTTCTTCTGCCGAGAGCCTCAATCAGACCTTAACTTCCCGACCACCGGGAAACTGTTCACTTCATATTCTGAGGGCAACCAGGTCCCTCCACTTTCCAAGGCAGATAAAGCAGCTATCGGGAAGATCAAGTCAATTCTATGGTATCAAAAGATACATGGTTATGAGATGGAATACACCCCCATTCTTCAATATTGGGGGCTAGCTCAATGTGAGCTTTCTAACTGTCACGTTTCATCTTTCTTGAGTATCCTTGCTGCTTTCGACTTTTGTCCTTCTTTGCAGTGCCTCCAAGAATTAACCCAGACAACCTTCGGGTTAAGGCTGCCAAGGCCATTGTGACTACAAAGCAACGGTCTCCTCAGGCATTGATTGTAGACCAGGTGGCCTCCATGCCTCCTCCAGACCCTTCTTATAAGGGTATAAAAAACTTGAGGCCAATAGTTGAGGCCTCGGGGAGAGGGAAAAGACCGATGGTGGAAGAGGTCGAAGTCCCTTCTCCCGCTCGAACCAAAAGGAAGCATGACTCGGTCGATGCTTTTGCCCCGAAGAAATCCAAAAGGAACAAAGATTCTGAGGAGGTCTTCGTTCCTCAATGGTCATTGGTGGTGTCGAACCGGGTCATGCAGGACCATGAGAAGTGTAAAATCCCGCTTTTACCTAACCTTGACCCGACCCGGTCATTGTTGTGTTTGTAGGTCCGAAGACCCGAAGTGGTGGTAGAAGAGACTTATGGGCCCTGCTGGTTGATGACGTGGTGTCGGAACTCCAGTATATGGACATTGATGATGTTGCTCCTTCCTTGAGCACATTGTCAGTGTTAAGTTAGAATCTGCACACTGATGAAGAGTGAGGCAATTGAGATATAAAACGGACTCCTGTGCATAATCCGAAGGTACTCCCTAAAACTAGACCTCTTGAGTGAACTGTAGGAGAAAACCCCATGCAATTTGACCTTGTATAGCCCTCCAAGTCCACACCTAAAGTTGCTGAACTTTTTTGTTAAATTCTGCAGAAACATGTTTTGGTCGATACTATTGGTCGATACTACAGGTTTGCTGAACCCAGGTTTGAAGATTCTCTGGAATATTCTTTTCTATTTATTTATTCCTCGAGACTGGAGCCCTATTCTAGCATTTTCAACATCTGAGAACGTGGGAGAGCCTCTCAAGAACTTCTTCTTGGTAATGGTGAAGCATCTACTCCATTAATCATTGCCAACCACTCATTTCCACTTTCTTATTCCACTCTCAAGGTATGACTCTCTCTCCTAATCACTTTTTCACTCATCTTTTCTCTATTTTACTGTTGGGACCATGGCCAAGGTGCTGCAACCTTGCAAACACCTTGCCATGAGCCTTCTATACCTCATATATGGATGTTTTCACCAATATGACTATGATTTATTCACCTCATGATCATTAACTACACATTTCCATGATTTATTGCTCACCAACTTGCTTTATTTACCAAAACTGAGATGAAGCCTATAATTAACCTAATCTACACCTTGCATATGAGTTCAATGTTGCTTCTAAGTGATTCCCTATCTAATCCCCTATGTTTTCCCCCAATTTGCATTAAGATATAGCTAATGCCATGTTTAACAACTCTTGACCTTGATGAATCAATTTGGGGATTTCTAAATGGACCATTGGATTATGTTAAATTCTTGATAATTAGTGTCCCTATGTTGTGCTTAGACTATCCCCCAAGTTTCGTATTGATCCGAGACCCGGAAGACCAAATCTGGGCCAAAACCCAAAAAGTCAGCTTGCTGTCCAAAATCTTCTTGGTCGATGCTTGTTGGTCGATACTGTCGACCAAATGTAATGACCAACAGAGTTGCTGTCAGCAACTTTTGCCTAGTTTTGATTCGTTCGATCTCCGATTGTTCTAATTTCTTCTCTAACCTTTCATATATGCTTGTTTAGGGTTTTAAGACTATTTGGGCCACTTGCTTGTGATCTTGGACCATTCTCTTCTCCAATTCAAGGTAAGGATAGTTATCGATAAAATTACATAGGACATGGAATTTTGACTTGGTGTTCCTAACCTAGTGAGCATAGTTTCTATTTCATATTCCTATCATGTTAGACTTGCTACATATGTCTTTCAACAGTAGCTTTGTGTTTACATTATTTTGTTTCAATGTCTTATCATGTTTATTAATTTCAATATATGATGACTTATGTCAATGTCATGAATCGAATGTTTATTATGATGTTGTATTTTGTGAATTGATATGATGAACTTGGGCATGTGATTGCTTAAGTATAACTTGGGATTGAGGAGTACCCTACTGGTGCTTCTATCCTTGGACATTGGAGGGAATAGTATGGGATGTTCTCCGAAGGTGTCCATCGACGCTTTCCCGGGTTATTGGATGACATACATAGGACTTGTCTAGATGAATGGCTAGGATGTCCTTGTCATATCAGACTCGATTTGGAAGGGCATTGAGACCGAACGACCCGTGGTAGTAGTGTGGATTTGTGGGCGCTCAAGACCGGTAACCACCCCGTGAGAGGACATAAATTGCATTGTGGTTACCCGAAAGCGGCCATTTATTGGTACGGTTGCAAATGGCTAGACTTGAGCTCACGGGCACTCAAGACCGGTGAAATGATCCGTGAGGGGGACGTGAGAGCTTCCCGTCTACCATTTGTGGATGACCAATAGGGTTGATGAGTCCGGTGAGTAATATCCGTGACTCTAGTGTGAAGGATATTGGAAAGGATCTCGAGAGGGGAGGAATGGACGTATATGGAACTGACATGATATGATTAAGTAGATGACTTGCATTGGGCTAGGCTTTACCTTGACATGCGCCAATACTTGTACCAAATGGTGATGTGAGAGAGTGGTGACCGAAACCCCCAACCATGGATTTGTCCGAGAGGGATGCAGGACCCAATTCCCCCCGGTGATGAGTGACTGAGACTACTGTTGCTTGTATCTCAAGATATTACGAAAGTGTACGTATCGCAATCAAGTAATAAATGATAAGTAAAGTATCGATCCCACGGAGAATTATATCCTTAACTTTCAATGTAAAAGTAAAATTGATTTAAATGAGATTAACAAGGTTGATTTGTGATTGACTAACTAAATAACCAAATGACAGTTAATTAAACTAACAAATTAAATTGGAGATTGAGCAATAGAAGAAACTTAGTGAGTGAAAAGTGTGTTAGGAATCAAGTTTCCCTTCCCTTGAATTTTATAATGCAAATGCTAAAGCAATACTACAACCCCAAGATAAATCAATAACTTGGAATGAATGGCAATATGGTATTTTCCAATACACATAAGCTAGCATCCTAAATCAACATCTGCATATTCCTATGAAGAATTGAATTAAGAATGCAATTTAAACCCAATCCAATCAATGGTAATGTGAGGTAATTGGGTATTCCTACCCAACCTACCAATTAACACAACTTAATTAAAGATTATGCTAACTCACACAATTCAACAAACACCTAGACTCCATTAATTTTCCAATTAATGAAATCATAACATTCATTCAAGAAAGATCATTCAAGAACTGAAATTAGTCAATATAACATGCTGAATTCATTAACAGTAAAGTGGATTGCAATAAAACTAAAGAACACATGATTAGTTACATCTCAAAATTCAGGTTTAGGTACTACTAATCATGTGTTCTTTAGTTTTATTGGTCGACTGGGTCAGTAGACCAATCAATCGACCAATGAAGACAGTAGTTTCAATTTTCGCTCAGTTTGATTTGTTTTCTCTCTGATCTTTTAGGTATCTTTCCTAATGTTGTATCTATGCTTGTTAGGGGTTTATTTGCCATGTTTGGTGTCTCTCTCTTTGATCTTTGGATTATCTTCGACGATAATCAAGGTAAGGACAGTTAATTCCTTAACTACATAGATTGCTTGTTCTCCGGTTTCTACTTTATGAAACTATGAAATTACCTACTGTTGTTGTAATTTAATTCTGATCTCCTACTGTGGGAACAATAGCACTTGTTTATATTGTCTTTTTATTATTCATGATATATGAATTACGTATTATTGCCTAATCTGATTGTTGCTTTTACATTCTCTTGTATATGATGAATTGCTGGTTGTGTATGTCATGACTGTTCTGAGAATGTGTTTGCTTAAGTTTGGTTTGAGATTGGGGAGTATCCTTTTGATGCTTCTGTCCTTGGACATCGGAGGGAATAGTATGGGATGTTCTCTGAAGATGCCCATCGACGCTTTCCCGAATCAATGGATGTCATACTAGGGCTGTCTAGCAGTGTTGGGCTAGGATGTCCCGGTTATATCAGACCCGATTCAGAAGGGCATTGAGACCGAACGACCCGTGGCAGCAATGGGGATTCACGGGCGCTCAAGACCGGTAACCAACCCGTGAGAGGACGGGAATCACATTGTGGGGGCCATTTATTGGAGGGTTGCATATGGCTAGACTTGGGCTCATGGGCGCTCAAGACCGGTGAAATGATCCGTGAGGGGACATGAGAGCTTCCAGTTTACCATATGTGGATAACCAATAGAGTTGATGAGTCCGTAGTCAGGGACTATTAGGACTCTAGTGGAAAGGATACCGGAAAGGATCGTCAGGGACGAGGAATGGAAGTATCTGGACCTGAGTTGATGTAACTGACTAGATGACTTGCATTGGGCTAGGCTTTTCCCTAACATGCGCCGATACTTATGCCAAATGGTTGTGAGAGAGTGTGTTGACTTAACCCCCTACCATGGTTTGTCCTGAGGGATGTAGGACCCATTACCAACCGGCTGCCCAAGATATCTTAAATGGTTGAGGGAACCCAAGATATCTTATATGGTTGAGGGTGTGAGTGGACTTTCCCTAAGAAGTACGGTGCTATGACTTAAAGCATGTCTGCCATAGAGACCAGCATACATAGAGTTTAGATGCATACATACATTACTTGTTTCATATTGCATTGCATCTTGTTATGGTTTGCTTCCATGTTAATTATGTTGTTATGGATTAACTTGCCTTACGGAGTTTCTTTCGAAACTCATTCCTTTTTTTGTACAATCTGTTGTTAGATTTCTCTACAGGTTCGGATTTCTTTGACAGTATGTATGAGGAAGCACAAGGTGAAGAAGATGAAGACTGAAGAGCAAGAAGAGCTGACTGAAGATGTGGATTAGATTTCTTTTGTTTCTTCTAGACTTATCTTTTACTTTACTTGTATTAGCTTAGAGCTTTACTTAGATTTCGATCTACCTTCCGCATGTGTTTGTAGGGTATAATTCCGCTATACTCTACAGTTGTCTTTTGATTTTGGTATCTTGTTATTCCACACTCTGATATTTTTTAGTGATCCTTTTGAGATCCTTTCTTGACTTCTATTATAAATTACTTGAACATTATGATTTGTTCTTGCTTTTGATTATGTTATTGTGCGAAATGGATATGATCGTTCCTAAACTTGATCTTTTGGGTTGTGGATCACACTCTCGGGTATGCCAGTTAGGGTACCGGCTGGGTGGATGTGACAGAATGGTATCAGAGCCTAAGTTTTCGGTCAATCATAACCATAGAACACAGTAATGAAAGCATCCTTGAGTCATAGATCCAGAAGTGACTCAAACTTTCTTAGAAGTGAATAATAGAAAACTTGGATTAGAAACTTGAACAAACAAAGCATAATATACCAAGCTTGAATAATGCACAATAATTAAAGTTTATGGCTTGTACTTGGGTTGTAGTCATGGTTAGAGTTAAGTTGTCGGTCTTAAGTTATTGGGTATGTGTATGAGTTGTGAATTGAGTCTTGCTTTGAAAGTTGTCATTGTGAGGTGTTGTCGTCATGAGTTGTCATATGAGTTTGAGTCGTGTTGTCGTCATGTGTTGTCGTATGAGTCTGAGTCGGGAGTAATGGTCGTGAGTAGTCGTTATGAGTTATAAGTCATAACTAAACATTAACAACTACTAATACAACAAAAGAGATGCATAATGTACAATAACATAAGTGAAACAAACTGAATTTCATTAATCACTTAGGTTGACAAGTTTGAAAGGAAATTACATCTATGAAAGTATAAAAGGAAACTCCTAGTACTATCTATCTAGGTGATCGACTCCGATGATCTGTCTGGTCCCTCCTAGATTTGAACTCCTTCTCCAGTCGTGCAAATTTCTCTCCCAAGGTATACATATAGGACTCTATTCTCTCCTGTTGAGCATTTATCCTCTTAAGTGTGGAAGAAATCAATGACTGATGAGAAGCCACACCTGGAACCTCAGAACTCGTATGTAATGGACCTCCAATCTCACAGAAGCGTGGTATAGGAATCTCCTTGTGTCTCGGAATCTCACCCTGATCTTGATCCTCATCTCCCTGATCATCAATAACACCCTCATCCTGAATTGGAACCCCATAATGATCATCATTGTCTCCATGGTCATCCTCATCATCATCATCATCATCATTACTATCGTCAGCATCCTCATCCTCTGTGTCATCAGCCTTGACAATGTCACCCTCATCCTCTGACCTAGCTATGTCGCAAAGCCCCTATGATGTCCCTGGTAGTGAAACTGATCACTCTGCCTCCAACCGTAGACTTGATGACAATTCTAGTGCTATCTGTTTAGGAAATTGTTCCTGAGAATCGAGCTGACCTCTCATAGCCCGAGACTTTCATCTTAGTCTTGTCAATTGATCTTCTATAGTGTATTTGTGTGCCTCCATCCTCAAATTGTCGAGCTGTAATAGTTTCCTCCTCATCTTCCTCAACTTACTGATCCTGAGTCTCATCCTGAGCTTGAACCTCATCCCCGTACTCATCCTCATTCTCATTATCCTCATTCTCATCATACCCCCATCATCATCATCACCGTCATCAACATCCTCATCCTCTGATCTAACTGCATCTCGAAGCCCCATCTTCCCGATCAACCATGAGCCGATAGAAGATTCAATGTCGCAATCGGTACGTTGCTCTTATCCTTTAACTTCTGCTATTGATCTATTCTTTACTTATGCATTGTATAAATACCATATGCATTGCCTTGATTTATTCTCTGATTGTTCATTTCATATATACCATATGCATTTCGTTGATCTAGTTTTTGCTTGCGCATTGGATAAATACCATATACACTGTTTTAAATTATCTTTGCTTGTGCATTGTATGAATACCACATGCATTGCCTTGATTTATTCTTTACTTGTGCATTACATACATATCATATGTGTTGCTTGATTTATTCCTTACTGATGCATTGCATATAGGCCATATGCATTGTTTCGATTTATTCTTACCATATGAATTTGCCTAGTCTTGATTAGAAGTGCTTGTCAGTATTGTTTTGAATTCCTCTTAGCTGTTTGAGAAGTCAGCCAACAGTCCAATGTTCTTTACCTATTAGATCTATTGTTCATTGTACCTTCCATCCCCTGGTGAAAATTCGGTGGAAGAATCACACCCCTGAAGAAGTTCCTCATCTTATTAGAAGCCCAGTATGCTTTCAATTTCGGGGACGAAATTATTTTAAGGGGGGGGGGGGAGATTGTGAGATCCCACCTATTCCTAACCTTGCTGTTGTACCAAATGCATACATACCATATGCATTGTTCGATTTATTCTCTGCTGTACAAATTGCCTAGTTTCGTTTGGTAGAAGTTTACCCCGAAGCTGATCTATTCTCTCCACGATTTCTCCTTGTGCCTTACATTCCCTTTGATAGGAGGATGATCTTAAATCATTCCCATGACTGATCCTTCTATCCCTGCTGTTCTAGAGTGGATCTCCATACACTCTATAACCTTGTAAATTCTCCTTGTGCCTTACATTCCCTTTGCTTAAGTTTGGTTTGAGATTGGGGAGTATCCTTTTGATGCTTCTGTCCTTGGACATCGGAGGGAATAGTATGGGATGTTCTCCGAAGATGCCCATCGACGCTTTCCCGAATCAATGGATGTCATACTAGGGCTGTCTAGCAGTGTTGGGCTAGGATGTCCCCGTTATATCAGACCCGATTCGGAAAAGCATTGAGACCGAACGACCCGTGGCAGCAATGGGGATTCACGGGCGCTCAAGACCGGTAACCAACCTGTGAGAGGACGGGAATCACATTGTGGGGGCCATTTATTGGAGGGTTGCATATGGCTAGACTTGGGCTCATGGGCGCTCAAGACCGGTGAAATGATCCCTGAGGGGACATGAGAGCTTCCCATTTACCATATGTGGATAACCAATAGGGTTGATGAGTCCGTAGTCAGGGACTATTAGGACTCTAGTGGAAAGGATACCGGAAAGGATTGTTAGGGATGAGGAATGGAAGTATCTGGACCTGAGTTGATGTAACTGACTAGATGACTTGCATTGGGTTAGGCTTTTCCCTGACATGCGCCGATACTTATGCCAAATGGTTGTGAGAGAGTGTGTTGACTTAACCCCCTGCCATGGTTTGTCCTGAGGGATGCATGACCCATTACCAACCGGCCTGCCCAAGATATCTTAAATGGTTTAGGGAACCCAAGATATCTTATATGGTTGAGGGTGTGAGCGGACTTTCCCTAAGAAGTACGGTGCTATGACTTAAAGCATGTCTGCCATAGAGACCAGCATACATAGAGTTTAGATGCATACATACATTACTTGTTTCATATTCCATTGCATCTTGTTATGGTTTGCTTCCATGTTAATTATGTTGTTATGGATTAACTTGCCTTACGGAGTTTCTTTCGAAACTCATTCCATTTTTTGTACAATCTGTTGTTAGATTTCTCTACAGTTTCGGATTTCTTTGACGGTATGTATGAGGAAGCACAAGGTGAAGAAGATGAAGACTGAAGAGCAAGAAGAGCTGACTGAAGATGTGGATTAGATTTCTTTTGTTTCTTCTAGACTTATCTTTTACTTTACTTGTATTAGCTTAGAGCTTCACTTAGATTTCGATCTACCTTTCGCATGTGTTTGTAGGGTATAATCCCGCTATACTCTACGGTTGTCTTTTGATTTTGGTATCTTGTTATTCCGCACTCTGATATTTTTTAGTGATCCTTCTGAGATCCTTTCTTGACTTTTATTATAAATTACTTGAACATTATGATTTGTTCTTGCTTTTGATTATGTTATTGTGCGAAATGGATATGATCGTTCCTAAACTTGATCTTTTGGGCTGTGGATCACACTCTCGGGTATGCCAGTTAGGGTACCGGCTGGGAGGATGTGACAGTGTGTACCTTCGAATCTCCTTTGTTGGATATATTTGAGCCTTCTTCGGATAGCCGTCAGATCTTAACAAATAGATTCGTTAATGATAGATCCGTTCAAGGTTGGGCTAATAGATAACTCCTTTGATAATATGAATGTTATATGGTAGTTATCCATATAATAACGATCAGTATCTTCCGCAAGTGTTGTTAACCGTCTCCTTGACGATTCGTCCACTCTGATTATCGCGGATTCGGGCGTGCTTGTTGACTGAGTCAGCTTTCTTCCTCAGCAAGCTATCTTTTGAACCTGGCCCGCTTGGAAGTGAGTCGATTCCTTTCTTCCCGACCGGGGTCGAGGGTCGAACCAAGGGCAAACCTGGTTCGATTATATTTTTTCCGTATCACAAACATAGGTTAAGCATTAGGAACAAACCCTCGAATATTGGAAGTAAAACGGACCAAAACAGATCAAACCTACTGTCACTGACACTGTGGGCAGCTCAACTGGGTCGCTCAATTTGATCGACCCAGGTGATCGACCCCAGTGTTCTGTATGGACACAAACCTTAAATTTTGATCCGAAACTCAACTTCCGGGAGTCGAAACACTCCGAAATTTTAAGGGAAACTCTAGAATAGTAGGCTAAGACTATCTAGCTTATATTAGGCATTAGCAATGACCAATATAGTAGAATTATAAATTAATTGGAAGCTAGGTTTTACCGAAATCAATCCGTGAATTCTACGGAAAGGCTAGAGAGAATGAGAATTCACTCTAGAAAGAAAATAACAGATCTTAGATAGAAATAATCATGGGAATAATTCTAGCATGCTTTAGAAATGAAAAACATAGAAGGGGTATTCAATCATGAAGATTACACTTGATTTCCCTTCGAAATCATATTGTGGAGATTCACAAGGTTATAGAGTGTATGGAGATCCACTCTAGAACAGCAGGGATTGGAGGATCAGTCATAGGAATGACATATGATCATCCTCCTAATCATAGAGAATAGAGAAACCAAAAGAAATATAAGATGAAGTGTGGATAGTAGTGAATACCAACCTTAATGAAGAAGATCGAACCGCCGAAAAGTTTTGAGGATTCGATGAGGATCTTCCACAACTCCAATGAGAATGCTTGGGAGAGGCTTCCCAAGTTCTCTGGAGGCTTTAGAACAATGTGGGGCTGATTACCACAAAGTTCTATTAAATAGAGCTTCAAAAACCTAAATTCTAGCATTTTACACATAAGCCCCTGTCACTGTGGGTCGCTCAGTCTGATCGACCCAGGGTGACAGCAAGCCCAAAAACAGGGAATTCAAGCTCCAAACCTCAAAATTTTCAATGGGGCTTCTCCCAACTCAACAAGTGACTTACCTAGCATTGAGGGACCTTCCAAAACATGTTCAAATAGGCCTCAAGCCCATCAACCAAGCTCTTCAACATCAAGATGCAGTTTGTTCTCCAATTCAGGCAAGGTTTCCAAGTAGGGAACTCCATCATCAATCTCCATGGGTTTTGGGTCAAACACCATATCTTCCACTGAGATGGCTCACAATTTCCTTCTACCTTCACTTCGGGTCTTTGGACCTACAAACAAATGGGTTTCTGGGTTAGGGTTTGGGCTGGATTTCACAATTATATTTTGCTCAAAATCAAGTTCTACAAGAGAAAGAAGGTGATTGCACAGGAATCATCCAATTATATTTCCAGGATGACATCCAAATAGAATCTACATCTTTTAAAGTGGTAGGACAAATCTAGACCGTTTGTTCTAAGCCATATAAGATCAATGCAGATTTCACAGGATTACTTGAAATAGAATCTTTCCTGATTGTACTTTAATCCGCAAACACGTCAAATCATTTTACTCACTATACATCGTAGCACACCATATAACTGTGCACCTGACCAACCAATGGCCTCCCAATAAAATCTTCTTGATGTTTAACACTTACACTCCATGTGCATTAATCTCAGCCCTTGAAACAAGATGTTTCCACTTAGCTTTTTTGAAACCCTTTGATTTGCACCATTCAAGCATGGAATGACCAAAACAACCTTTTATAATTGCTCATCATTCCCTGAGATTTAATTTTTGTATGAAAATTTCCCCAGAACTCTTCAAAATTATACATGAACCCCTATTATAAAATAGCATCACAAAAAACAATCTCTCTTTAATCCCCAAACGGCCTAAATTTGCTTCTATATTGAGCACCCTCACAAGAAGCAACATAACTCCTTTGTCTGATGTTGGAGTCACAATCAGATAATTACACTAGAAAATAGACTTCAACTACATGTTTCTAGTTCAAGTTGAACCCAAAAACCAATTGTATAATCACCCAAAAATTCGTTCAATATGACCCTTGTGCAATGTTCCATGAAATCTGTCATACTAAGAAACATCCACTTCCCCCATAAACTCTCAAAGCTTCTCATAAGCACTCAAAACCGTTAGAGTAGTGCCAAACACCTTCAAACAACATAAGAGACACCCAAAATCTTCCATGGAACTTTTACTTCAATACAAGCCACAAACTCTTGGTATGCACTACATTTTGGTTGCCAACAATGACAAATAAATGCATGCAATCTCAGCCACTATATTAATAGAATGAACCTTTTGTTAAGTTGAATAAAAACATATTGATGTCTCCTTAATGAGGCTATAATGTGTACCCAACGCGTGGTTCATGCCAAAAAAGAAAAAAAGAAAAAAAAGGGAACACTCGTACATGTTTAGGGTTTTTTTTGTTCCAAAAACACATGAACGTGAGAAACTTGTATATGGAATGTTACCATACAAAGCCTGTGATAAGTCAAAAAAGAAAAAAAAGAAAAAAAAGGAACACTCGTACATGTTTAGGGTTTTTTTTGTTCCAAAAACACATGAACGTGTGAAACTTGTACATGGAATGTTACCATACAAAGCCTGTGATAAGTTGATTCATGCATATTATTTTAGATGATTAATTTGCTATATTTTCATGTGTTTATAATTGTTTTAGATCAATTTACCCTAATATTATATGAAAATGAATATGTTGCACCCTTTCCTTTAATTTCTATAATTTTGGTGATTTTATATATTTCCTAGAAAATCCTAATTAAGATTTATTACTTTTGTTTGTAGGGAATTATCAATCAAATCCACAGGGGTATTATTGGAAAATTCTGTGAAGAGAATCCTAATGGAACCAAGTTGGATTTTATTCCACTCTAGAAAGGAAAGTCTTGTTCATCAAGTTACAATGCACTCTAAAAGCTTCCTCAAGTCAAAAACATGGAGAGAAGGAGTCCTTGCATGCTTCAATATTTTATTTCTTATTTGAGACTTGATCAAAGAAGAAAAAGAGGAAAAATAATCCTATTTAGAGAAGGAAGAGGGAAAAATCCCATTTTTGTGTGTCTCTTCCAGTTTTGATCAAGTCCTTCATTGGATGGTCATACGGTGTTCGATCGAGCTGATTTTTGGAGGAGAGCTTCATGATTTCTTGATATTCAAATCCAATGGTGGAATTGTGCATTTGAGCTCTCTAAATTAGTACTATTTGTACACCAAAATCTTCCTTGGTCGAGTCAGATTAGGCAACTAGAATTGTATCAAATAGAGACTAGTCTATAAATAGGGAAGGGGACTCTAGGGAAAACATTTTTTGGGGAGCTTCAGAAAGAGTGGAGGATGAATTCTGAAGATTTACTGCTAGAGTTTCTACTTCTTCTTCTTCTAGAGTGATGTTTTCCTTAACTTATTCTTCTTCTTATTCTCTCATAATGTTATAAACTTTTATTGCTAGATGGTAGATGGATCCTTACATGAATTAAATTATTGATTTCTTTCTTTCTTGCAATACATCCTCTACTCTTCGCTTTCTTTAATTTTGTTCTTAATGTCTTAATGTTGAATGCCTGATCAACATTCATGACTTTGGTGGTATGTTTTCGATCATGTAACAATGAGGAATGCATGCTAGACCTAGGGTTAAGAAATGATAAATTATATCTAACGCGTAATAGGTTAGACGGTTTATTATGGATTCTATGTTTCATACAATGCATTGAATTGATCCTCTAAGTGTAAATGGTAGGGGGATTTAATGTGTTAGGGACCTCAAGCGTAACAAGTGGGGTGATCTAATTTAATTATCCTGTCGGAAAAGGTAGAGAGTAAATTGATTGTATGAAGGGGATGAGGGATTGATAATTTATGACATGTTTGATGAAATCAAAACTCTAGTTGTGAAATCCCACCTAAGCCTCACCTAGACATCCTATTTGTTTTGGATGAAGAAGAGCTTGATTGATGTTTGATCCTGATGTTGAAGAGCTTGGTTGATGGACTTGAGGCCTAGTTGGACATGTTTTGGAAGGTCCCTCAATGCTAGGTAAGTCACTTGTTGAGTTGGGAGAAACCCCATAGAAAATTTTGAGGTTTGGAGCTTGAAATCCCTGTTTTTGGGCTTGCTGTCAGTCTGGGTCGATCAGACCTGACAGACCCAGTGAGAGACCCATAGGGTCAGGGGCAGTTTCGTAAAACTTTGTTTTTTAGGGTTTTTTATGCTCTATATATTAGAACTTCGTGGATTTCAGCCCCATTATGTTCCTAAGCCTCTGGAGAACGTGGGAAGAAGCTTAGAACATCCTCTTCGAAGCCAAGGAAGATCACCAAACATCCATTAGAGTTTCTCTGTCGAATCTTCTTCAACAAGGTTAGTAATTGATATGTTTCTCTTTAGGTCTACTCTCTCTACTGTTTCTTCTAAGTGTTTTGATTGTGAGGAAGGTATTACACTACTGTAATGGCCTAGTCTCTGAACCTCATAGTATTGGGGTGAATCCCCATTCACACTATGTTTCCTTGAAGCCATATGGTGAGTTTTCTATATTTTGATCTAGCATGAGACCATGAGTTACTCTCTCTTTGTTTTCTATCTACCTCTGTGATTGTGAGGAGGTCTCATGCCACTGTTATGACCTTTCCTTCTATCCCTATAATTTTAGGGTGAATCCCTTTTCCCTCTATCACTTTGTGAATCTGCTGTGGGTTGATTTTGAGGGGCAATTTTAGGGCAACTTTCAAGAATGGGTATCCATTCGAAGACCTTGATTTCTTTATCATGATTAGACCCTTCACAATGCCAATTCTTGATTTTGAAATACTATTCTCTCTTTCTTTGAGTGAAACCCCCCTTTCTCTCTAGTCTCTCTGTGAAATCCACGGATCAATTTCGGTAAATTCCCTATTTTATTATAGATTAGAATTCTGTTCCAATGACCATGTTTGATACTTGAATCATCATAGATAGTCTTAGTATGTTTTTGTGCAACTCCCCTTCGAATTTCGGAGTAATCGGAGTTCAAACCAAGGAGTTATGACCAATTTAGGGTTTTTTGTCGGTACAGAACACTGTGGGTCGATCAGACCGAACAGACACAAGCGACAGACCCACAGAGTCAGTGACAACAATTTTCCCTGTTTTAACTCCATTTCGACTTCGATCTCTTGGATTTGTTTCTTATGACCTATACACATTTGTTTAAGCTCGTTTAGGTGATTTTGGTCTTGTTCTCTGATCTCTCACTTGAAGGTTATAGATTCGAAATTCGAGGTGAGTACGTTCACTCACAATATGCATATTTACATGCTTGATGTGTTATGATTCAAATGCATGATTTAGCTATTGTTGTCTCACTTTGTTAACATTGTATTACTTCTGTAATTACAGTAGCATGTTTATATTGTGATTTACATATTGGAATTGATTATTGAATGATGTGAATGTGATTTGGTCTATGATGTGATATGTATAGAATCATGATATGGTGTGAATGCCTAGGTTGTAGTTGTGGAATGGGGAATGCCATTTTGGTGTGTCTGTCATTGGACACCAATGGAGGTGGTATGGGACACTTCCTATGGTGCTGATGCGTCCAGAAATTGTTAAGCCTTCGGATCTTTGAAGATGACCTGCAAAATAAAGTTAGACGTGGCCCGATCGCTGGGGTCGGGAGGCCACCTCCGAAGCTTAAGTCAGTAACTAGACTGATCACAAAGGCTCTAGCTAATTGCAGAGCATAAGAATAATGAATACGTAATTGGGAAACGATTTAGACACCTCTAGAGTGAGTTGATCACTGGTTTATATAGACCTTACCCCTAACACTCAACCGTTGAGTGAATTCTCGATCTCCTTCGGTGGCTGTCCGATCTTAGGGTTTTTCCCTAGATATTCGGGGACACAAGTAGCTACCTATCTCGGCACGATTTCCTCTCCACTTTATGATAGTCGCCTCCTACAAGTCAGCTTTACCTACCATAATAATCAGGAGGTCGTACCGGATTGATAACCGATCTGCGGTGCCTTTATGATCATTAAACTAGGGTTTTAGTGGGTCTCTGTCACAGTTTAACCGGAACATAGATTATGAAACCGGTTCGATATGTTCGATGCGATTTTCCTCGTATCATTTGCCTGCAGGCCAAGCATTCGAGTTACAATGCTGGATACTTGGTTTGGATTAATGCTTCATCCGAACGTGAATGAATTCAAGAGATTTTTTTTAGCAAAAGTAACCTTGCAAGTATCCCGACACTTTTCTCCAGCAAGGTGCTGTCGAAAAGCTCTGACGCTTCGTTTATTGCGCATAGTGGGCCACGTGTCAATCGGGAAAGTGTACACACTGTCCTGTTGCCCAAAACCGTCATGTCTCCAATTTTTGTCATCATGGTGAAGGTTTTTGAACCGTCAAGGATAACAGGTCGTTGATGGTTCGTAATCCTGAGTGTTCAATTTCTCCTTGTGGATCGGTGCGTGCCTTCCCCTTCCAAATTACATTCATATTTCAAATCCATAAAATATTTTCTCTTCCTCATTTCCTCGTTTTTACTCCCTCGTATTTCTTTAGAAAAGCTTCTACTTTGGTTTACCAGTCTCACCAGCAACCAAGCTTTGTCTATCTAAATTTTTTGGGATCACAAGTAAGTTCTCTCTCCTTGCTTTTGTTTTCCTTTTTTGTATCAACTTCTTGCTTTACCTTTCTTGGTCAGACTTCTAATGATGATTCTATCGAACATGATTCTGTCGATCGTTTGGTTTTGGGGAAAGATTCCGCTGAACCTAGATCCCCTACCGTTTCCATTGAATTTTCTGATGATCAGGGGCCTAGGGTGATCCAAAAATGGGTTCAATCTGCCCCTGTTGTCCCCAGGGATCCTCCTGGTAATGCCCCATTGACTTGAGGAGCTTCCTCAAGGAAAAAGGAAAGTAACTAAGAAACCAGCAGCTAGGAACATCCGTCCATCTAAAAGACCTTCTATCGAACCTTCAAATGTAAAGTCTTCCGTTCGCCCAGAGGGTCTTACGAAATTTTACTTTGATTACTCGATTCCCGTTTCTTGTTTTCTTCGTGCTCCTGGTGAGGATGAAAGGGTTAATTCTAATCCTCCTGGAGAGTTTTCCCTTTATGACGATTCCTTCAAGAGTGGGGTTTGGATACCGTTCTATTCCCTCATTATTGCCGAAATTCTTACACACTAGGGTATTTGTCCGGGCATGCTTCTCCCGAATAGCTGGAGGCTTATCATTGGTTACTTGGGGCTTTGTCACGATCTTAAAATATCCCCCTCTTTGGGTGTTTTTTGCCACTTTCACGTTCTGAACAAGTCGAATCCTCCTGGATGGGTATTCTTTTCCACGCGTTCGAGAGTCGAACTAAAATAGGAAGGGGGAATCCTTGCAGAAGGCACATGTCCCTCCAACAACAAAGGGTGGCGGAAGAAATTTATTTTCTATAGGGTTCCCGACTCTTGCCCTGGATTCCCGATGGAATGGAACATTCAAGATTCTTATACCCAAATCAACCATCTTTCGGTCCCCTCCGATTGCGATAGAGATATGATTCAAGTCATTAGATCCATTCCCTGGCGTTCTGAAATTCATGGATATGTCATGGAGTATGAAGCAGTCCTCCGCTACTGGGGTTTGAGCTATGGTGAGCGCTCAAAAGTTTCTGCTCTTTTTCTTCTGTATTGGGAACTCTTATAATAACTTTTATTCTCTTTTGTCATGCAGTGCCTCCCAATTTAATCGCAATGCCATCAAGTCTCTGGCCCAACAAAGTTTCGCCGAGGCTGAAGAGAGAGTTCCCTGAAAGGGGGGAAGAGATACTGCTGACGCTCCCCCATCGCCGAAAAGGGCTTCGTCCGTTGCCACCCCAAAAGGGGTTACCCCCCCTGAGGGGGGTTTTGAGATCCAAGCTAGGTCGTGCTGCCCGAGGGAAAGATCCGGTGATTGTTGAGGAGTCCACTCATGACGATACCGCCCTTGTTAAAAGAAAAAGGGAACTGACCGATGATGCTGCTTCCAAGAGAAGCAAAGTTGATCAAGGGGAAATCTATGTTCCCAAGTGGAGAGTGACTCTTCATGATCCTGTTCTTTTAGATACCGAGGCATCCATTGACTGGGCAATTAACACTCGGACTCCTTGCGATCGGAAAGCCTTGAACGAGATGCCCGATGACGAATTGGTGAACTCCAATATCAGGTTTGTGGAACAATAGTTTGAGTTTGTATTCATCTTTTAGCCGAGATCTTTGTAACAGACCTACTAGTTTTTGAGTTGTTGTGACAGGGTTCTAATTGAGAATTCCCATCGCGAGATGGAAGCAAATATGAGAGTCGGCCACTTGCGTGCAGACGTTCGTCTTAGTAATGAACTTGCTGATAAAAGACTGAGGGAAATTTCTGTGCTGGAAGAAGAGATTTCCCATCTTCGTCCCGTCTCAAATGAGCTTGTTGTTTCCAAGGCCCGATTGGAGGATTCGAAGAAAGAGTTGGTAGAGTTGAAGAAAAGCGTTCGATCCTCAAAATGTCAAATCGAGGATCTTACCCGGGAGAAGGAAAAGTTGGAAGGAAAATTGGAATCTATTGCTTCTCCCGAAGGTCCCGAGGATCTGAAACCAAAGGTTCGAAAAGCCTGTGTCTTGAAATATTTGAACAGCGTGCCCTTCGGTGAGTTGCTCAATCTGTATAATCTTGTTACCTATCGGGAGGATGTTAAAGACGTGTGGAAGAGTATTCTGACGACTGATCCTTCTTTCCTGATTGAAGAGCATAAGGATTTAATTTTTGAGGAAACTTTTGTTGATTTGGATCTTCCAATTCCAGCTTGGGTCGCTGAAAAGAACAATCCTCCACCAGCCAATCCTAGTCATACTGTTATTTGCAAATATTTGGATAATGAGCGTGCCCTTCCCTTGGACGCTGAAGAAGCCACGGATAATATTCCATCTGTTCAAAATTTGGAGGAACAAACTCCCGAAGGCGCCTCCGATCAAAGAACCCCCGACGCTGATCCTGAACATATTCCCCAATCTTCTGCCAATTTATAAACACTGCCCCTTTTATATGTTTATTTTGGTTTTTGTAAGGGCAAATCTTTTTTGGTCCTTGAATTTTAATATGAGACCTTTCCCAACTTGTTGCTTGCCGTAATTTTGTTGGTCGCTTCTTCTAGCACCATCCGAACACGAACTTGCATAATTCGTAACATAAGCCTGTATAAATCCGAACATAAATTGAAACTTCTTCTAGCACCATCCGAACACGAACTTGCATAATTTGGAACATAAGCTTATATAAATCCGAACATAAACTGAAACTTCTTCTAGCACCATCCGAACACAAACTTGCATAATTCGAACATAAGCCTTGTATAAATCCGAACATAAACTGAAAATATTTTGGATTTACCGCTGATACTTCCATGGCCCCTTATCCAAATTATTTGAAGTTTTGACATTCGGACGATCCATCTTGTTCAGGAATCTTCTGGCTGTGTTTGGTAGTCTAGCAATTAATGTGATTAAACCGTCTTTGTTTCTTGGAATTTTGTCTTTATTGGGAAACATCAAACGTCACTCAGGTGTTTAATGCTCTGAATGACTGTTGCACACTCGAGTCCACCGATTTTCTTAACTGGCTCCTTTTTCTCCACGTGGAGAGATGCGACGTATTCAAATTTGTGTTAATTCGAAGAGTCGCTTAATATCCACCGTTCACTACTGTCATATCCCATTCGCCGTTGTTTTCAACCATTGATTAAAGACTTGAACCGTCACTTCATTTTCACCGTTGGATTTCCAAAACTTGAAGCGTCATCATACTTTCACCATTGGATTTTCAAGACCTGAATTGCATCATATGGCTTCCATGTCTATTTAAACACTGGCTCCTAATTTTTTCTTGTACTCTCATTTCCTTTGTGTGAACCTCTGATGTTTCTAAAACCAGAAACTTCAGAAGAAAAAACAGTAACCTCCGTTTTGTTGCTGATGGATCCTTCTGATGTTCCTTCCGCTGCGACATCTGTGAAGTGTATATCACAGGAGAAACTAGAGATGAAAGTAAAGGGGGTTCTTTAGTTGCTGAGCCTCGCCGTCACCTTTCTGAGGACATTTATAGGCCTCCCTGGAAATTGCGACGCTCCGACCGTGTTACCGGTAGTTTTGACCGGGCGCTGGAGTGGAGCAGCTTGGCCCAAACGCCGGCTGAAAGCAAGGCTTTCGACTTTGTTTCCAATGATGCTTTCATGAAATCTTTGGTGATGTGAGTTTCTTCTTTGAGTCTAATCGTTGCTTTTGTCCATGCTTTCTGATTATTCTAAAAATGTCTTGTTGCAGGAGTACTGTGGACAACTTCCACAAACAGGCGGAGGCGGCTTACCGAATTGGAAAAATGCACTTTGACCTTTACAAACTTCAGGCTGAGTCTTCGTCCAAGGATCGGGAGATCGCACGCCTTCGGGATAGGCTTTGGGAAGAGGTAAAGGTAAGGAATACTTTCTAATGCTCTTGATACCACCCAGGGACAAATTCGTGGTTTTGAGCGAAGGGTTGTTAATCTTTCGGGAGAACTGAATAAGTCTGAAGCCAAGGTTGAAGAGCCGCGTAAACAAATAGTTCCTCCCAATCTTGATTTTATCCCTGCCAAAACCCGAAGAGCGTGCGTCCGTAAGTATTTAGACAGTAAGCCATTTCGTAATCTTTTGGATGATCATGCTTATCGGGATGGCCAGAATGAGGTGTTTGAATCAATCTTGAGGAGAAATCCGAATTTTGACACAACTCCCCATCAATTCCTTTGCCATCCCGAAGTCTTCGCGAAGTTAGGGCTTCCTTCTCCCGAATGGGCCGAAGATGTAGAAGATTTGCCGACTCCTAATCCGGACATCACGCTGTATCTTGACGACTCACCTCCTGCAACTCCAATATCAGAGGAGATTGCAGAAAAGAAGGAAGAAGTTGACGCTCCAAATGTCAATCTAGAGGGCGTCAATCATTCTTCCACAATGATCCAAAGAACAGGAGGAGATCGGGTTTAGCTCTTCTTTGCCAGATTTTCTTTTCCTTCTTATCTCAGCGACTGAAGATGATGTCTCTTCGTTAGTCAAAGGATAAGGATCCTGGAAAAGATGGACGATGGATTTGGGCTGCTCCTCCCAGTTGTTGGTGAAGCTTCTTTTTTTTCTGTTAAAATGTTCCTTGTCCAAGATATCTCTCATCCCCCGAACGTTGTTTTGGTTACTGAAATGTTCCTTGTCCAAGATATTAGAATACCTTGTAAATACCAAATGTTGTTTAGTTCAGCCTTCGTATAAATAAAGGACTAATCATCTTGGTTATAACAAGTTTCTCTACCAATCTGATTCGAGAAAGTTTTTAAGAAATTTTTCTAAGGATTCAAAAGTTATACTTGGTGTACCTTTGATATACCCGATCCCCAAAAATTTCTTTGACTTTTGTGAATTTTCAAGGTCTCATTCGGTATTACCTGATGCCTTTGACGAGAAAAATTTCCTTGAGATTTTTTTGGCATTCGAAGGACCCATTCGGTGCTACCCGATGCCTTTACCTTAGAAAGTTTTTAAACCTACTAGGCTTTTAAGGTTTTGTTTGGAATTTATCCGATGCCCTTGACCTTAGGAAATTCCTCAGAATTTCCATCAAGGCTTTTAAAGGACCCACCCGATTTTACCCGATGCCTTAGACCTAAAGAAATCAACTTTAATAAAAGAAACTTCTTTGGTTTTTGAAGGACCCATTCGGTGCTACCCGATGCCTTTACCCGAAAGTTCCGGGGAATATTTTGGGATGTTCAAAGGTCTCATACGGTATTACCCGAAGGTTTTTACCCAATGCCTTAATGATCCTTTTGATTTTAGATGTACTCTACTGTATATGGCCCCCAATCAAAAGAATTGGAAGGGAAACAGTCATTTGCATTAAGTAATCTTAGATCAAAATTGATAAACAAGGGAAATTTTGCTTGACTTTAGGAAAAATATTTCTTCAGATGCTTTGCATTCCACGATCGGTCTAACATGCGGTCGGTCTCCAAATTTTTTAGCTTGTATGCTCCCGAACCAAGCTTCTTTATGACCATATAAGGTCCTTCCCATGTGGGGTCCAGCTTTCTCTGGTGAGGTGGGTTGGAGGCCAGAGTATTTCTTAGAACCAAATCTCCTACCTGGAACTGTCGGTTCTTGACTCGAGCATTGTAGTGAGAGGCTATCCTTCGATGATACTGTTGAGTTCGGGCTACTGTGCGTGCACGGACTTCATCTAATAGCTCAAGGCTATCTAACATACCTTTTTCGTTCGCCTATTCCTCAAATTCTCGTTCTCGAATGGTTCCTGCCATTACTTCAACTGGTGCCAGTGCTTCCGAACCATAAGTTTAATCTGAACGAAGTTTCTCCAGTTGGAGTTCAAACTATTGTTCAGTATGGCCATAGTACATTTTGAAGTTCTTCTGTCCATAAGGCTTTATTTGTCTCGAGCCTCTTCTTTATTCCTCTAATAGCGTTCGGTTTGTGACCTCTACCTGACCGTTGCTTTGAGGATACGCTACCGACGACATTCGATGATCTATCATATAGGTATTGCAAAGGTGTTCAAATTGGGGATTATCGAACTGTGTTCCATGGTTGGTAACCAATACTTTAGGAGTCTCGAACCTATATATAATTGATTCTCTACTTTTCCATTTGCTTTTCTTTGATTGATGCCAATGGAGCGGCCTCTACCCACTTTGTGAAATAATCGATTGCCACGATTAAATACTCTTTTCTTCCTACTGCTTGTGGAAACTTGCCCATCAAGTCTATTCCCCACATTGCGAAGGGAATTGGGTTGAGTATTGATGTAAGTATCGTGGCCGGTTATCTGGGCACGTTTGAGTGTATCTAACATTGGGGGCACTCCCGAACGTATTTGAAGGAATCTTCTTGTAATTTAGGCCAATATAATCCAAGGCGAAGGATTTTATATGACAGGGTCCGTCCTCCCGTATGTGCTCCACAGATACCTTCGTGAACCTCGGCCAACACCATTTTGGCCCCTTCTAGGCCAAAACACCTGAGCAGGGGTCCCGCAAAGGACTTGGCGATATAACCTTCGTGTTGGATGGTGAATCTTGCCGCGCGATTCCTGACCGATCGGGCTTCTTTTATATCTTCGGGGAGTTTATCATCTCGAATGTATTCAATGATGGGATCCATCCAACATCTTGCACTTTCAATGTACGATACAAATTCAACCTTCTCGCTTGGGAGATTTAGCTCCTTAATGTAAACTAATGGCTCCAAAACTCTCTCTTTAGCATTTGCTAATTTCGAAAGTTCATCCGCTACCGAATTCTCCTTTTGAGGTATTTGGCATACTTTGATGTTTTTGAAACCTTTTCTGAGGACTTGAATCAACTCCTAGTATTTCTATAGACGTGGCTCTTTTACTGCGTATTCCCCCTCTACTTGATTGACGATAAGTTGGGAATCACTGTATATTGTTGCTTCAGTTACCGCTAAAGCCTGTGCTAGCCTGAGCCTCGCAATAAGAGCTTCATACTCGGCTTCATTATTGCTTGCTTGGAACCTGAATCTCAAAGCATATCGGATTAAGAATCCTCCTGGAATTTTTAACAAAACGCCTGCTCCCGAACCAAATTTGTTGCTTGAGCCGTCGACATAAACGTGCCACATGCTGGGTAATGTAAGTTCTTATTCCCCATCTCTTGGAATTACGGATTCTACAATGAAATCAGCTAGGGTTTGTGCCTTTATAGCCGTTCGGGGCTTGAAATCTACCTGGAACTCTCCTAACTCGATCGACCATGCAACCATTCTTCCCGATAAATCTGGTTTAACAAGTACTTTCTTCAAAGGGAAGTTGGTTAGTACCTCGATCGGATGAGCTTGGAAATAAGCCTTAACTTGCGGGCTGCTATCATGAGGGCCAATGCCTGCTTCTCGATCGCCGAATATCTTCTTTCAAGATCCAAGAGTACATGGCTTACATAGTAAATTGGCCATTGTTTTCTGTCTTTTTCCCGAATGAGGACTGCGCTCACTGCCGAGTGTGAAGTTGCTAGGTATACTTGTAAGGTTTCGCCTTTTTCGGGTCGAGAAAGTAGTGGCAGCTGTCCAAGTCTTCTCTTTAATTCCTCAAATGCCTTTTGACATTCCTCCGTCCAACGAGCCACCTTACTTCCCCAGGTCTTTCAATGCCTGGAAGAAAGGTAAGCATCTTTCTCCCGCTTGTGAGATGAATCGGGTTAGAGCTGCAATTCGTCCGTTAGACAACTGTATATCCCAAACAGTTTTTGGGGAATCCATGTCGATCAATGCTTGTATCTTGGTGGGGTTTGCCTCAATTCCTCTTTGGGAAACCATAAATCCCAAGAATTTGCCCGAAGATACTCCAAAGGCACACTTCTCTGGATTCAGCCTCATCTGGTGTGAAACCCAGTCCTAACCCTGACCCGGAAACCCTGTTGTTTGTAGGTCCAGCAACCCGAAGTTAGGCAAGAAGTCAGCTTTGGGCCATTTCAGTTGAAGACTTGATGGCTGGAGTGGAATCCTTGAGTGTGGATGTCAGTGTCCCTTCTATGGAAACTGCACACCGATGAAGTTTGGATTAGTTGATGGACATGGAGTGCTCTCTGTATTGGTTCGAAGGCATTTCTACCTACTAGGTATGTCACTTTAGGTGTGTGCAAAACCCCTTGATGTTTGGACTTGATATGAGCCTTCAATTCCCTGTTTTGAAGTTGCTGTTCTGATTGGTCGACTCATTGGTCGACTGGACCAGTCGACCAATTGATTCTGTTTTTGAAATTTAAATCGTGGCTACTCTCTTTAAATCTAATCTCGGGAATACTCCGCCTCATCTCTCTCCTAAGCCTCTGGAACGAGTTAGAACCCTATTCTAATCGCTTCCCTTGCATCCTTGGTTGATATCTCGCAAGAACTCAAGCAATCTTCATCCTCCTGCATCAAAGGTATGTGTATGATCTCTTTCCTCTCTATCTCTGATTTTCTTTGCTTAAATCTATTCTTGATTGAGATCAGGAAGATGATGCTGCATTCTTGCAACCATCTATTCCATGATCTCATCATGTTCCTTGAGATCCATGATCATCATCATGATCTCAACCTTTGCCAGTTGAATCCTGGAAACCCTAACCCTTGAAACCCTAACCTTGTGTGGTCATCTGGAGAACCTTTGGTAATTCCCCATGAGAGGGAAACCTCTTGGGTAAAATTTATATGAACCTAAATTTTATCATTGAATGATTCTTCTTGTTATTTTTGACTAACAATTTACCTCCCTTCATCCGGAACTCTCAACCTTTTCATGGAAGCCAAAAAGGGTGAAACCCTAATTTCTTGGGTAAAATCAAGAACCCCTATTTTGATCATGTTAGAAGACTCTCACTTTATTTTCTTTACTGGAATTGTAACCTATTAATTTTAATTACTTACCCTTGATCATATTATATTTTTCCTTCATGATCTATGTTTAACCTAATTAGGTTAACTTTCTGGTTCCTGAGTTGTGACCTGGAAACTTGATTTGATTAATGGTTTGTGGTCCTCTATAGACTTAGATGTTTCCATTAAAGTTTCCCCCTTGTTTTGTACCTTTTTGAACCACCAAATTCGGATTCATATTCTAAAAATTCTGATTTTGAAGGCTACTGTCTCTGTTGGTTGACTCATTGGTCGACTGGGGCAGTAGACCAATCAATCGACCAATGGGTACAGCAACCCCATTCTTGGTCTGTTTTGATTGAATTGTGATCTTTCCTTCTATGTATCTTTCCTAACTCATAGTATACACTTGTTTAAGACTCTTTTCTCAGGTTTAGTCAAGGTCTTACTTGATTCTCTGAGTTCCTTTACGAATTAGAAGGTAAGGACAGTTATTTCCTTAACTACATAGATTACTTGTTCTCTGGTTTCTACTTTGTGAAACTATGAGATTACCTACTGTTGTTGTACTTTAATTCTGATCTCCTACTTTGAGAACAGTAGCACTTGTTTATATCATCTTTTTCATTATTCATGTTATATGAACTACTTATTACTATTTAATCTGATTTTGCTTTTACATTCTCTTTTATATGATGAACTATTGGTTGTGTATGTCATGACTGATCTGAGAATGTGTTTGATTAAGTTTGGTTTGGGATTGGGAGGTGTCCTTTTGACACTTCTGTCCTTGGACATTATCGGAAATAGTATGGGATGTTTTCAGGGTTGCCCATCGACACTTTCCCGAATCATTGGTTGTCATACCTAGGGTTGTCTAGCAGTGTTTGGTTAGGTTGTACCCCTGTTATATCAGACCCGATTCGGAAGGGTATTGAGACCGAACGGCCCATGGTAGCAATGGGTATTTGTGGGCGCTCAAGACCGATAACCAATCCGTGAGAGGACATGGATCACATTGTGGATACTCGAAAGAGGCCATTTTATCGGTAGGGTTGCATATGGTTAGACTTGGGCTCATGGGCGCTTAAGACAAGTAACCAACCCGTGAGAGGACGTGAGAGCTTCCCGTTTACCATATGTGGATGACCTATAGGGTTGATGAGTCCGTAGTCAGGGACTATTAGGACTCTAGTGGAAAGGATACCGGAAAGGATCGCCAGGGGTGAGGAATGGAAGTATCTAGACCTGAGTTGATGTAACTGAGTAGATGACTTGCATTGGGCTAGGCTTTTCCCTGACATGCGCCGGTACTTATGCCAAATGGTTGTGAGAGAGTGTGTTGACTTAACCCCTTGCCATGGTTTGTCCTGAGGGATGCCGGACCCACTACCAAAAGGCGTTTTGTGATTGACCTACCCAAAGAAGTATGGTGCTATGACTTAAAGCATGTCTGCCATAGAGACCAGCATACATAGAGTTTAGATGCATACATACATTACTTGTCTCATATTGCATTGCATCTTGTTATGGTTTGCTTCCACGTTATTTATGTTGTTATGGATTAACTACCTTACTGAGTTTCTTTGAAACTCATTCCTTTTGTACATTGTTTTTGTTAGACTATTCTACGTGTATTGATTACTATGGCGAACAGTACGATGAAGCGCAAGCCAATGAAGCGTACTACATGCAAGGTGTTGGCAATAATCAAGATTACTCTGATGTTCCCTCAGTTGATCAAGCTGCGTACTACGATTAAAGACAACGTATACGTGGAATGTCTCAAATGGATTGATGAAGTCCACTATTTTGAAGACGTTATCTATAGAATAGAAAACCCTGATGTTAGATATTTCTCTTAGTTCCTTTGTTTTAGTTGTTATTTCTTTTAGACTTACATTCTGCGTTCCGCTGTATTTTGTGGAGTGAGTTTCCGCCTCACTCTACTTCTTTTGATGTGATTACATCTGGTATCATATTTTTTGCACTCTGATTATATTTATTATTCATTTCTTGACTTTAATCTTTTGTTTATAATATTTTAAACCCTGATTATTTCCTGTTTATGATTATGTTATTGTATATGTGGGAGGATGATTTCCTCAATACTTGATCTTCGGGGCTGTGGATCACACTCTCGGGTATGCCAGTTAGGGTACCGGTTGGGAGGATGTGACAGAATGGTATCAGAGCCCAAAGTTCGAGGAAATCCTAACCACAGAAAACAGTAACAGAACATTCCTGAGTCATAGATCCAGAAGTGACTCATCTACTCTTAGAAGTGAATAATAGAACACTTGAACTAGAAACTGTATAATGAAGCATAACTGAATACTTCTGAATAATGCACAATAATTATACTTAAACAATTGTCACTTAATGCAATACAAGCAAAGTGCATAATACACAATAATAAAAGTGAAACAAAAAAGTGAACTTCATTAATTTTAAGAAAAGTTTTACAACGATTACATCAGAAAAGCATAAAGGGAAATCCTAAGTACTATCTATCTAGGTGATCTCCTCTGATCTCTGTAAACTCTGAAGTCCTCTGATAGCTGAGTCACCTGATGCTCGATCCTATCCTGTCGTGACTCCATCCTCTCATACATCTGCTCCCAGCTTGACCTCCATCCTCTCCAGCATGGAAGTCATCGATCTCATCTGTGCACTGAGATTTGTAGTCTCTAGAACTGCATGAGAAGGGCCACCTGTCTCAAAGTGCGAGGAAGGAAACTCATGATGCTCCGGCATAGCCTCGTGCATCTTTGTATCATCTCCGGCTTGATCATCACTATCAGGACCGATATCCTCCTCTCCATCCTCTGACTCCTGCTCCTCATCCTCTGTCTCATCATCCTCCTCACCCTCTGGACCAGGAGATCTCACAGTCTGTTGCAACCTCATCTGACGAATGGTCTGAGTCCCAATAATGTATCCTCGTGAACCAGTGTCCACTGGTGTATCCTCAAAAATCACCCCAAAATGCCTGAAGATCAAGGTCAGTAGCCTCCCATAGCAAGGTTCCGCATGCTAGGCCGCAGAACCATATCCAGCATGACCTGCTGTATGATGTAGGAAAGGTCGATCTCGAATCCCATGTAGATGCGGTAGATGACTAAGGCTTCCATCACTGTGACCCGATGGTGATGTCCAGCCTTCGGCATGATGTTTCGGCTGAAGATGCGATCGATGATCCGTGCTAAATTTGTCATCCGTCCGCTGTTCCAAGGAGTGATACATCGGCGACTATCCCACAGTGTAGAGCATATCTCGCGCAGCTCATAAGGCATCAAGTAGCTGTCTATGTCTGCCCCTACAGATATCCATATGCACTGCTCTGGGTAGTGAGGGACCCGCAAGATCTCAGCCAGTGATCTCGTAGAGAAGTGGATCCGAGTCTGAAGGACTCTGCTCCTGAGGACAAGCCGAAGTGGATGTCCCAAACCTCTAGCCTCCTCGGTATAGGTTAGGTTGCTAAAGAACAACCTCACTAGCTTTGGGTATATCGGCAGATCCTCTGTAAAAAGATGTGTCCACTGCAAGGTGTCGAACCTCTGCTGAATCCTGAAAACTCTAAGCTGACGAAGGTGTAGTAGGCGTCCTAGCTCGATGTTACAGTAACTGAAGTAGGCCATGTATAAGAAGAACTCGGCCTGGGGAGTGTCAAATCTATCTGGCCTCCGAACCTCCTGTCTAGGCTCTGAAGGAACCTGACCTCTGCCTTTGAGTGCCCCTACCATACAACCCCGACCTCGTCCTCATCCTCGTCCTCGTACACCCCTTGGCATGGTGAATGTCTGTGGAAGAAGCAAAGACATTGTTGTTAGTGCTATTTCAAAATTTAAGTTAAAAGGGTATTTTCGTAATTTTTGGAAATGTTCAAATTTGGGGAAAATTTGATTTGAAGATACTAGCATGTACACAATACTTGGAATTTCATGTCTATAAAGTTTATTTGAGGAAAATTGATCGAAATCTCAGTCTAAAGTGGAAAAATCAGCAAGAAGAATTTGGGGGATTTTTGCATTCTAGGTCAAAATTGGATTTTTGAAAAGTTGAAATTGGTTAAATCAAACTATATGGACATATTCACATTATCATTTTGAGCATGTAGCAATTGATTTCATGCGAAAAATCCTAGTGGTTTGTGAGAAAATGAAATTTATCTAAAGTTAACGATTTCGATATGAAAACCTTGCGAGAAGTGCAAGAAGGTGTTAGAACTTGTTGTCTATGCATGGAATAGTGTTTAAAACTTAGGGAATATGTTTCTAAGTATTCCTAAACATGATTTCTAACAATGGATACAAGCAAAACATGGATTTGATTGAAATGCAAGCATGAGAAGATGAAAGTGAAAGAGAAAATGAGAGTTTTACCTTGTGTGAGATGAATGTAGGTTGTGGTGTTGTTGTTGAAGCACTAAATCACTCCTAAAACACTTGGGAGAACCTTTGGAATCCTTCCCCTAAGCTCTCTCACCGTTTGGAAGAAGATAAAATGAAGTTGGAATGTGAAAATGAGGCTTATAATGCGAATTTTCATATTCTGTCTTGATTGGTCGACTCATTGGTTGACTGGGCAGTCGACCAATCAATTGACCAATGGACCCAGTGAACTCATTTTGTGTTGGATTTTTGGAAAATGTGATTTTTGCCCTATGATTTGTTGTTGGATGACTAAATTGATGTATTTAAGTATGATTTAAGTTTTCAAATCATTTGGACTTGTGGATTAGGTTGAAACTTCAAAATTTGGTATTTTGACGTTCTTAGTTTTTGCAGAATGGTTACTCTGAGAAGTGGACATGGGGAATCTAGTGGTCATGGTCGTGGTGAGATACCTAAAGATGGTCATGATCAGCATACTAATACTGGTGATCAAGGTGCCCATGACATACCCGATGCCCCGAATGTGGGAAGTTTTCGTGATATTGCCAATATTATGGGTAATATGATGCAGCAGCAAGCAGCCCAGTTCAACCAAATGATGACCGGTTTCATGACTCTGCATAATGAGACTCGTGCAGGTGTTAATGGAAATCTTCATACTGTTGTCCCAAATGCGGGAGGTTTAGTTGGAACTCCTCATACTCGTCTGATGGAAAGTTTTCTGAAGATGCAAGTGCCCAGCTTTACTGGTGTTACCAAGGACCTCTTGTTTCCTAACAAGTGGCTTCGTGAGTTGGAGAAGGCTTTTCATCATTTGCAATGTACGGAAGCTCAGAAGATTTTGTTTGCTGAGCAGAAGTTACAACAGGAAGCTGACGCTTGGTGGACCTCTACTCGGCATGTTATGGAAGGTTTGCATGCAGGTGTGGTAACTTGGGAGTTGTTTAAGGAAGCTTTCGACATGAACTACTTCCCTGAGGCAGTGAAAGATGCGAAGGAAGCTGAGTTCATGGTTCTCACGCAAGGATCTTTGTCTGTGTTGGAGTACCAACAGAAATTTGAGGAGCTTCATTTCTTTGCTCCTGATTCTCTGAAGCTTGATCTTGCCAAAGCGAAGAAATTCTTTAAAGGACTACGCCCGGCCATTAAAGCTTAACTCACTGTCCAGCCTATAGTGAGCTATGCTCAAGTGGTGCAGAACTCGAAGAAGTTGGAAGAAACTGAGAAGGAGAACGCTCGTGTGCAAAGGCCCTAGCAGCCTAGGAACCTTGGATTGGTGGATCATAATGATCGGCGTTTTGTGAGACCTACACCATATCCCACTCCTGTTTTTCAACCTAGGAGTGTAGGTCAGAACCTTGGTTTTCAGCAGCACGGCCATTGTAAGCAGTATGGTGGGAATCGACAACCAGTGAATGCGAGTGCTAGACCAGTGAATGCGAATCCAAGGCCATTGGTTCAGAAGCCCTTTGTTGCAGCTACTCCAGTTGGACCCAGCAATCCTGTTTGCTTTTTCTGTAAGCAGCCTGGTCATTTTGCTCGCGAATTTCCTAAGAGGCCTGTCCAGCAGCTTGCCCCAGTGGTGAAGAGTGCTCCTGCTCCTCCCTCTGGTAGAGTGTTCAGTATCTCCAGTACTGAGCAAGATGCGAACCATGAAGTGATTACAGGTACATTGTTAGTTGCTTCTATTCCTGCATTTGTTTTATTTGATACGGGTGCATCTCATTCGTTCATATCATCTGCATTTATCAAGAAAACTGATCTAATCCCTGAGAAATTGTCTAGTTGTTTATTGATTAGTACACCTACTGGTCCTGTTGTGAAACTAGATAAAGAGTTAGTTAAATGTCCTGTGTTGATTAGTGAGAAGAACTTGGAAGCCAATTTGGTACTTCTTGAGTTGAAGGACTTTGATGTTATTTTGGGAATTGACTGGTTGACAGCCCACAAAGCTGTGTTTCTTTGTTCATCAAGGAAGATCCAGTTCCATGTTTGTGGAAGTCCAGTTTTTGAATTTCAAGGTGAGAAAAGAAGGGTATGTAGGAAGATACTGTCCGCACTGATGCAAATCTATGCCCTAGTAGATGATGGTTCATCTGAAGGCAAGAGTAAAGTGGAGAAAAGTATTGACGAAGTCAAAATTGTCTGTGACTTTGTTGATGTTTTCCCTGATGATCTATCAGGAGTGCCTCCAGATAGGGATGTTGAGTTTTCTATTGATCTTATCCCTGGTGCCGCTCCGGTATCTAAGGCTCCGTATAGGATGGCTCCTACTGAGTTGAAAGAGTTGCAAAACCAGTTGAATGAGCTCATTGAAAGAGGTTTCGTACAACCTAGTGTGCCACCTTGGGGAGCTCCGGTCTTGTTTGTCAAGAAGAAGGATGGTAGTATGCGTCTGTGCATCGACTATCGTGAGTTGAATAAGCTGACTATCAAGAATAGACACCCGCTGCCCAGAATTGATGATTTCTTTGATATTGAAGGGTGCAGTTGTGTTCTCAAAGATTGATTTAAGATTTGGATATCACCAGTTGAAAGTGAAGCCTAGTGATATTTTCAAGACAGCTTTTCAAACAAGGTACGGCCACTATGAGTTCCGAGTCATGCCTTTCGGATTGACTAATGCTCCTGTTGTGTTCATGGACCTCATGAACAGAGTCTTTCACGATGTGCTCGATAAGTTTGTGATTGTCTTCATTGATGATATCCTGATTTATTAAAAGAGTGAAGAAGAGCATGCAAGGCATCTAGATTTCACTTTGCAAAGACTAAGAGAAAAGAAGCTTTATGCTAAGTTTAGCAAGCGTGATTTCTGGCTCAAGAGTGTAGTATTCCTCGGCCATGTGGTTTCAACTGAAGGTATTCGTGTTGATCCTGAGAAAGTCCAAGCAGTGGCTGATTGGGAAAGACCGAAAACAGTTACGGAAATAAGAAGTTTCCTTGGATTGGCAGGTTACTACAAAAGGTTTATTGAGAACTTTTCCCAGTTGGCTGCTCCTATGACTAAGCTAACAAGGAAAGAAGAGAAGTTTGTTTGGTCTGACACTTGTGAGAAGAACTTCCAAGAGTTGAAGGATAGATTGACAAGTGCCCCGGTTTTGACTATACCTGATAGTTCCGATGGTCTAACAGTCTACATTGATGCGTCAATGATTGGTTTGGGTTGTGTACTGATGCAGCATGGTAAGGTTGTAGCCTATGCTTCTTGGCATTTGAAAGATTATGAGCGGAATTATCCCACTCACGATCTAGAGCTTGCCGCGGTGGTTTTTGCTTTAAAGATTTGGAGACATTACCTCTACGGTGAGAAAATTGCCATTTTCACGGATCATAAGAGTTTAAAGTACTTCTTTACCCAAAAGGAGTTGAACATGAGGCAAAGAAGATGGTTGGAATTGGTTTCGGATTATGATTGTGATATTCAGTATCACCCTGGGAAGGCAAATGTTGTTGCGGATGCTCTTAGTAGGAAGATTCAAAAGAAGACTTTGGATTTGAATGCTTTGAGTCTACCATTGTTGTCTTCTATTAAGAGTTTTGATTTGGAAGTTGTCCCTGAGAATGCTGATTTTGTTCTTTCTGCCATGACGGCAAGATCTGGTCTTAGAGATAAGATTGTTGCTCTACAGTGTTCTGATCAAGAACTTAAGGATAAGTTTGAGAAGGTTTCTTCGAATCCCGAGTTGGACCCCGACTTTGGTATATCCATGTGATATGGAGAGTTTATGATCAGACCGGGTTCATACCTGGTCCGACCCTCGACCTCGGTCGAGACGGAGAAAACCGAATCGCTCCCGAGCGAACCGGATCCAGAAGATGGCTTGCTGAAGAAGATAGATTACTCGGCTGCAAGCGTGCCCTAATCTTACTTATGGATTAGGGTAATCACCCTGATGACAGCAGACTCAAACTGACGGCTGCGGATAATCATCATCAAAGGGATAACTATCGCATAACCTAACGGTTATCTCAGGAGTCCTCTACTAGCCCAAATTAGTAGAAGTCTATCGTTCAACGGATCTTACTAATGAGATCCAACGACTACCCGAAGAAGGCTCGAGTGCATCCAACGAAGGAGATTCAAAGGTACACTCTATATAAACCTCACTACTATACAAGGTGAGGGACGGATCAATCGATCAAGGAGAATACTATCTGAGACTCAGGTTCAGATACATACTGATAGACCTAAACTATCAGCGTCCTGCTATCTAGATCACCTTTCCCGTTTCTTCATTCATTAGCTCTGTGCTTCTAGCAGAGCCGTTTGTGATTAAGTTCATCAACTGACTTAGCCTTCGGAGGTGGACTCCCGACCCCAGCGGTCGGGCCACATCTGACGCTTTCGTTTTGCAGGACATCACGTGGAGATCCAAGGGCTGAGCAGATTTTGGACGCATCATTTGGCGCCGTCTGTGGGAAAGACTTGAAAAAGCCATGGTGACTAGATCAGCAGCCGCAGCAGCCGCTGCACAACGCAATTCCGGTGTTCAGATACAGGGTGAATAATCCAGATATTCCCCAGGAAAGCCAAAATCCTATCGAAGTGGATAAAGGCCAGGGAGGACGTAATCTTCCTCCTGATACAATCCAAGATCAATTGGATCAGGTAAAGATTCAACTCTTGGAGGTGAGCCAAGCACTCCGCTTGCTCACCAGACGAGTGGTTTTACCACAAGAACCTGATCAACACGACTCAGGGAGACGTGCATTGCCACGTGACCAAAGAATGGCTGAAGACCGGAATGTCGATCAGAATTTCCGTGAAGGAGACCGAGGACTTCGGAGGATTGATGATCAACCAAGGCGAGGCGATCGGTTCGATAGACCGCAAGAGAGTACAACCGATTCAAATACAAGGTTGGATTCTGGGGTAAGAACTCACTCACCCACTGTCAGAAGAACCGTTCGTGATGATCGAGCGGTTCGTGACGAGAGAAACGTTCGTGAAGGACGGGCTGTTCGTGATGATCGAGTAGCACGTGATGATCGTGTTAATCGAGGTCGTGATCGTATTGCTGAAGATCACCCGACCCAGTTGGTCAAGAATTGGCCAATATCAATGAGAAGTTAGGGCAATTGGCTAAGGGAAGAATAAGCGAGGATATTTACTCGGTCATTCGGAAGACTCCTTTTGTTGAGCCAATTGCGGGATATCGGTTTCCCCATAACTTCCGTTTGCCTACCTTCTCAACATTCGATGGCTCCGGAGATCCAACAGCTCACATTGGTTATTACCAACGAGACCATGGCGGATTTCGAGGTAATTACGATGAAATTTTATGCGGGGTTTCGGATCATCTCTAACTGGAGCGGCACAAAAGTGGTTTTCTAACCTCCCCTCGGGAAGGATCGTAAACTTTGTGCAATTGGCACGCCAATTCATAGGGCGATTCCGGAGTGGGATACGAGGTCAAGAAAACGGAAGAAACCTTGTTTCTTGTCAAACGGGGAAAGAGCGAATCGATCAGAGAGTTTCTGAAAAGATTCAACAAAGTGACGATGGAGATAGAAAACTTGGATGAACAGGTAGCGAGAACCGCTCTATTCACGGGACTCACAAATCGGAAGCTCCTGGAGTTATTACTACGGGATATACCCACGACTTATCTTTGAGTTGGTACAGAGATGCCGAAGCGAGGCTGAAGTCATGGAGATTCTAGATGCGCGCCAAGGAGATAATAAAGTCTCCAATAAGGAACAAAAGGCTCTGAGTCGAAGCGAAGCCAAAGAAGAATGTTCGTGATCGGGTTGGAAGATCCCAACCTTGGCGCCAAAGATCCCCGGCAGAAGTGAGTACACTCCATTGAATGCTCCTCGGGCCGATATTTTGAATATCCTCAAAAGAAAAAATATTTTGAAGTGGCCGCCTAAAATTCTTTTGAAACCCGGAGAGCAGCGGGATCGGGAAAAGTATTGCCGATTCCACAAGGACTATGGTCATTACACTAATGATGTCGTCATACGAAGGCGAGATATTGAGAGATTGATATCTCGGGGACATCTGTCCGGTTTTGTTAGCGAGGAGAAGGGAGGAGCCACGCGGGCCACGTGCGGCTGCCCCTAAAAGGAATCGTTCGGTTAGTTCGGAACGATCAAGGGAGGCCCCGAAGTCCAAAAAAGGCAAGGAGGTGATTGAAGCTGCTACTCGGTCACCGATCCTTACCATCTTCGGGGGTCCAGAGCCCGAATCATTCCGGAGTTTAAAAACCAAATCCAAATTTGTTGGAGCCCGGAGGCGCGAGAAGCGGAAGAAGGCTGAATGGTGAAGATTCTATCACCTTTAGCGAAGAAGACGAGAGAGATGTTTGTTTACCTCATGATGATGCTATAGTCATCAAGGTAGAGATTGCACGGCGGGAAGTGCATAGAGTATTGATTGATACGGAGTCTGCAGCTGACCTAATTTCTTACGAAGTGTATCAAAAATTGAAGGTGGATCAAGATTTGATGAAACCTTCATCAACACACCTATATGGCTTTGCGGGGGTCATCTGCGGTAGCGGAAGGATCGGTTCGGTTGGATCTTTCCATTGGAAGTTTTCCCAAAGAAACAAGCTGTCCGAATCAATTTTCTGGTGGTTCGAGAACTACCAGCCTATAATATGATTCTTGGGCGACCATCTTTATCTAAAATAGGTGCTATTGTTTCGACAAAGCACCTGAAGATAAAATTCCCGACTGATATGGGAATCGGTCAAGTCTCCTCGACCGGAAGATCTCTCGGCGGTGTTATGTTGCCTATTTAAAAGACAAGGAGGGTCCGAAGAAGGTTACTGCCCTCCCCATAGAAGTTCGAGATGATCGGGAAGAGACGGAGATGCAAAGGCCCGAACCGGTGGAGAAAGCTGGAGCAAATCCAGCTGTGTACCGAGGATGCGAAAAAGATTACTTATGTCGGGTCCGAGCAGTTGGAAGAATTTAAAGATGAATTGAAGTTATTTCTTCAACGGAATAAAGATGTATTCGCATGGTCTGCTGAGGACATGCACGGGATCGATCGGGCCATTGCGAGCACAAACTACGGATAGACCCTAAGGCGAAACCGGTGATGCGAAAAGAAGAAATTTCTCTATTGAAAAGTATGAAGCCGTTCGGAACGAAGTTGAAAAACTTAAGAATTCTGGTTTCATAGAACCAATCGAGTGCCCAACTTGGTTGGCCAACGTGGTGATGGTGAAAAAAGCGAATGGGAAGTGGAGGATGTGTACGGACTACACGGATCTAAACAAAGCTTGCCCAAAAGATTGCTACCCGTTGCCTCGGATTGACCTCTTGATAGATGCTCTGCGGGGGTATGAAACTTTAAGTTTCATGGATGCCTACTCGGGGTATAATCAGATCCTTATGAATAAGGAAGATGAGAAGTATACGGCTTTTATGACTGATCGTGAAAGCTATTATTACAAGGTCATGCCTTTTGGCCATGAAGAATGCGGGAGCAACATATCGAGAGGGCCGTCAACAAGATTTTCAAAGAGCTGATAGGAAAGAACGTTGAAGCATATGTTGACGACATCTGTTGGTGAAAAGCTTTACAAAAGCAAATCACATTGCGAGATTTGGTCGAGGTTTTCTCGATGCGAGGAAACATCAAATGAAGTTGAACCCCGAAAAATGTGCCTTTGGAGTCTCCTCGGGCAAATTCTTGGGTTTCATGGTATCACGAGAGGGAATTGAGGCAAATCCTGCCAAAATACAAGCTACGATTGATATGGAGGCTCCCAAAACCGTTCGGGATGTACAATGTTTGACGAGGGAGAGTTGCTTTGCCTTAAATCGATTTATCTCCAAGTCCGGAGAAAAATGTTTGCCTTTCTTCAAGGCACTTAAAGACCTGAAGGGCGGTAAGGAAGCAAAGTGGGTGAAGAGTGCGAGAAAGCTTTTGAGGAATTAAAAGAAGCACTTGGACAACCACCAATCCTGTCCGAGGCGAGAGAAGGGGAAATATTACAGCTATATCTAGCGACATCCCTTTCCATGGTCGGTGCGGTACTTGTTCGGGAGAAAGATAAGAAACAGTGGCGATTTACTATGTAAGCCACGTGTTCTTTGGATGCGGAGACGAGATATTCGCAGATTGAGAAGAGGCTACGGCTCTCATGATGGCCGCCGGGAAGCTAAGGCCATATTTTCGGGCTCATCCAATTGAGGTATTTACAACTTTTCCTCTTAGTAAAGTTCTTAACAAACCTGATTTGTGCGGAAGGATGGTATCTGGTCGGTTGAGCTAAGTGAGTTCCAAGTGAGCTTTAAGCCCGGGACTGCAATCAAGGCTCGGGCATTAGCCGACTTTGTAGTAGAAACTACTTGCACCAGTGGAACCCACCATTGAGGATCCCATTATACCAACCACTTGGGAGGTATATGTCGATGGTTCGAGTAATAAAGATGGAGCAGGCGCTGGAATTCTATTAAAAAGTCCGGCGGGATTCATTATTCGATATGCTTTGAGATTCGCATTTGATGCAAGTAATAACGAAGCGGAGTACGAGGCCTACGATAGCTGGACTTCGGTTGTCAAAGGCATTAGCTATTGCAGATGTTACTATTTATAGTGACTCTCGGCTTATAGTCAACCAAGTCCCGGGGGAGTATGGCATTAAAGAACCACGCTTGCAAAAATATCGGGAGATAGTGCGGGCATTTCAGAACCAATTCCGGAATTTGAAGATATCTCAGATTTCGAGGAATGAAAATTCGATGTGGCGAGATGAGCTATCCCGACTAGCCAATGCCAAGGAAAAGAATCTAGACCCTTCGGTCTACATTGAAGAGGTAACTTTTCCAAGTTATCATGAGAAAGAAATTTCTTATATTGAAGCGAACGTTCTTTGGATGGATCCAATAATTGAATATCTAAGAGATGACAAGTTACACGAGGATCCGGTAGAAGCAAGGTTGATCAAGATTCGATCAGCTAGATTTGTCATTCGGAATGGGAGACTATATAAAAGATCTTATGCTGGACCCCTTATGAGATGTATAGGGCCCGAAGGAGCAAACTCAGCTTTGGCTGAGGTTCATGAAGGAATTTGTGGCGCTCACATGGGTGGCGAGCCCTGGCCCACAAAATTCTAAGGCTGGGGTTATATTGGCCTAAGATCCAAGAAGCTGCTATGGACTACGTTCGTCGATGTAGTAGCTTGTCAAATTCATGCTACGATATCGAAGCGCCGGCGGAAATTATGACTTCAATTCTAAATCCCATTCCCTTTGCAATGTGGGGAATTGATATCATGGGCAAATTCACCAAGGCATCGGGCGGACGGGAATATCGATAGTAGCAATTGATTACTTCACAAAATGGGTAGAAGCCGATTGCCTTGGCGACAATTGCTGAGAAAAAGTGGAGAAATTTGTGCTTGAATCAATCATATATCGCTTTGGGATTCCAAAGATAATTGTCACTTGACCATGGTACTCGGTTCATTTGTCCACAATTTGAGCAATTCTGTGGAACATATATGATCGAGCATCGTATGTCCTCGGTGGCATACCCCCAAAGCAATGGCCAGGTAGAGGTTACTAACCGAACGCTACTTGGAAGGAATAAAGAGAAGACTCGAAGGCGACAAAGCTTCTTGGGTCGAAGAACTATATAATGTCTTGTGGGCTTATAGAACTACGGTTCGAACACCTACGGGAGAAACTCCATTCAGGTTGGCATATGGATCCGAAGCATTGGCTTTGTGGAGATAATGGCGGGGACGTTACGGGATCGTGAGTTCGAGGAAAAAGCAAATGAACAAGGACTGCTTGATAGTCTTGATTTGTTGGACGAAGTTCGGGCAAAGGCAATAGCACGAACTCAACATTATCAAAGAAGGATAGCGTCTCATTATAATACTCGAGTGAAGAATCGTCGGTACTTAGCCGGAGATTTGGTGTTGAGAAACACCCTAGCTTCCGACCCGCGTCACCAAAGAAAGTTGGACCCTTCTGGGAAGGACCTTATATGGTTGTGAAACCGGTCGGTTCGGGGAGCTTACAAGCTGAAGAACATTGATTCCCAGAAAGAATTGGATCGTTCGTGGAATGCTAGGCATCTCAAAAAGTTTTATCCTTGAAGATGATTTCAATTTTGTTCGTGATGTAATCATTTTCAACTCAATCAATGCAATTTTTGGTTTTCAACAAACTATCTTTTGATTGGGGAGCATCATACACCACATTCAAGAACAGGATCCAACTATAAGGCATCGGATGAAAATTCGTGTGGGTCCTTCAACACTTCAACACTTATGGAAAATCTTTCGAACTTTCTTAAGTCGGGGCATCGGATGAAAATCCGAGTGAGTTCCTTTTGCAAGGCGTCGGTTTAATACCCGAGTGAGTTCCTTCGAGACTTATTGAATTTTTGAATTATCCTTAAGTATAAGGCATCGGTTTAAAACCCGAGTGAGTTCCTTCTCAGACTTATTGTATTTCTCCGGAAATCCTTAAGTATAAGGCATCGGTTTAAAACCCGAGTGAGTTCCTTCTCAGACTTATTGTATTTCTCCGGAAATCCTTAAGTATAAGGCATCGGTTTAAAACCCGAGTGAGTTCCTTCTCAGACTTATTGTATTTCTCCGGAAATCCTTAAGTGTAGGCATTGTTTCAGACAACTAAGACCTAATGCAACGGCGATTCAAGTGGCTAGCAAAGTTCAAGATAAAGTAATTTCTTATTTCTTCAGAAGATCCAAAGAGGCCAGTATCAAAACAATTACAAGAGCTGGATACAATCTCGATCAAAGAAGAAAGTCATTACTGGTGTTGTTAACAAGTTATACAAGATCGACGCGACTTTGCTAGAACAAACATATGAGTCAACCATTGGTGGGGGTCAGGAAAAGAAGAGAAGAAATGAGGATTACAAAAATATTTCAATATTCAGAAAATCCTCTGCAATTTCATACTCTTTGCCCGACTTGTCCGGGAGAAGAATGGTCCTCGACCAAACTCGCATTCGGCACAAGCTCGTCATAATTGACTTCTTCCAGCGGAGAATAAACGGGAGAATCTTCCGAGATATTGCATAATATCCGGATCGGAAGGTGGAGGATCAATCTTATCCTTGGTCCGGTCGGGAGGAGGAATACCCGGGTTGGTAAATACTTCGGGATGGCAAACGACCTTTGTAGGGAGTCGTATCAAAATGAGGATCTTTCCTTAATATTGATTCCCATACTCCGTTCTCACCATCCCGATACGCTTTGCAAGTTATAAGCATTCAGCATATCAACAAAAGGCTTCTTGTGTAAATACTTGAAGACGAGGCTCTGCGAACATCGGATTGGAAGGGATTCGGGCAAAGGAACGACGGCTTGCCTTTCGGGTAATGTTTCAGATCCTTTAGCTCCGACTTTCCAACTGTCCGTTCCAGTCGCCGGATCTTCTCCCTGGCATCATCCAAATCTGACCGAAGACGACCAATCATCGAATTCTTTTCTCCTGCCACCTCCCAAGCTAGATTCCGAAGGCGAGCAATCTCAACATCTTTAGCTTGAGAGATTCCCTGAAGCCTAGAAACTTCATTGCTCAACCTCTTGAGTCTAGTGCTTGCTTCCACTTGGTTGTGGAAGTTACCAACAAGACTCCTGCAAACAACTTTCGAGTTAGCGAGGAGCGAGAAAAGTAATTTTTCAAAATCGAGAGGATAATGAAGAAAGACTTACATCACCGGTGACTTCGTAAAGACTTCATCTGGAAGTTTGGAAAGAAGCTGCGCTCTCGGGAAGTCATTCGAGCGGCGGTACACCATTCCAACGCTCTGTCAAACTCGTTTGACACTAATTCAAGCGAAGGATGAGAAGGACGAACTACACCAAGAGAAGGATGAGCTTCATCACTTGTCATCCGACGGCGCTTCCTGGTAGCAAAATCCTCCAACTCAGAAGGAGAGGAGGAGGATGCCAAACAAGCACTGGAGTTAGAAATAGGAGCAGCACCTGCTGGGGCCACACCTTCATCAGACGCCAACATAGTTGCCTCAGATGCCCGAAGAGTCTCCTTCGGGGGTGCACCGACAGGCTCACCTGTGAGCTCACCGGCGGGATTGCCGCCGGGACCATCGGCAGCGGAGTGATCAAGATCTTCCTGGGAAAGACGAGCGGTCACTTCGGGCAAAGGAGGCGCGGGGACGGCATCAACGAAGCTGCGGGAATCGACTTGAAGATTCACCGCCAGCGATCGCCTTACGCTTGGAGGATTCACTAGTTGAAACCACCGCACCGGCCCCAATCACCACCGACGGAACGCTATTCTTGCGAGATTTTGCTCTGATAAAGTCTGGGTTGATCTTGGGAGCCACTATACAAAAAAAAAAAAAAAAAAAAAAAAAACAGCCGTATCAGTACAGAAATAAACGACAACAACAATGGGGAAACCCTAGTTTTCTAAAGCATCTGACAGACCAACAAACTAAACCCCAAGTATAACTACTGTGCAGTTTACTTTGGGGGGAAGAGGGGAAAGAGATGAGAAATCAAAAAACTCACTTGTTCAGAAATGGATAGAGCTGTCGTCGAAGTACGAGGAATACGGAGGCAGGCCGAAGGACGAAAGGTTGCTTTGGCACTTTAGCAAATCTATCTTGCAGAAGTCAGGATAGATGGAGAGTACCCACGAAGGCTTTAAATAGCCTCAGGTATAAGACGACGGTTGAAGGCTAAGGACAACCGACGACCCGGATCGAAATGACGCTTCGAAATCCGCAAAAAGCAAGATCAACGGTCGAAGGGATGCCACATGGGAACATGTGGAAGCGAGCACCTGGTGCGAGAGAAACCTCCAATCGTCGCACTTGCCATTAAAATAATGGAGGTATTTCCGATTCATTGGAAACAGTGAATGGTACACAAAAAGCGGAAAACGTTTGAACTTCGCGGAAGGGAAACGTGCGGACTTTGCAATAAATGAAGTGGTGGGGAAGATTAACGCATCTTCCCGAAACGCATCTTCACAATATTTCTACAAGATCATTATTCGGCGAGGAATGAAGAGTTAAGTGATAAGTTTTATCATTAATACTTTGATATTCAAGGCAATACTTGACAAGAGATGGGGAAATTTTGAGGCCAACATGAATAAAGAAATGTCTATTCATTAGAATGAGGGTACATCTTTACAAAGGAACAACACCCTAAGCCTTTTCTTCATTGTTGCCCGAGGGACCCTGGTCGGGATGACTTTTCTCAGGATCCTGAGAAGAGCCTTCCTCAAGAATGTCATCGGCTGAATCCTCTACAGCAACAACTTGAGACTCGGCTTGTGATTTCTCCTCTGGAAGTGCCGGCTCGTCATCTAGATATGCCTCATATTGAGGGTCAGCTGGAAAAGGATCATCTACTCCCTGGGCCCAGTCTGGGAGATCCATACCAACTTTCCCGAAGACCTCCGGGTGGCATACCTCACGAAAAGGAGCAGTGTCGAAGTCAGGGATCGTTCCAAGGATCTGCTCCCAAACGTCGTTCTGCCCCATGCGATAAGCTTGAATGTTGTAGAAACCTAGCAATTCGGAGAAAGGTACGCTGTCCAGGTATTTCCGGATGCACTCCTTCCGAAGGTTTGGCTTTATATGCTCAGGCTTGCTAGGGATTGCCAACTTCAGATGTTCTTCGAGATCCCTACTCTTAATTTCAAGGCTGTCACCAAACAACGTGGCAGCTGCCTTTTGCTTCCTGGCCTCGCGCTCGGCAGCAGAGACACGAATTCTTGAAGCTTCAAGGGCTTCCTTGAGGGAGGTCACTTCTTCCTCATGCTTTTTCTGCAGCTCTACGGTGGCTGCGGTCAGCTGGTCTATTTCGGAATTGGCCTTGGCCAATTTCTCTTCACAAGTTTGCAGCAAGGAGCTGGTGCGACCAACACGGCTCAATGCTTCCATGTGTTGATAAAAGCTCAACACAACATTCCTGGGAAGATGGAAGATATCAGAAGAAGTCATAAGAAATTATGAAAACATAAATAAGCAAGAAGACCGTTACCTTGTAGATTGACTCACAAGGGAGGTGTCATCCAGGGCTTCAAACTCCTGGCGATCAGAAGGAGCAAGACTGAGAGAGCTCCACTCTGCAGCTTTCTCAGGATCCCGAGTGACCCTGTCGGTCATCTTCGGGGTCCTTTGGGGAGGAAGACTTCCTCACCATCCGTCGAAGCTTTGGATTTTTTGTTGGAGGGAGCATCAATTGTGTCATGCCTCCTCTTGGTTCGGACGGAGGAGGAAACGGTGGCCCTCTCCACCATTGGTTTCTTCCCTTTACCCGAAGCATCAGCTACAGGCCTGATATTCCTGATACCCCTGTAAGAGGGGTCGGGAGAGGGAAGAGAAGCCTCTTGATCTGCAGTCAAGACCACAGGCGATCGTTGCTCGGCTGTCACAACGGCTCTAGCGGCCTTCACCCATGAGGCTTTCGGGGTTCGTTACGGGAGGCCTTGCAAAGAAGAAGGACAAGAATCGGAATTCAAGACATATCACTTCAGTCAAATCAAAGGATGATGGTTAGAAGCTCACAATGAGCCAAGCCCCAGTACTGAAGGATGGAGTTATACTCCATTTCATATCCATGTATCTCTTGATACCACGGAATGGATTTGATCTTCATGATGGCCGCCTCGTCTTCTTTGGATAAGGGAAGGCCCCGGTTACTTTCGGACGAAGAAGTAAACCTCCTCCAGGTGGTCGGGAAGTTAAGATCTGATGGAGGCGCTCGACGAGAAAAAATATCGTTCGCGCCATCTTTTGTGGTTAGAAGGGCAAGTTCCTTTGGCAAGGATGCTGCCCCTCCAATCAAGTTCAGCCCTATTGCGTTTGGAAAGAAAGACCCATCCGGGAGGATGGGAGATAGAAAGAACATGAAAATGTACAAAAAGAGAAAGAGATGGCGTGATGCCAAGCTCAAAACACAAACCCAAGAAGCCGACGATGAGACACCAGCTATTGGGGAGGAGCATTCCGGGACAAATGTTCCAGTGATTCAAAAGCTGCGGGAAAATAAAGGATTAAAAAAGGAAAGCGAACCCCGCTTTCCGGTGTATCTATGTACAGAGAAAATTCACCCGCAAGGGATGAATCAACCCTCTCATCAGGGTGGGGAGCCCTAACCTGATATGAGGAAGGAAGGTCAAAATCTTGGACAGCGGAAAGAAGAGTTTCTCCATTATAAATGGAAGGAACAGAGCCAGGCCCACCGTTGGACCCGGAGGTTTGAGGTTGCCTAGAGGAATCAACGATCTTGGAAGATCCAGACTCGACAAGGACAGGAGAAGTTTCGGTTTTTCTTTCAAAACCTTTTTGAGAAACTTCAGCGAACTCTGCCGGAGAGGACGGTTAGGGTTTTGTTATCACTATCCGACTGTTCGGGGGCAGGAGAAGCAAAAGCATCACTGCTATCACCAACATGGGGTACTAAAGAAGCCCTATCGTCCGCCATTACTCGTTTCAGTAAACTACAAAAAGAAAAGACCAGTAAACTTACTGATTCAGTGAGACGGAAGCTTGAGAGCGGGGAAGGCGCGAAGCGAGACGACAAAGGTTCAAATTCCAGACAGGAAGAATGAAACCTACGAAGACAACGAACCACTTTTAAAACTCCCGCACGAGTGTTCGGGAATCTGAACGATCGAGATTGATTCAAAATTGACGATCAAGATTCAAAGACGTTTTGAAAGTTTGAACTCACGAATCCGAAATAGGCGTTCGGAAACCGTCGCTTGGATGACGTGAGCCACGACAGATCAACTGCAACAAAGACATGTGGCCTTACACTCACAACGCTCGAGGAAAAGTGACCACCGCATTAAATGTGATATGACATTTAATGAAGCACGCAGAGATCATCACCTGACGACGAACCCAGTTAAAAACCAAGCCCTCGGGATCGACCGAACGCTTGGTCTGGGGGGCTCGTGATATGGAGAGTTTATGATCAGACCGGGTTCATACCTGGTCCGACCCTCGACCCCGGTCGAGACGGAGAAAACCGAATCGCTCCCGAGCGAACCGGATCCAGAAGATGGCTTGCTGAAGAAGATAGATTATTCGGCTGCAAGCGTGCCCTAATCTTACTTATGGATTAGGGTAATCACCTTGATGACAACAAACTCAAAATGACGGCTGCGGATAATCATCATCAAAGGGATAACTATCGCATAACTTAACGGTTATCTCAGGAGTCCTCTACTAGCCCAAACTAGTAGAAGTCTATCGTTCAACGGATCTTACTAATGAGATCCAACGACTACCCAAAGAAGGCTCGAGTGCATCCAACAAAGGAGATTCAAAGGTACACTCTATATAAACCTCACTACTATACAAGGTGAGGGACGGATCAATCGATCAAGGAGAATACTATCTGAGACTCAGGTTCAGATACATACTGATAGTCCTAAACTATCAACGTCCTGCTATCTAGATCACCTTTCCCGTTTCTTCATTCATTAGCTCTATGCTTCTAGCAGAGCCGTTTGTGATTAAGTTCATCAACTGACTTAGCCTTCGGAGGTGGACTCCCGACCCCAGCGGTCGGGCCACATCTGACGCTTTCGTTTTGCAGGACATCACGTGGAGATCCAAGGGCTGAGCAGATTTTGGACGCATCACCATGGATGGTGCTTTATTGTTTAGAGGTAGATTGTGTGTGCCAGCAAATGAGGAAGTTAAGAAGGAAATATTGAAGGAAGCACACCAGTCGATCTTTACTGTACACCCTGGAAGCACCAAGATGTACAAGGACTTGAAGGAACATTTTTGGTGGATTGGTTTGAAGGCCGATGTTGATGATTTTGTTGCCAAGTGTGAGACTTGCCAGCGTGTGAAGGTTGTTCATCAACCTCCATCTGGATTACTTCAGCCCCTTCCTGTTCCTAGTTGGAAGTGGGAAGTGATCTCTATGGACTTCGTGACTAGCTTGCCTTGGACGAGTAAAGGCAATCACTGTGTGGGTGATTGTTGATAGGTTGACCAAATCAGCCCATTTCATTCCTATGAAGATCACTCATACTCTGGATAAGCTAGCCAGGCTTTATGTGGATAATGTGGTTCGTCTGCATGGTGTGCCAATGAGTATTGTTTCGGATCGTGATCCTAGGTTCACCTCAAGGTTTTGGAACAGCTTGCAGAAGGCTTTGGGAACCCAATTGAATTTGAGTACAGCTCATCATCCGCAGTCTGATGGACAATCTGAGCGGATAATGTGGTTCGTCTGCATGGTGTGCCAATGAGTATTGTTTCAGATCGTGATCCTAGGTTCACCTTAAGGTTTTGGAACAGTTTGCAAAAGGCTTTGGGAACCCAATTGAATTTGAGTACAGCTCATCATCCGCAGTCTGATGGACAATCTAAGCGGACAATTCAAACTTTGGAAGATATGCTCAGATCTTGTGTGGTGGATATGGGTGGAAATTGGGATGAGCACTTAGCTTTGGTTGAGTTTGCCTATAACAACAGTTATCAAGCAACGATAGGCATGGCTCCGTTTAAGGCTTTGTATGGTAGTACTTGTAGGACACCATTGTACTAAACTGGGACTGGTGAAAGAAAAGTCTTAGGTCCTGAGATGATTGAAGCTATGAGCGCAATGGTCGATATGATAAGAGAAAGGATTAAGTCTGCCCAGTCTAGGCAGAAATCTTATGCTGATAAGAGAATGACCGATCTTGAATTTCAAGTTGGAGAGAAAGTTTTCTTGAAGGTTTCACCAATGAAGGGCGTGATGAGATTCAATGTTAAAGGAAAACTTAGCCCCCGTTTCATTGGACCTTTTGAGATTTTGGAGAAGGTTGGATCTGTTGCGTATCGATTGGCATTACCTCCGTCTATTGCTGCTGTGCACAATGTGTTTCATGTTTCGATGCTCCGAAAATATATAGAGAATCCGGAACACATTCTACAGCAAGCACCTGAAGGACTTAATGCTGATCTCACCTATGATGAAAAGCCAGCTGAAATTTTGGATAAGAAGGACAAGCAATTGCGGAATCGCACCATCTCTTTGGTAAAGATTCGTTGGAAGAATCATACCCCTGAAGAAGCTTCTTGGGAGAAGGAAGAAGATATGAAGGAGAAGTTTCCTCACCTCTTTGGAAGCACAGGTACACTTTCAATTTCGAGGACAAAATTTCTTTAAGGGGGGGAGAATGTGAAACCCAGCCCTAACCCTGACCCGGAAACCCTGTTGTTTGTAGGTCCAGCAACCCGAAGTAAGGCAAGAAGTCAGCTTTGGGCCATTTTAGTTGAAGACTTGATGGCTGGAGTGGAATCCTTGAGTGTGGATGTCAGTGTCCCTTCTATGGAAACTGCACACTGATGAAGTTTGGATTAGTTGATGGACTTGGAGTGCTCTCTGTATTGGTTCGAAGGCATTTCTACATCCTAGGTATGTCACTTTAGGTGTGTGCAAAACCCCTTGATGTTTGGACTTGATCTGAGCCTTCAATTCCCTGTTTTGAAGTTGCTGTTCTGATTGGTCGACTCATTGGTCGACTGGACCAGTCAACCAATCAATCGAACAATTGATTCTGTTTTTGAAATTTAAATCGTGGCTACTCTATTTAAATCTAATCTCGGGAATACTCCGCCTCATCTGCCTCCTAAGCCTCTGGAACTAGTTAGAACCCTATTCTAATCGCTTCCCTTGCATCCTTGGTTGATATCTCGCAAGAACTCAAGCAATCTTCATCCTCCTGCATCAAAGGTATGTGTATGATCTCTTTCCTCTCTATCTCTGATTTTCTTTGCTTAAATCTATTCTTGATTGAGATCAGGATGATGATGCTGCATTCTTGCAACCATCTATTCCATGATCTCATCATGTTCCTTGAGATCCATGATCATCATCATGATCTCAACCTTTGCCAGTTGAATCCTGGAAACCCTAACCCTTGAAACCCTAACCTTGTGTGGTCATCTGGAGAACCTTTGGTAATTCCCCATGAGAGGGAAACCTCTTGGGTAAAATTTATATGAACCTAAACTTTATCATTGAATGATTCTTCTTGTCATTTTTGACTAACAATTTACGCCCCTTCATCCGGAACTCTCAACCTTTTCATGGAAGCCAAAAGGGTGAAACCCTAATTTCTTGGGTAAAATCAAGAACCCCTATTTTGATCATGTTAGAAGACTCTCACTTTATTTTCTTTACTAGAATTGTAACCTATTAATTTTAATTACTTACCCTTGATCATATTATATTTTTCCTTCATGATCTATGTTTAACCTAATTATGTTAACTTTCTGGTTCCTGAGTTGTGACCTGGAAACTTGATTTGATTAATGGTTTATGGTCCTCTATAGACTTAGATGTTTCCATTAAAGTTTCCCCCTTGTTTTGTACCCTTTTGAACCACCAAATTCGGATTCATATTCTAAAAATTCTGATTTTGAAGGCTACTGTCTCTGTTGACCGACTCATTGGTCGACTGGGGCAGTAGACCAATCAATCAACCAATTGGTACAGCAACCCCATTCTTGGTCTGTTTTGATTGAATTGTGATCTTTCCTTCTATGTATCTTTCCTAACTCATAGTATACACTTGTTTAAGACTCTTTTCTCGGGTTTAGTCAAGGTCTTACTTGATTCTCTGAGTTCCTTTACGAATTAGAAGGTAAGGACAGTTATTTCCTTAACTACATAGATTACTTGTTCTCTGGTTTCTACTTTGTGAAACTATGAGATTACCTACTGTTGTTGTACTTTAATTCTGATCTCCTACTGTGAGAACAATAGCACTTGTTTATATCATCTTTTTCATTATTCATGTTATATGAATTACTTATTACTGTTTAATCTGATTTTGCTTTTACATTCTCTTTTATATGATGAACTACTGGTTGTGTATGTCATGACTGGTCTGAGAATGTGTTTGATTAAGTTTGGTTTGGGATTGGGAAGTGTCCTTTTGACACTTCTGTCCTTGGACATTATCGGAAAAAGTATGGGATGTTTCCGGGGTTGCCCATCGACACTTTCCTGAATCATTGGTTGTCATACCTAGGGTTGTCTAGCAGTGTTTGGTTAGGTTGTACCCCTGTTATATCAGACCCGATTCGGAAGGGTATTGTGACCGAACGACTCGTGGTAGCAATGGGGATTCATGGGCGCTCAAGACCGGTAACCAATCCGTGAGAGGACATGGATCACATTGTGGATACTCGGAAGAGGCCATTTATCGGTAGGGTTGCATATGGTTAGACTTGGGCTCACGGGCGCTCAAGACCGGTAACCAACCCGTGAGAGGACTTGAGAGCTTCCCGTTTACCATATGTGGATGACCTATAGGGTTGATGAGTCCGTAGTCAGGGACTATTAGGACTCTAGTGGAAAGGATATCGGAAAGGATCGCCAGGGGCGAGGAATGGAAGTATCTGGACCTGAGTTGATGTAACTGAGTAGATGACTTGCATTGGGCTAGGCTTTTCCCTGACATGCGCCGGTACTTATGCCAAATGGTTGTGAGAGAGTGTGTTGACTTAACCCCCTGCCATGGTTTGTCCTGAGGGATGCTGGACCCACTACCAAAAGGCGTTTTGTGATTGACCTACCCAAAGAAGTACGGTGCTATGACTTAAAGCATGTCTGCCATAGAGACCAGCATACATAGAGTTTAGATGCATACATACATTACTTGTCTCATATTGCATTGCATCTTGTTATGGTTTGCTTCCATGTTATTTATGTTGTTATGGATTAACTACCTTACTGAGTTTCTTTGAAACTCATTCCTTTTGTACATTGTTTTGTTAGACTATTCTACAGGTACTGATTACTATGGCAAACAGTACGATGAAGCGCAAGCCGGTGAAGCGTACTACACGCAAGGTGTTGGCAATAATCAAGATTACTCTGATGATCCCTCAGTTGATCAAGCTGCGTACTATGATTAAAGACAACGTATACGTGGAATGTCTCAAATGGATTGATGAAGTCCACTATTTTGAAGACGTTATCTATAGAATAGAAAACTCTGATGTTAGATATTTCTCTTAGTTCCTTTGTTTTAGTTGTTATTTCTTTTAGACTTACATTTTGCGTTCCGCTGTATTTTGTGGAGTGAGTTTCTGCCTCACTCTACTTCTTTTGATGTGATTACATCTGGTATCATATTTTTTGCACTCTGATTATATTTATTATTCATTTCTTGACTTTAATCTTTTGTTTATAATATTTTAAACCCTGATTATTTCCTGTTTATGATTATGTTATTGTATATGTGGGAGGATGATTTCCTCAATACTTGATCTTCGGGGTTGTGGATCACACTCTCGGGTACCGGCTGGGAGGATGTGACAGAATGGAACTTCCTTAAGACGGAAAATATTTCCTAAAGATCCCCAATGTGGCCTGTTGTAAGAGACTTTTCACCAGCATATCATCCACGTATGCTTCCATATTCCTCCTGATAAGGTTGCTAAAATTTTTGTTTACGGCCCTTTGATATGTAGCTCCTGCATTCTTCAAACTGAATGGCATGACTTTATAGAAATAGCTTTCCTGATCGGTCGTGAGCGCTATGAATCTTTCATCCTCCTTATTCATTAGGATTTGGTTATATCCGAAATAAGCATCCATGAAACTTAACGTTTCATACCTTGCAGTGGCGTCAATTAAAAGATCTATTCGTGGCAAAGGATAACACTCCTTTGGGCATGCTTTATTGAGGTCTGTGTAGTCGATGCACATTCTCCGTTTTCCGTTGGGCTTCTTTACCATTACCACATTAGCCAACCACGTTGGGCACTCAATGGGCTCGATAAAACCAGATTTCTCCAGTTTATCCACCTCCGCTCTGATAGCCTTGTGCTTTTCGATCGAGAAATTTCATCTCCTTTGAATTACAGCTTTGAAGTCGGGATTAAGCCATAGCCCTGTGTTCCGCCACGTTCTATCAATTCCCCGCATATAGCTTGCTGACCAGGCGAACACGTCTATGTTTTTTCAAAGGAAAATTGTCAATTCTTCCTTGAAAGCTTTGGGTTGTTCGAATTCGATATAAGTGAACTTCACTTCACTCCGATTGTAAGCATATACGTTCCAACTTTTCCACGGGTTCGGGCCTTTGCATGATGTCTTTGTCCCGATCATCCCTTATTTCGATTGGTAAGGCCATGGCTCTTTCAGGTCCTACCTTGTCCTCTAGGTAGGACACGTAACACTTGTCGGGAGAGTTTCGATTCGAAACTGCTTGCCCGATTTCGGTGTGAGTAGGAAACTTTATCTTCATGTGTTTCGGTGACACCACAGCACCCAGCTTTGTTAACGATGGTCTACCCAAGATCATATTATACGCGGGAAGATCTTGAACCACCAAAAAATTTGCTCGAATGGTTGATTCTTTTGGGAAATTTCCTACCGAGAGATCCAACTGAACCGACCCTTCGGCCATGGCCGATGAACCAGCAAGAGATGAGTCGAGGATGGTTTCATCAGCCCTTCTTCGAGATTCAGCTTCTCATAAGCTTCATAAGATAGGAGATCGGCCAAAGATCCTGTGTCAACCAGGACTCTGTGCACCTCTCTTCGTCCGACTTCCACTTTGATGACTATCGCATCATCATGGGGGATGCAAATGCCTCGTTCGTCCTCTTCATCGAATGTAATAGGTACTGCATCCATTTTCTTTCTTTTTTGAGCTTCCCTTGATCCTACGAATTTCAATTTTGATTTTAGCTTCCGTAAGGATTCAGGTTCAAGTCCCCCGAATATTGTAAGAATTGGGGACCTGCTGGGTCCCGCCACCTCCTTTCCTTTCTTAGACTTTGGTGCTTCGGCTCGACGTTCCCTACTTGGCGAACGACCTCTTTTTTCATTGACTGCTCTCTTCTCCTCTTCCCTAGCTTTTAGAAAGTTTTTCAGGTCCCTGATTGATTAACCTTTCAATATCCGCCTTGAGATGCCTACAGTCATTAGTATAATGCCCATAGTCTTTGTGGAAACGGCAATATTTCTCCATGTTCTTTTCTCCTGTTTTTGTAACGATCTTGGGGGGCCATCTTAAAATGTCTTGATTCTTTATCTGCATTAGTATCTCAGACCGAGTAGTATTTAATTCGTCTTGGTCTGGGGATCGCTTTCTCCATGTCGAACGTGTCCTTCTAGCCCGATCCCGATCGGACTGCTTCTTCTTTGAGACTCTCTTAGGGACTTTTGTCTCTTTAGTTGCCATCTTGGGTTCTCCTTGTCGCGTACCATCCCCCTGTTGAGCATCAAGTATCTCCGCCACTTCTGCTTGTTTTTGACATTGTTGTACTGACTCAGCATAGGTGGTCGGCATATCCTGAAGTAAATACTCCAGTAGCTTTCAGTTGGTTAAACCTGTAAAGAGGGCCATTTTTGCTACTTGATCATCCAAGTTACCTATTTCCATAGTAACTTTGTTGAATCTCTATAGGTATTCTCGTATTGATTCATTCCTTCCTTGCTTGATAGTAAAGAGCATCTCCTCTGTCTTCTTGATCTGGATTCCAATTTGGAAACGTCCAATGAACTTGCGAGCTAAGTTCTCAAAGCCATTGATTCTTCCCGAAGGAAGATTTGAGAACCACTTCTGGGCCTCCCCGGTTAAGGAAGAAGCGAAAACTCGGCATAGAATTTCATCAGAGTTTCCCGCCACTACCATTGATTGTTGATAGTAACTAATATGGGCCGTGGGGTCTCTCGATCCGTCAAAAGCTGTAAAAGTCGGAAGCCTGAAGTTATGTGGAAATTCGAACAGAGTGATAGTATTAGTAAAAGGAGTCTTTTGGATGACAGAATAGTTATCATCAGCCTTCTGCCTCGAGATAATTGCCCCAACTTTTGATTTATGTTGGCAAGTTCTCGGCCAATATGTAGCGATCGTCCATCCTCCGTCCGTACAGTTCCTCTTCCCGAACGTCTCGAGGTTGGTGAGTGGGTACAAACTCCTCTTTGCCTCCTTGTCGTTGTTCCTGTTCGACTTGCCTACGGCCTATCATGCCGCTCATCCCTTCCGAGTGGTTCTGTGAAACCCGGCCCTAACCTTAACCCGGATACTCTTTTGTCTGTAGGTCCGAAGACCCGAAGTAGAAGTGAAAGTCAACTATGGGCCATATTGGTAGAAGACATAGTGTTCGACTCCGAACCTATGGAGATTGAAGATGATGCCCCATACTTGAAGACAGTATTGGATATAGAGAAGAGACTACGCCTTGATGAAGAGAATATTAGTTGATGACCTTAGAGCTTGGTGGGATATGATTTAAAGCCATTTTTCCATGCTAGGTATGTTATAGAATATGTGTTTAAAGTTTCGTTTGATTCCGAGTAATGGAAGACCCTCAAATCCCTGTCTTTGGATTTGCTGTCTGCCTGGGTCGAATGCTTGGGTCGACTGGGCCAGGCTACCCAGCCAATCGACCCAGAGATGCTGAACTCGAGCAGAATCTTCTGTTTAGGTTATGTTGCTATATATACCCCCATGACTTCATGATTTTAGTATCCCTAGCTTCCAAAACACTTAGAGAACGAAGGGAAACCATCTCCAAGCCTCCAAAAGTGAAGAAGAAGATCTAATCTTGCAACCTTGCTATTCTTCAATCAAAGGTTAGTATTCAATCTTTTGTATTCTTGATTCATTCTTTCTATGATCACTCTCATCTTTGAACTGAGATTATGATGAAGATGCTGCAACCTTGTAGTCATATCTTTACAATCTCTTTTCATTCTCTTGTGCCATGATCATCTTATTCATTCTTAACATGATTTTCATGATTTCTTCTTAAACTATGATCATATTCTTATTTCGATTTATTCTAGCACTATAGATGCTTCTCTATGATTATTCATACCTCTGATTTACTGTGTTCTTGTACTAGAATGAGATCTTATCATCTCTAGTTCATCTCTTTCGTTCATAGCATGTTTCCAATGAAAACCATGATTTTTACCAAAATAGAAACTATGATTTCAAATTAGTAAGTAATAGTTTTAATGGTTGTTTGATGCCTAAATTATGATTTTTAGTCTTAGACTATTGTGTTAGACATTCTCTCCAAGTTTCGTCGCATTCTGGATTGTGTAGCATAGGTTTCGGATCAAGATTCTATTCTTGGATTCGGATTTGCTCTTGGGCAGATTGCCTAGGTCGGCTGAATCAGTCAACCCAGCCAATTAACCCGCAAGAACAGAATCTGATTTCTTCGTCCAATTCGATTCGATTGATGCTTATTCTTTTAGGACTACTTCCTAATGATTGTGTGATGCTATTCTAGGGTTTATTTTGCTAACTTTGGATTCATCTTCTTGTCCGTCCGGAATATATTCGAATCTATTTAAGGTAAGGAAAGTTGTTACCATATTAACATAGATTTCATAGATTTAGTTTCTAATTTGGGAACTACTTAGATTTGCTACTGTTATGTTAGTTTCTATTATGATATGAATGCTGCAAGTACAGTAGGATCTTATTTCCTTAATTACTTTATGTACTTGGATTATGTATGAATACTTATTCATGTATGTTGCTTATTCATTTAATCTTGTCTTATTATACTCTTTCATATAATGAGATATCTGTCGTGGATGATATGACTAAATTATGATTGTGATTGTTTAGGTATGATTTGGGATTGGGGAATGTCCTTTTGACATTTCTGTCCTTGGACCTCATTGGGAGTAGTATGGGATATTTCCAATGTTGCCCTTTGACACTTTCCCGGATTATTGGTTTTCATACCTAGGACTTGTCTAGCAATGTTTGGCTAGGATATTTTCCCTGTTATATCAGACCCGATTTGAAAGGGTATTGAGACCGAACGACCCGTGGTAGCAATGGGGATTTATGGGCGCTCAAGACCGGTAACCAACCCGTGAGGAGACATGAATCACATTGTGGGGGCCATGTATGGGTAGAGTTGCATATGGATAGACTTGGGCTCATGGGCGTTCAAGACCGATAACCAACCCATAAGAAGACATGAGAGCTTCCCGTTTACTATATGTGGATGACCTATAGGGTTGATGAGTCCGTAGTCTGGGACTATGCTGACTCTAGTGTGAAGGATACCGGAAAGGATCGCTAGGGGCGAGGAATGGACGTATCTGGATCTGAGTTGATGTAACTAAGTAGAAGACTTGCATTGGGCTAGACTTTACCCTGACATGCGCCAATACTTAGACCAATGGTGATGTGAGAGAGAGGTGACCTAAACCCCTAACCAAGGAATGTCCAAGAAGGATGCAAGACCCAACTACCACCGGTAGACCCAAGATGCTAAGATGGCTAAGGGGGAGTGATTGACCTTCCCAAAGAAGTATGGTGCTATGACTTAAAGCATGTCTACCTATAGAGACCAGTGTACATAGAGTTAGATTCATACATGCATTGTCTGTCTCATATCATATCACATTATGTTTTGTTTATGTTATCATGTTATTTATGCTATTATGGAATAACTTGCCTTGCTGAGTTTCTTTTGAAACTCACTCCTTTTGTACAACATCTTTTGTTAGATTATTCTGCAGGCCTTGATGACTATGAAGCGCAAGATGAAGAAGCATACCATACGCAAGGTGTTGGCAACTATGAAGATTACATTGAGGATTCCTCGAGTGGTCTCTCTTGTTACCAAGATTAGCCCTACTGTGGAGTGGGAGTGTTTGAGCGTAATTGATGAAGTCTATGTCTACGAAGACGTTCTTTACAAATTAGAATAAATCTTAGCTTAGTTAGATTATATCTTTCTTTCTTGTCTTTAGAATCAGTTGTAATCTCCTTTGATTTTCGAACTACATTCCGCTGTACTCGTGGAGTGAGATCCGCCTCACTCTATATTTGATTTTATATATCTATTGGTATCTTTTCCGCACTCTGATGATTATCCTATTACTTTACTTTGATTCATTTGAATAATATTGTCAACCTTGATTTAGTCTTGTTCTTGATTATATTGTTGTGAATGTGGGAGGTTGATTTTACTAACTACTAGATCTTGTGGACTGTGGATCACACACTCGGGTATGCCAGATAGGGTACCGGCTGGGTGGATGTGATAGGTTTGCCGGCTCTTACTTCTCGGACTAGATCTTGGCGATCCTTTGATGATTTTGACCGTAATTCTGGCCTTCGCCTTGTTGTTTATCTACTTGATGGGAAGGTGCTGGTGCCCGGATTGATGGTGGAGCCAAGATTGCTTCTTGTGCACGTCCTCTCGCCTCTATTTGGTTAGGTGCTTGCAGTGCAACTACTTGTCTTGCCAGCAAACGGAGCGTTCGCTGCATTTCCAAGAACTGGACTTGTAATTGCTCCATTTGTCCCTGGAGAGGATTGGGAGGGTCTTGATTTTCTTCCCTTCCATCCTCCTAGACCTCCGGGAATCTGCTTCCTTTAGGTCTAACACCGGAATTTCTATCTGAGGACGAGCATTAAGTTCTCGTAAAGCTGCCGCTGCTGATGCTGATCTAGTCACCATGACTTTTCGAATAGTTTCTCACAGACGGCGCCAAATGATGCATCCAGAAATTGTTAAGCCTCCGGATCTTTGAAGATGACCTGCAAAATAAAGTTAGACGTGGCCCGACCACTGGGGTCGGGAGGCCACCTCCTAAGCTTAAGTCAGTAACTAGACTGATCACAAAGGCTCTGGCTAATTGTAGAGCATAAGAATAATGAATACGTAATTGGGAAACGATTCAGATACCTCTAGAGTGAGTTGATCACTGGTTTATATAGACCTTACCCCTAACACTCAACCATTGAGTGAATTCTCGATCTCCTTTGGTGGTCGTCCGATCTTACGGTTTTTCCCTAGATATTCGGGGACGCAAGTAGCTACCTATCTCTGCACGATTTCCTCTCCGCTTTATGATAGTCGCCTCCTACAAGTCAGCTTTACCTACCATAATAATCGGGAGGTCGTACCAGACTGATAACCGATCTGCGGCGCCTTTATGATCATTAAACTAGGGTTTTAGTGGGTCCCCGTCACGGTTTAACCGGAACATAGATTATGAAACTGGTTCGATACGTTCGGTGCAATTTTCCTCGTATCAGGTGCCATCTGGTGCTTTCCCTTATTACTGGTTAACATACCTAGGATTGATCTAGAAGTGTTTGGCTAGGAAAACCCTTGTCATATCTAACCCTACAGAAGGGGAATTGAGACTGAGTGACCCGTGGCAGCAGTGGGAACTTGTGGGCACTCAAGACCGGTAAGCAACCCGTGAGAGGAGATGAATCACATTGTGGGGGCCATTCATTGGTAGGGTTGCAGTAGTAGACTTGGGTTCATGGGTGCTCAAGACCAGTAACCAACCCGTGGGAGGACATGAGAGCTTCCCGTTTACTATTTGTGAATGACCAATACGGTTAAGAGTCTACGTAGCCGGGAAGGAGACGGTGACTCTAGGGGGAAGGATACGTGAAAGGATCGCGAGAAGCGAGGAATGGATATATCTAACCCTAAGTAGATGTGACTCAGTAGATGATTTGCATTGGGCTAAGATTAACCCTGTACACGTGCCAATACTCATATCAATGGTGATGTGAGAGAGTGATGACCTAAACCAGCCATGGAATGTTCGGGAAGGATGCAGGACCTAATTACCAACGAAGAACCCAAGATACTGGGAAGGTTGAGGGAGAGTGATTTGAGACCTACCTAGAGGCAAGGTTTAAAGTATCGGTATCGAGTATCGTATCGGTCAGGTAATTTTAAGAGACGTATCGTCCTGTATCGAGTATTGTATCACTCTGGCCAATGTATTTTAGTGTAATTCAATGGAAAGACGTATCGAGATGTATTGTATCGGTTGGGTCAAATATGGATACGTATCGGCTAGTATTATATGTTATCGTGGGATACTTTAAACCTTGCCTAAAGGAGTATGGTGCTATGACTTAAAGCGTGTCTGCCAATAGAAACCAACATATATAGGGTTAGAAGCATACTTACATTCATTGTCTCATATCATTGCATTTATGTTTGCTTTGAATTGTGTGAAGATGGCTGTTGTGATTGAACTATTTGCTAAGTTCTTTTGAGCTTACCCTTTAGGGGACATGTTTTTAGATACTTTTGCAGGAACGGAAGAGAATCCGTGCTTCGGTACAAAGGTACATGGTGCAACTATGGAATTCATTGGAGAAGGTCATGACTAGTGGTGTGACCAGCACACAGGTTTGGACTACACTGACGGCTCCTATTGATGGCAACCGGCATCGTCTTATTTGCTGATGGGATCGTGAACTAGAAACTGACCGAAGTTACAAAAGCACAACCCTAAGGTGAAGAAGATGAAGACTGAAGAAGAAGAAGAAGAGCCGACAAAAGATTTTGATTAGTTTACTCTTGTTCTTCTAGATTTTATTTTTAATTGTGATAGCTTTAGACTTTGCCTAGATTTCAATCTACCTTCCGCGTTTGTTTGTGGGGTATATTTCCACTATACTCTACAGTTATATTTTGATTGATATCTTGTTATCCGCACTTTGATATTCTTTTGTGATCCTTCTGTGATCCTTTCTTGATTCTTATTATTAAATTACTTGAATACAATGATTTATTCTTGCTTTTGATTATTTTATTGTGCTAAATGGATATGATTGTTCCTAAACTTGATCTTCGGGGCTGTGGATCACACACTCGGGTATTCCAGATAGGGTACCGGCTGAGTGGATGTAACACTAATAATTTTTTTCTCACTTGATTTGTTAATTAAATTGCTTTAATTATACATAGGTTAATTTACATCTCATTAAATAATAAAAAATCAGTATTGATTGGCTAAATAACTATAAGAGAAGTGAATATTAGTATGTAATTTGGGTTTCAAATTGGTCTTCAAGGGAACGATCTCTACTCATTCTATATTACTTTGTTTGATTTCGTGCACTTGTGGACAACAATTTTTTCAATAGCTCAACTTGGAAATGTCACAATCCTTATACCTGGTTCGCGAGTACACCTAGATGAAGACTAGACAAAGTCCCTTTTTCAGACAGGACTTCTGGTTCATATAAGACTCCATACTTCGCCAAAATCGTTTCAACTAGAAAGACTTTGCCTATTCAACCATTTTATATACCAGACAAAACTTCATTTCTTTGTGATAGAAAAACAGCTCTCCAATTCAATCAGGCTACTTCCAGGTAGCTTATTCACGTTTTGTTGCTTCATTAACTCCCTCACTTGCTCAGCATCATTGAACCTACCAGCAGCTGCATAGATATTGGCCAGAAGAACATAATATCCAGCATTTTCTGGGTCTAAACCCAGTAGTTTCTTTGCAATTCGTTCCCCAACTTCAATGTTGCCATGAACCCGACAACCTGCTAAGAGAGCACCCAACACTGCTCCATCAGGCTCCACTGGCATATCCTCTATAAGCCTCTCTGCCTCTTCCAATAGCCCTGCTCTGGCTAAGCAATCAACCATGCAAGCATAATGCTTCAATTCAGGCACTACCATATAATCTTTCATAATATCAAAAAACAGATGTGCTTGTTGCACCATACCAGCATGTGCACATGCTGATAAAACACCGAGAAAGGTCACATCGTTTGGCTCAAATCCTTCCCTGCACATCAGATCAAAGAGATCCAAAGCAATATTTACACTTCCAGTCATCCCATAACCTAGGATCAACGCACTCCAAGAAACCACATCTCTCTCACGCATCAGATTAAAAACTTTCTGGGCGTAACTTAACGAGGCACATTTCACATACATGTGAACAAAAGCGTTCCCTAAATTCAATCCCAGCCACAGGCACCTCCTAATATTCCATGCGTGCACACTCTTACCATGTCTAAGCCAACCCAATTGGCTACATATCAAAAGCAGGCTAATCATAACTACAGCATCAAGCTGAATACCTTCACCCACCATCTCCCTGAACAGCACCAAACCTAGCATTGGTTCCTCATGTTGGGCATACCCAGCCAACATCGACGTCCAAAGCACGGCATCTCTATGAGACATTTCGTCGAACAACCTTCTTGCCTCGAAAATCCTCCCCGCACTAACATACAAGAAGACCAGTGCAGATGCAACAAATATGTTCCTCTCCAACCCAAGCTTCAAGCCAAACCCATGCATTGACATTCCACAAAATACCGACCCAGCAGTCGCACAGGCTCTCAGCACAAGAGGTAGCGTGAAGACGTCTGGTTGAACCTTGGAATTTCGCATTTGCAAGAAGAGTTCTAAAGATTTTTCGGCCAATCCCAACCTAGAAAACTCTCCAATTATGATGTTCCAAGAGAAGATGTTCCTCTCAGGCATGTGAAGGAAGACGGAGAGAGAGTGTGATATGAGATTGTGAGGGACGGAGTACATCATAACAAGCTTAGAGCTTAGGATTACATTGCTATATAGACCAGTTCGAAGCAGGCGACAGTGGAGATGGCGAAGGTGCTTGGGATTGGGTGACGACTGAAGAAGGGAAAAGTAGAAGGAGATAGGACCGGTGGTGTTAGCAGCGTCTGCTGAGAAGAAAGATTTGTTCCGTAAAGTCTTTGCTCCTGCAAGAACAACGCTTCTCAATTGCAATGGTCGGCTTATTGAGGACATACAACTTCCAGTTTGGATTTTGAATGCAGGAGAATTTCTGGAGGCGTATGTTTGAAGTGCACATAAGTACATAACACGACATTGCGCTCGAAACAAATAGGGTACCCTTTGGAATAATAAACCAAAAAAAGGCATGTCACTTTGGGGTGGGGGGGGGGGGGGGGGGAGAACGAAGGAAATAAACTTCCGCAAATGACACCTTACATTTACATCTTGTGGCCTCCTTATCCAAGGTGTGAAATCCAGCCCAGACCTCGCCCGGGGTGCCCTATTTGTTTTGGGATAAAGAAAGACTTGTTTAATGTTAGACCTTGAAGTTTGACCTTGATTTCATTGTTGTTATCCTTGAAAGCCTTAGGAGGCCATGTCCAGCCTTATCCTTACCCTGACCCGGCCCGGAATTTGTATTGTCTGTTGATCCAATGACCCGAAGTGGTGGGAAAAGTCCTTGTGGACCCTTTTGGTTGATGATTTGGTGTCGGAGCCCAAGCCCATGGACATTGGCGATGATGCCCCTCACTTGAGAGCATTGTCAGTGTTAGTTTTGAATCTGCGCACCGAAGAGGGGTGAATTAGTTGAAATACCTAATGAACTCCTGTGCTCAATCTGAAAGTATTTCCTGAAACTAGACTTCTTGATGGACTTGTAGGAGAAAACCCCACCCAATTTGACCCCATATAGCCCTCCAAATCCCTGTCCGAAGTTGCTGAACTATGTCTGGCAAATCCTGCTTGCGCATCGAAGAAGGTAAGCTTAGTTGGTAGACCTAATGAACTTTCATTCTTGATCTAAAGGTATTTCTGGAAACTAAACTTCTTTATTGACTTGTAGGAGAAAACATCACTCAATTTGACCTTGTATAGCCTTCCGAATCCCTGTTCGAAGTTGCTGAACTATTCCTGAAAATCCTGTTGAGACTCTGTTGGTCGATACTGTTGGTCGATACTATCAACCAAAGGTATCGACCAAAACAAGCCCAGAATCGTGAAAAAGATGCTTTTTGGATATTCCTTTGTCCTTTTAAGTGAAACCTCGAACCTAAATCATTATTTCACTCATTTCAACATCTGAGAACGTGGGAAAGCTCCTCTAAGCCTCCTCCTTGGCTTGGGTGATGATCTTCTACAAGAATCATTGTCTCTCTTCTCTAATCTCTTCTCCAAGGTATGTAATCTCTCACTCTCTCTCTAATCTACTCCTACCCCATCTTGTTCTTGCTACTGAGTTCGTGAAGAAGGTGCTGCAACCTTGCAACCACCTCTTCTACAAGCTCTCTTGGGTTGATTAAACCTCTCTTCATTCTTTCCATGCTATGTTTCTTATACTTGATATTCTTGCTTTCTTATTTTGATTTCCTCTTCATGGAAACATGAGTTCATCTTCTTAATCTGATTTTCCTTAGCAAATAGGTCTGATTATATGTTAGTAATTGTCTATATTTTGCTGCTCATCATTCTATTGATTAAATTCCCAAGTTCTCTTGCAATTTCAATTGATCCATTGAAGAACATGATTCTTGCAAGTTTAAACCTAGGACCTCAATTTGGGGGTTTTCAATTTGACCATTGGATGATGTTAATTCTTTAATAATTAGTGTCTCCATATTGTGTTTAAACTGTTCCCCAAGTTTCGCATCGATCCGAGACCCGAAAGACCAATTTTGAACCAAAACCCAAAAAGCCAGCTTGCTGTCCGAGAGTCTATTGGTCGATGCTTGTTGGTCGATACTATCGACCCAATGTATCGACCAACAAGGTTGCTGTCAAAAACTTTTGCCCAGTTTTGATCTATTCGATCTCCGATTGTTTTGATTTCTTCTCTAATCCTTCATGTATGTTTGTTTAGGGCTTTAAGACTATAATTGGACCATTCTCTTGTGACTTCAGATCATCTTCTTCACAATTTGAGGTAAGGACGGTTATTGCCATATAACATAGACTGTATGACTTTTACACTGCTTTTGGTAACTTAGTAGACTTAACTTATTAATTGATTTTAGACATCATATGATTACTATAGTTACCTTATGACAATAACACCATGCTTAATTACTTGATTTATCATGTTTACTTATTCTTGTCATTTATTTATATACTGTATTATGAGATGTTATGACATGTTTTCAATATGATAATGTATTGTTGATATGTAATGGATGGAAATAAGCATGTGATTGCTTAGGTATGATTTGGGATTGGGGAGTGCCCTACTGGTACTTCTGTCCTTGGACATCAGAGGGAATAGTATGGGATGTTCTCCGAAGATGCCCGTCGACACTTTCCTGGATCATTGGATGACATACATAGGACTTGTCTAGATGTATGGCTAGGATGTCCCTATCATATCAAACCCGATTCGGAAGGGCATTGAGACCGAACGACCCGTGGTAGTAGTGTGGATTTTTGGGTGCTCAAGACCGGTAACCACTCCGTGAGAGGACATAAATTGCATTGCGGATACCCGGAAGGGGCCATTTATTGGTAGGGTTGCAAATGGCTAGACTTGGGCTCACGGGCGCTCAAGACCAGTGAAATGATCCGTGAGGGGACGTGAGAGCTTCCCGTTTACCATTTGTGGATGACCAATAGGGTTGATGAGTCCGGTGAGTAATATCCGTGACTCTAGTGTGAAGGATACCGGAAAGGATCCCGAGAGGGGAGGAATGGACGTATCTGGAACTGACATGATATGATTAAGTAGATGACTTGCATTGGGCTAGGCTATACCTTGACATGCGCCAATACTTAGACCAAATGGTGATGTGAGAGAGTGGTGACCGAAACCCCCAACCATGGATTTGTCCGAGAGGGATGCAGGACCCAATTCCCCCCGGTGATGAGTGACTGAGACTACCTAAAGAAGTATGGTGCTTTGACTTAAAGCATGTCTACCATAGAGACTAACATACTTAGAGTTAGAATCATATTTGCATCTTATGTCTCATATCATCTGCATCATTTCATGATTGATATCATATGGCTTATGTATTATGGAATAACTTTCCTTGCTGAGTTCTTTTGAACTCACTCCTTTTTGCAACATATTTTGTTAGACTTTTCTGCAGGTGCTACTACTGTTGACTGTGACGGTCAACACTTGGAGGACTATGTTGGTGACTCATACCACTTTGGCTACGGTGACTACATCGGTGAAGGCTATCAGTTCAAGACTCTTATTTGTCAGGAGTAGACCCGGCCTGGCTTAATTTCTTATGATTATGTTATTAAGGAGACATTGTATAAGTTAGAAGAAACTATAACTTAGTTGCTTACCTTGTTATTTCCCTTCTTTGGAAATCTGGTTGTAACCTTTACCTTATTTCGATCTACCTTCCGCACACGTTGTAGAGTATATTTCCGCTATACTCTATAGTTGTCTTTTGATTTGGTACTTGTTATTCCGCACTCTGATGTTCTTTGTGATCCTTTTGTGATCATTCCCTAACTTTTGTTATTAGATTACTTGAATACTATAAATTGTTCTTGCTTTTGATTATATTATTGTGATGAGTGGATATGATCGTTCCTAAACTGGATCTGTTGGGCTGTGGATCACTCCCGAGTAACCCAAGATAGGGTCCCCCTGGGTGGATTTGGGGTGGAATGTGACACAAGGTCTTGTTAAATACATTGGGAATGGTCAAGAAACCTCAATTTACAATGATCCTTGGCTTCCCACCAGCAACCTACAAAGATCTCCAACCCCTTAATTTAATCTTTTGGAAATTGCTCACTTGGAATACCCTCTTGCTTCGATCCCTGGTCACCACTCAAGAAGTGGATGCCATTTATCAATCCCAATCTTGTCACAAGATGCACATTGTTGCATTCGATCTTGACGAGACCACCGACTTACTTGCAAGCAAGCAGACTAACTTGTTTCAGGTTGGGGGCTGCCTCTAACACAACTAAAGGAAGACTAGTAGTAGTTTCCCAAGAGCAGTAGTGTGGAATCCAGTTCTAACCTTGACGTGGAAACCCTGTTGTTTGTAGGTCCGAAGACCCAAAGTAAAGGAAGAAGTCAACTATGGGCCATTTCAATGGAAGACATGGTGTTTGACTAAAAACCCATGGAAGTTGATGTTATAAATATGTTTAAAACTTTATATAAATATTTGTTTTAATTGTGTCTTTTATTCATGGTTTATTTAGTCCCACATCGGGTCGAGAGGATCTGATTATATGGTTTATATATAGTAAGGGCCCATGCATTATTAATTTGCCTGACTCCTGTTGTGACCCTGCCATAGACCAAATGAGTATTCGCCTAAATCCAGCGAAGAAGTCTGCAGATATGCTTCTGGCTTACACCAGAATAAAAATCTAGCAGCAATAGATTTTGAAGTAGAGTCTGTTATCAAAGGTTTAGAAGCCTTTGAACTTTTCCTTCAAAACAAAAAGATACTTGTTAGAACTGACTGTCAAGCCATAGTCAGATTCTATAAAAATTTAAATGAGAAAAAGATTTCCCAAAGAAGATGGTTGATTTTTAGAGATACCATTATAAACAAAGGTTTTAATATAACCTTTGAACATATTAATGGAAAAGATAATTTCCTTGCAGATGGATTATCTAGATCCTTATTTGGAAAATAATTTGCAGGAAATAGATATGGCTGATTCCCAGCCCAAAGATTCTGAAGATACGACTGGTTCCCAGTCAAAAGATACTTCTATCGAAGAGATTATAGCTTCTGTGGTTAATACCCGGAGCAGCAAAGATAAAGTTCCTCAGATGGGAAGTGCTATCTTGAAAAGGAAGCATGTACCAAAGAAGATTATGTATGGGCAGAGATATCTCTACACCATAGATGAAAGATTTCAATTCAAGGTTTTACTTGAAGTTGAAGAAGAAGATAGAACAATTTTAGATAATCTTTGGATTTCTCACCATCAGAGTGTCCAAGAACCAGCAGATAAGAGCAAACGTGACTACTTCAGTTCAGTCATGAATTGCTTAAATTATCAGATGAATATGACTTACTCCAAGTCAAAATCCAGCTACAGATATTACGTTGTGTTTAAGGGAAAGCTTCCCGGAATTTACACACAATGGTCAGATGTCTCTGTTTGTATCAGAAACTTTGACAAGCCTCTATACAAAGGTTATGTTGATCTTTCTGAAGCTCTGAAGGATGCCAGGAAAACCCTTGGTATCAACTTCTACAAAGATCCCAAGATTGAGAAAGTTGACCAAAAAGATTTTAAAGGCGCACTCATGGCATGTGATGAGTGTTCCGTCACAAAGATGGAAATGAAAGATTTAACAGAACAATGTGAGATATACAGGACAGGCTCGCTCCGTCTTGTTGAAGAAGTTAACAGCTTAAGGCTTGCAAACCGCAAGCTTGACAGTGAAAAGACAGAGTTAATAGCTCATTTACTTCGTGCCAAAGACCTCTTAGGCATGAATAAGTCAGAGATTATGACCTCATTTGTCAATAAACACAAGAAAAAGACAAATGAAGTTCCCAAAGATAATCTCACTACAGATAAACAGATTGTAGAAGCTCTAGAGCCTCCCATCCAGCAATATGTCAGATCCATTAATGAAATGCTGGTGCAGGTTAAAAGGCTACTATCAGCGGAAGATGGTGGACCCAGTTCATCCAGCTCCACAAGATCAGATGGCTCTTAGAAGGCCTTCCAGAAGAAGTGAACACAACAGAAGATACAGAAGAATAATCATTGCCGAATTTGGAGATTGTCCGATTCCAAGATGGGTAAACAGATATGGACAGATACTTGGACGAAGATTTAAGAAAAAGAAAGCTGCTTGTTTTCTGAAAAGATATGAAAAGAAGCATGATGAGAAAGTTACTACAAAGGCTAAAAGAAGATGCAGGTCCAAAATCATGGAGATGATGGACGAAGAACCCCTGAGATACAATGAGACTATTGCTGAAGTCATTAGCCTCACAAATGAAGATTTCGAAGTAGGAGCAGTAATTGTCTGAAAATACTGCCTACACAGCTGCTGACGTCATGCTGACGCCACAAAAGATGCTGTTACTATGCAAAGATGCTACTGACGCAATGCTGACGTCATCAAGCACTATGTAAACAGTAAAAGAAGATTCTTTTTATCTTTTGTCAAACTATGTTTAATAGTTTTTGAATTCCGTTCTATCTTTTATTAAGTTATGTTTTATAAACTTTGAAGTCCGGAGTCTATAAATAAGACTTCTTGTTATTAGAAATGTATCGAGAAAAAAGGAAAGAAGGAGAAAGAGAGAAGCTCTGTAATAGTAAGAGCTCTAGTTTGTAATAGTTAGATATTAATGAAGTATTATTCTCCAATATTGCACTTGTCTTAAGAAGATCCAAGCGTAGGAAGACTGCTTCCTCCCAAGTAAGTTTTTTTCTTTAGTCGTTTCAAAGATATGGGCTTGTAGTAGTGGAGTAATTATGTATTTCATGTCATTTGCATGCATATTCGAGGTGGATAACCGTGGAACATGCCTACAGTAGTGCCTCTGTTCTTGGTGACGACCACCACTGCATTCATGTAGGATCATCTGCATCAATAATTCCAGATGAGTAGTTTCAGTGGATAACCGAAACTAAATGTATGCTCGATGAGTACAGGTTGAAAGAGACCCAACTCCAACGCTGTCTAGAATTGGTGAAAAACTGTTACGAAAACTGATGTTAAATAATCCTGAGAATCACTCAGAAGTTCAGATGGCTGTTTACAACCCCATGAAATAGTCGGTGAGGTGCCTGACGGTCTGAAAGTCTGTTTGAATTTCAAAGAATGAGTAGAGTTAAAGAACCCTATCCGATAAAGTCAGAGGAATAGGTTATGGCAGTCAAGGACTGGGTAAAGGCCTCAGCGGAGCTGTGAAGGGCAGTGAGTGTAAGTCCCATTGTGCCGGCGAGGTTGCAGAGGTGCCAGATGAGTCTGTTCATGGAAGCCTCTCTTGACCTAAAGAAACAAGGACCATTAATTTGGTTGGGTTACTCCTCGAAATTTTGAAATTTTCACCTGACCTTACATACCATTCTAGTTTGCATCCAAGCATTTAGAACTCAAAAAGAGTTGAAATCCGGTTGAGAGTAAATAGAAATGCATTCCTTGGCCCAAAAGGAAATGCAGAAAGCATCCTTGCTTCGCAATGCAACTTCTAGAGCGAGCTTGGCCATAAGTCTCGGTTGGTATGATGTAAGTATGCAGGAGCCCTGTAGGCCTTGTGTTCTGCGTCTGTTTATTTCAGATACACTGGTTAAAATACTCTGAGAGTATAGGTCATATTTCCATATAGGGTTGCATAGTTCGATCCAGCGAACTTAAAACTTTCTGGATTACACACACCCTTATAATTGGTATCATATATATATATATATATATAATATCTATATGACTTGGGACTTGGGCTTTGATCCGAAAGGCCCATTTTGTCATGGGCCCTATTCTGGAAAGCCCGCTGCTGGGTGATTACGTGGAGATGCCATTAGAGAGGCACTCTCCAGTAGGGAGGTCAGCTAGACAAGTACCTTCTTGAAGGGAGCTGAGCTGAAAGGTCCCTCAACAAAGAGAGGTGACCTTACCCTTTCACCCACAGCCTTTGGAGTTCTATATAAAGCCATTTCCGAGTTCATTATAAGCATTGAATTTCCTCCTCCTCTTTCTGTCTCTCTCTCCCTGTTGTTGTTCTGTCAAGCAGTGAACATTATCTGATACACCTAAAGTAACCTTTCTGGGGTGCAACCTTAAAGGTTGGGCTAACTGATCTTTGGGTGAAGACATTGTAGAACCCGTATTGCATGAATCGGGGTGTCTAAATACCTTAAAGAAAGTACCTCTGGTACGTTTCAGCTCATTTGACAGTATTGTGAGAACAAACGTTCAAGTATATTTTACGATTCCTCAACAACGATTCAACAAGTTGATGATGGTGTTCCATACTTGGAAGCTTTGACAGATTTCAAAATGAAACTGTACCTTAATGAAGATGAGATTAGTTGATGGATTTAAAGATTAGTTGGATATGATTTGAAGGCATTCCTCTATACTAGGAAAGTCATATGTTGAGTTGGGAGAAGCCCATTGGATTTGGATTAAGTTTAGGCCCTCATCTCTCTGTTTAGGCCTAGCTGACATGGTCGACTAGGCTAGTCGACCAGCCAATCGACCAACAAGTACAGAATCTGCCAAGATCCTCTGTTTAGGTCTTTTGGTGCTCTATATAATAGAAGTACGTGTTTCTTAGCCTCCTTTGTTTCTAAAACCCTTAGAGAACATGGAGAACCCCTCTTAAAGCCTCTCTTGTGATTAAAGCAAATCTACTTGCAAGTTTTCAAGGTTTTCATCGATTGTTCCTCAATCAAGGTTAGTAATCTCTCATACTTTTTGCTGATTTACCCTTGCATGACATAATCCTTGTACTATGATTATGAAGAAGGTATTGCATACTTGCAAACACCTCTTCTTACAATATTCAAGGTTGGGAATGAATCTTCATTCATTCCAATTGTAAGTAATAACTCCATTTATCTCAATTCGATAAATTGATGGAAAGATCCTTACCTAGATTCGCTTTCCTAAATTATGGAGTATCTACAGCTGAAGTAAACTGGATCCACGTTCTCGTTCCTCCACCAAAGCTCCACCGGGTTGATTCCACAATCACTAGGAAAGGGAACAAGTTCCACAACCCAAATGCCATGTGGAAAGGATGGAAGAGTGATCTAAAGCAAGGAACTCTTTCCTGTGTTTCTAGGAGAGAGGGAGAGAGAGATGGGAGCCGCCGTTTCTGGAAAACTTTCGTAATGCAATCACACTCAATTATGCAGTGGTTACCAAAATATATAACCCTATATTTTGTATTATTGTAATTTTTATTCACACATGTTCATTCCCTACTTTTTAACTTGTAAAGCGCGAATCACGCTCCAAATTATGTAAGGCTTTTTTTTCTTCTTATTAATGAAGTACAGTTATGCTTGTTGCATTTTCATTATTCTCTTTTATGCAATTCTTGATAATCATAATGTGAGAATATATTTCACTTTATTTATAGTAAGTTATGTAAAAACAAAAAGTTCACTTACTTTGTTGGTTCATTTCTAGCGTAAGATTATACCTATTATTCACTTCTAATATTTTGGGTCACTTCTGGATCTATGACTCAGATTGCTCATCTAGTACTGGTATTAACTATTATTGACTTCGTAAAACCAAGGCTCGATACCACCTTCTGTCACACCCCCACCCACTGGTCTTCGTTACCCGCCTAACAACCCATGGATGCGATCCGTCACAAGATCCACGGTCTTACCCATCAATAATAATAAATGCAAGAAAAAGGTAATCAAGAGCAAGAGCAAGTTCAATAATTAATCAAAGGGGTTACAGGAGTCTAAATACTCCAATAAAGAATCAAAGAAAAGAATCAAATGAAAGTAATTAAGTTCAAAAGAATATCGAGTTCAGCAGAAGCAAACAAATAAACTAAATTATCTTCTTTCTAGTAGCTCTCTCTTGAGCCAAGAATTGCTCTTCTAACTTAGCAATAAAGGGGGTTCTCCAGTTCTTCTCCAGGGACTTCTCAAAATGTCTGACAATCTGCCTTCTTCGACCATCAATGGGTGCTATAAGTGCACTCCAAGCATCCGCAGGAGGCTTTGTGGACCACATCTCAGTCTCCCATTGACGGTGCCACATCCTCTTCATATGTGAAGTCCGACCCATGTGGTACTTCTCCAGTTTATGACGACGTGTAACCATCTGTACAGTTTAATATAGGGATAATTATTGTTGTCCCCCTGTAGTTTGATTTTAATACTAATAAAACCCTGTTCTTTACGAAATTATTGTTTCCCCCCTTCCTTATAACGGTGTTAAGTAGCCGTTAAGTTTGAATATGTAATGTCTAATTTGTCCTTCTTTAAAATTAAGAAATCAAAAGACGTTGCTACCCCATTTATAAAAACCAGATTAAATGTCAATTTTACCCTAAACTTCATTTATTTTGAATTAAATAAATGGGCAAAATCCAAATCCAATTTGGTTTCCACCTTCCTTAAACTTCATTTATTTTGAATTCAGTTATTTTGAATTAAATAAATGAGTAAAATCCAAATCCGATTTGGTTTCCAGCCTTCCTAAGCTTCATTTATTTTGAAAATATTTTAGGTGATTTTCAGTGTCCAATTTGAGTTGAATTCAATTTTCCTTTCTCTTCGGTTTCTATTTAAGTTTTATTCAATCATTCTTTCTTTATTTGGTGGTTTTTTTTTTTTAAATAAAACGGATTATAGTTACTTTTTCTCCACAGTTAATTAAGGGTACTACTGTAACTTGACAAAATGGTACATAAGTAAAGAGATAAGCATAAAGGTGTTTTGGGGTTTTTGAAAAAATATTAAGGTGCCACATCATCAGTAAACTAACGGAACTTAACGGTAGGGGGCATTAGTAATTGTAGACAAAGTTAAAGGTTGGATTAGTAATTTTGAAAAGTACAGGGGATACAGCAGTAATAAAATCAAAGTACAAGGGGGCAACAGTAATTATCCCTTTAATATAACATACAAAGAAAGGAATGAGTTCTGACAAACTCAGTAAGGATAACACATTTCTCATACATATGTCAACATATCCAGCAATGCATATATGAAATGAAGGATGTGCAATAGTATGAATGCTATTAAGATCTAACAATGCAAGTCTCTAGATAGTTGACATGCTTTAAGATATAACACCAGCCCTCCTCTAAGTAGGTCTAGTCACTCTGATCCCTCATGGACTGGTTACCTCTATTGGGATCCCGGGCAAAGGGGTTAAGTCCTCATCAAGCATCCATGGCTGAGGTTTAAGTCAACACTCTCTTACCATGACCATTGGCATGAGTACTGGTGCATGTCGGGGTTTCTAATCCAATGCAAGGTCATACTAGTAACATACTATATGAAGTCTAGATACTTCCCCTGTGGCACAACCAACTCGATTCCCTATCCTTCGCAACCTAAGAATGAGAACCCTCACAGACTGGCTACCACTGTTGGACTCCACTCCCTAATCCTATGATCATCCACATATTATTGGGGCAAAATGCTCTTATGACTCCTCACGACACCTAGGCTGCTCCATGGACGTCCATGAGCCCAACCCTAACATATGCAACCCTACCATTGTATGATCAACAATGGACCATTGAGTCTCCGCACGGACTAGTTACCACTGTAGGACGAAACAGAGTCACGTTACCACTGTCACGGGTCATTCGGCTTCAATTCCCCTACCGAAAGGGTAATTGCATGTAGGGTACCTAGCCATGCAATTCTAGACTCCCTAGGTTTGTCATCCAGCAGTCATGATAGTGCCGGATGCATCAGTGAGTGTGTGTCCCATACCACAGCCCTCTGATATCTCAAGCAAAGATACCCAATTAGATACCTTTCCATTACAACTACGTTACATTATTCAAGATCATATCATAACCATTCATTCAATATCATCAAGTGATATAGTATATAAAATATTACAATCAACAGGTATACAATAGTATTATGATGAGTTATACAACTACAGCAAGGTACATGATCAATAAATTATGTAAGAATAAATTGATTCATCATATAGCATGTCATTGCATATAAATAAGATAGTGTGTCCTTACCTGTAATTATGTAAAAGCTCACTAAAGTGCAACCAAACCACAATTATAAGACTTCCAGTAGTCTCAAAGAACACCTAAACATAGGGTTACAAGAATACATTAAGGACATGAGTCAAATCAAAGCAAACACAAATCACATGCAGCCACTGTTGTCACATCCACCCAGCCGATACCCTATCTGGAATACCCGAGTGTGTAATCCACAGCCCCGAAGATCAAGTTTAGGAACGATCATATACACTTAGCACAATAATATAATCAAAAGTAAGAACAAATCATTGTATTCAAGTAATTTAATAATAAAAGTCGAGAAAGGATCTCAGAAGGATCACAAAAGAACATCAGAGTCTGGAAAATGATACAAATAGAATAAATCAAAATGTAGAGTGAGGCAGAAACTCACTCCACAGTAGCAACGAAAATGTAGATCAAAAAGGTAGATTACAACCGGTTCCCAAAATAAAAAGGGGAATAAACAACTAAGCTCTCAACGAAGCTAATAAAAGTCAAAAAAAGGATGGAACGATATCCCATCACTGGCACACAAGTGCTTAAGCTGAACTACTCCTGATAAGTATCAGTCTCGTACTAATAGTCTTCACCGACGTAGTCACCATAACCAATATTGTATGAGTCATCAACTTGGTCTTCATATTACTGACCATCATAGTCAACAGTAGTAGTATTACCTGTAGGAAAGTCTAACAAAAGATGTTGCAAAAAGGAGTGAGTTCAAAAGAACTCAACAAGGTAGTTCAATCCATAATAACATAATAACACATGGAAGCAACTCATAAAGAATGCAATATGATATGAAACAGACAATGCAGATATGCTTCTATCTCTATGTATGCTAGTCTCTATTGGCAGACATGCTTTAAGTCATAGCACCATACTTCTTTGGGTAGGTCTCCATCACTCCCCCTCAACCATCTCGGTATCTTGGGTCTGCCGGTGGTAGTTGGGTCAAGGAATCCCTCTTGTACATTCCATGGCTGGGGTTTAGGTCACCGTTCTCTCACATCACCATTGGTCTAAGTATTGGCATATGTCAAGGTTAAGCCTAGCCAAATGCAAGTCATCTACTTAATTACATCAACTTAGATCCATATACTTCCATTCCTCGCCTCGGGCGATCCTTTCCGGTATCCTTCACCCTAGAGTCAGCGTACCCTACAGCTACAACCAACTCAGACTACGGACTCATCAACCCTATAGGCCAGTTACATCAAGTTAACAGGTAGTTCCATGTTCATCTCACGGGTTAGTTACCGGTCTTGAGTTCCAGGGCCCACGTTTCACTTCTGCAACTGTACCAATGAATGGCCTCTCACAAGTATCTGCAATGTCATTCATGTCCTTTACGAATCTAACTTTTCGGTATCCGAAGCCCCCACAAATCCCCATTACTACCATGGGTTGCTCGATCTCAATTCCCTTCCAATCAGGTTTGATATAACAGGGACATCCTAGCCAAACACTTCTAGTCATGCCCTAGGTATGTCAACCAGTAATCAGGGAAAGCATCAAGGGACACCATAGGAAAATGTCCCATACCACCTCCACTGGTGTCCAAAGATAGAAATGCCAAAAGGGCATTCCCCAATCCCCAATCACAACCTAGGCAATCACATTCTCGATCAATCATTCACAAGCACAACTGATAATATAAAACATAAGTAAGTGATCATTCATAAATTGAAATAACAATTGCATTATATGAACAAGTACTACTGTAGTTGAAAAACTACAGCAACAGTATAATTATACGAAACTAAATACAACAGTAATATGATCATGTAATCTAAATTGAATACAAGTAAACATGCATATTAGGTTATTAGAGATCAACCATCCTTACCTTAAGTAATCTTTAAAGGATTTCGTAGAATTAATGAGGAAGGGGTCCAAGACTAGCAATTAAAACCTAAACAAGCATATAATAATGATTAGGAAAAAGACCTAGAAGATTAGAAGTCAAACAGAAGCAAACAGAGCAAATTTGAGGCTACTGTCTGTGTTGGTCGATTGGTTGGTCTACTGGCCCAATCGACCAACCAGTCGACCAATGGGACAAGACGGGGCTGCAAACCCTAATTTGATCATAACTTCTTCGTTTGAAGTCTGATTGGTTCGAAATTCAAAAGGGAGCATCCTAGAACATATTAGGACTATCCAAGAAGGTCTAAGTATCAAATCATGGTCAAAAGATAGGATCTTGATTGAGCCATCAAAATTTAGGGTTTCATCATATATAGTCCATGGCTCTCATGGAAAGGTTAGGGAGAATAAAGATTCACCCTAGGGAAAGAAAATAAGAGTTTATAATCAAGAAAGGTGTTGGGAAGGATCCATCAAAGTAAAAGAGGATTAGGGTTTCATTGCATAAAGCCCATGGCTCTCATGGAAAGGCTAGGGAGAATAAAGATTCACCCTATGGAATAAAGAATAAGAAATCATAATTAAGAATGGCATTGGGGAGGATCCACCAAATTAACAGAAATATTAGGGTTCTCAATTGAATATCATCTTATGAAGGTTCTCCTGGATTGGTTCTCAAAATAAAACCCAAGGTAGGTTCACAAAGGGTAAGGGAAACATATGCTTAGTAATTCAGGATCAAGAATAGAATTGGGGAGGATCAGAAATAATAGGGTTCCCAATTGGATACTCTCTCATGAGGGTTACCCAATGTGGATATTCTCTCATGACGGTTACCCAAGGGTTTCCTCACAAAATCTCTCTATTAAGGGTTTCCAATGGTCCAAGGAACATTAGGGATCAACTCCTCAATCATGAGGACACAAGGGAAGGTCATGGTAATGGTATGAGACCTTCCCCACAACCATAAACTTTGTAGGGAAAACAATACAAGGGAGTAATCAAGAATTCAGGTAAAATCAAGAAATAAGAACATCACCATATGGTTTCAAGAACTTCAAGAACATAGAGTGAATTGGGGAATTCACTCTAAGAAAGAAAGAATAGTATTTCAAAATCAATAAAGGTATTGGGTAGGGTCTAACAATTAATAAAAGATTAGGGTTTCCTAGTTTGGTTACCTCTCATGAGAGTTACCCAAAATCAACTATCACAAAATGACCCAATATGGTTCACAGAGGATGGGGGAAAGAGGGAATCAATCTAACAATGATGGGGATAGAAGGAAAGGTTATAGCTCTGATGTGAGACCTTTCCCACAATCACCAAGATCAGTAGAAAACAAAGAAGGTGAAATCAAGATCTTAGGTAAAGTCAAATTCAAGAATCATCGCCATATGGCTTCAAGAACATAGAGTGAATTGGGGGGGCTAAAAGAATTAGAGAAGAGGCCATTACAGTAGTGTAATACATTTCTCATAGTCAGAAGATCAGAAGTATAGAAGAAAGAATAAAACAAAGAAGAAATGAATCGATTACTAACCTTTTAGAAGAAGAACTGGTGAAGAAACTCGAACGGATGCTTGAGGATCATCCTTGGCTTTGGAAGAGAGGTTCTAGGATTCTTCCCACGTTCTCCAGAGGCTTAGAACTGATTGTCAGTGAAAAACATGGAGTTCCCCCCCCCCTTTAAATAGCATAAGGAGTCCAAAAAGTACCAAAATTTCCAAAATTGACCATTATAACCTTGTTGGTCGATTGGCTGGTCGACTGGCCAGTCGACCAATCAGTCGACCAACCATGTCAGTAAGCCCAAAACAAGGATTTAATGGGCCTAACTTCAATATCTTTGGATGGGCTTCATACCACACCTCAAACAACTTACCTAGTATTGAGGGATGTCTTCAAACCAAATCCAACTAGGCTTCAGGCCCATCAACCAAGTTCTTCTTCATCAATGTGCAGTTCAACTCCAAATCAAGTAAGGTTTCCATAAGGGAACACCATCATCAATATCCATGGGTTTTGGGTCAAACACCATGTCTTCTACTGAGATGGCCCACAAAGTCTTCTTTCTTCACTTCAAGTATTTGGATCTACACTAAGGGAGAGGTCTGACTTGACTTCCTAGGACCTTCCAAGGATAACAACACTGTACTTAAGGTCCAACTTCAAGGTCAAACATCAAACAAGCCCTTCTTCACCCAAAACAGGGTTTCTAGGCTAGGTTTGGGCTGGATTTCACAACTGTGACTCAACCGGTCGCTTGCGTAAAGCGACCGCCCCTATTACAGACAGTCTTCTAGATCCGAAATTCAGACTTTTGATCATCTAGTTTCAATCTGGTTTTGGGATGATCTTAATTCGAATTTCAATTTTAATAAGTCAATAACAAAGGTGCAAATCAGTAACCTAAAATTAACACAGAACCATAATCCAATTCATCTCCCTTGATTAGATCCATCCTTTATTCGAATGCAGGGATTTGTTCTCGGACAGGATCCTCTCAACATCATTGATAAGGGAATAGAACTAACAACTAGGTTACCCCAACATAAAGGAGATGGATCTACACCATCCCAAAGCTGAGGGAAGAGAATGGAGTCAAGGGGTGGACTTCAATCCGGATACTCCAAAACATAATCCGACTTGACCTTCAGGTTATCAGACCTACAATACGGATTCCAAGTTAGAAATACGGGGGTTGTTACACTTAATATCACAATCATAATATTTCACCAATTCCATCCATCCATGTTATCTCATATTCAATTCCTTCTAGGTGAAGAAATATTTCAAACTCTTGTGATTAGTGTATTTTGCTATTCTTTCACCATACAAGTAATGACACCAAATCTTCAGAGCGAACACTACCACTGCAACTTCCAAGTCATGTGTGGGGTAGTTATGTTCATACTCTTTCAGCTATCTAGAAGCATATCCCACTACCTTGCCGTGCTACATTAGAACATATCCTAAACCAATCTTAGAAGCGTCCACATACACTGTCAAACCTCCAAAATCATGTGGTATAGTCAACACTAGAGCATTAGTCAACCTCTTCTTGAGTTCATGAAAACTCTTTTCACAAGCTTCATTTCATATGAACTTAACTCCTTTCCTGGTAAGCTTCGTCATAAGGAACGCTAATCTGGAGAAATTCTCGATGAAGTGCTGATAATATCTGACCAAACCCAAGAAACTTTTGATCTCTATGACTATCTGGGGTCTATCCCAATTGGCCATAGCTTTTACCTTCTCAGGATCAACTTTAATCCATTCAATTGACACTATATGTCCCAAGAACACTACTCTTGACAACCATAATTCACACTTGCTGAATTTTGCAGATAGTTTCTTCTCTCTTAACCCTTGCAAAGCGAAACTTAGGGGCTCAGCATGTTCCTTTCATCTTTCGAATAGATCAGGATGTCATCAATAAACATAATGACAAACTTGTCCAACACGTCCTGAAGTACTTAGTTCATTAAGTCCATGAATGATGTAGGCGCATTACTCAGACTGAATGGCATAACTTTAAGCTCAAATGCCTATATCTAGTCCTAAACGCCGTCTTGCAAGTATCACTGGCCTTCACTCCCAACTAGTGATATCGAGATCTCAACTCAATCTTTGAGGACACTGAAGCACCTTTCAACTAGTCAAACAAATCATCAATCCTAGGAAGGGGATACTTGTTCTTGATCGTCAGCTTGTTCAACTCACAGTAGTCTATGCATAGTCACATACTGCCATCCTTCTTTTTTGCAAATAAAACCAAGGCACCCCATGGTGAAACACTGGGTTGGATGAACCCCTTGTCAAGTAATTCATTTAATTGACTTTGAAGTTCCTTCAACTCTGTTGGAGCCATTCTATATGGAGCTTTCAACACTGGAGTTGCTCTTAGAATTAAGTGAATGGTGAACTCTAATCCCCTTTTAGGAGGCAAACCCAAAATTCTGGAAATACATCCGCAAAATCTCTGACCACTTCAATATCCACCAACTGATTCTCACTATGCAAGGCATCTATAGAAGAGGCAAGTAGTCTAACATCTCTAGTCAATTCTTTGACTCTTATAGCCACTACAACAACCTGGATCACTTTGGAATTCAAAAGGAGGGGCATCTTTAGGATGGAACTGCACCTTCCTTTTAGAACACAGAATAACAGCTTAATTTTCTGACAACCAATCCATTCCAAGTGTAATATTGAAGTAGACGGGCAATTAAATTTCTTTTGGCGATTGATATCGGATAGGATTCCAACACCTCTTCTAGGTTTACTACCGATCTGGTAGGAGTACTAATGACAAGGTCTCTTTCCAATTTCCTAGGAATAATAGTGATGCATCTCACAAAAGATGATGCTATGAATGAATGCGATGCACCAATATCAGATAATACAAAAGTAGAAATATATGCTACTGGAACAATACATGTGACTATGTCATGCTCAGGTTCAAATTCAATTTCGATAACACTGTAAACTTTTCCTACCGGAGGATTCTACACCACTAATGATTTGACCTTTGAGGACAAAAGTGGGAAACATGGCCTGTCTTCCCACAAGTAAAGCATGTAATGTCCTATTGAGCAACAACTGTTGTAGTGGTTGAAGCTAAAGGCCTCCGATTACCAACTGCTAGATGAGGGTTTGCTTACACTAGTCTAGTTGTATGATTGCTTATGGTTGGATGCGCTAGTCCATTTCTTCATTCGTAGCTCAATCCATAACTCGCACCTTTAGGCTGACAGGTGGGAGTGGGATAAGGAGTAGACCTGGTAAATCTTCTAATTGCTCTGGTCCGCAAAGCTATTTCTGTTCACAGCAGATCTCTGCAACTAATAGCATTCTTTCTCACTTTCTTCTACCTACTTCGTAGTCTGCAATATTTGAGCATAGCTTTCCACTTGCTGTACTAAAAGATAAGTCTTGATCCAAGGTTTCAATCCTTTAAAGAACTTCTTTGCCTTCTCTAGGTTTGCTTTCATTGATTCAGGAGCAAAGAAGAAAAATTCCTCGAATTTCGATTGATACTCCAAAATTGAAGTGGAACCTTGAGTGAGAGCCATGAATTCCAATTCTCTAGCATCCCTCACTAATTCAGGAAAATAATTCTTGCATAAAGCATGCTTGAACAATTCCCAAGTAACAATTTGATGCGGAGCTTCCAATATAGGTCGGGTGGCATTCCACCAAGCATCTGCTTCATGCTAAAGCTTCTATTGCGCACAAAATAATCTCTGAGCTTCGGGTACATTGGAGGTACTTAAAAGCTTTCTCCATTTCTCTTATCCACTTGTTAGGTGGCAGTGCATCTTTAGTAACTTTAGTGAATATAGGAACCTAGAGCTTCAGGAAATGCTCCATTAACTTGGCATGTGGTCCTAAAGCAAAACCCCTAGCATTAGTGTCACATCCACACAGCCGGTACCCTATCTGGAATACTCGAGTGTATGATCCACAGCCCCGAAGATCAAGTTTAGGAATGATCATATCCACTTAGCACAATAATATAATCAAAAGCAAGAACAAATCATTGTATTCAAGTAAGTTAATAATAAAAGTCAAGAAAGGATCTCAGAAGGATCACAAAAGAATATCAGAGTGCAGAAAATGATACCAATAGAATAAATCAAATGTAGAGTGTAATGGAAATATACTCTACAGTAGTAGCGGAAAAGTAGATCAAAGGCAAAAGAAAGATTACAAACAATTCCCAAAATGAAAAGGAAACTAAACTACCAAGGTCTCATCGAATCTATAAAATATCAAAAAGAGAAGAGACGATGTCCCATCGTTGGCACACCAGTGATAGAGTCTGACTAATCCTGATAAGCTTCAGTCTCATACTGGTAGTCTTCACCGTCGTAGTCACTGTAGCTAGTTCCTTGAGTACCGTAAGAATCATCAACTAGGGCTTCATAGTATTGACCATCAATATCATCAGTACCTGCATATAAGTCTAATATAGATGTTGCAAAAAGGAGTGAGTTCAAAAGAGCTCATCAAGGCAATTCATTCTATAATAACATAATAACACATAATAATAAATCATACCGAATGCAATATGATATGAAACAGACAATGCAGATATGCTTCTAACTCTATGTATGCTGGTTTCTATTGGCAGACATGCTTTAAGTCATAGCACCATACTCCTCTAGGTAAGGTCCAAATCACTCTCCTTCAACCATCTCGGTATCTTGGGTTCTTCAGTTGGCAATGGGTCCTGCATCCCTCTTGGACATTCCTTGGCTGGGGTTTAGGTCAACACTCTCTCACGCCCTCATTTGGTGAGTACTAGCCCATGTCAAGGTTAGGCCTAGCCAAATGCAAGTCTTCTACTTAGTTATATTAACTTAAATCCAAATACTTCCATTCCTCCCCTCTCGGGATCCTTTCTGGTATCCTTCTCCTTAGAGTCAACGTATCATATGGCTACAACCAATTCAGACTATAGACTCATTAACCCTATTGATCAGCCACATCTACTTAACATGTAGTTCCCATGCGGGTTGGTTACCGGTCTTGAGCGTCCATGAGCCCACGTTCCACTACTGCAACTCTACCAATGAATGGCCCCCACAATGTGATCCATGTCCTCTCACGGGTTGGTTACCGGTCTTAAGTGCCCAGAAATCCCCATTGCTGCCATGGATTGCTCGGTCTCAATACCCTTCCGGTGGGGTTTGATATAACAGGGACATCCTAGCCAAACACTTCTAGATGTGCTCTAGGTATGTCAACCAGTAATTAGGGAAAGCACCAAGGGGCACCATAGGAATGCGTCCCATAACACCTCCACTGGCGTCCAAAGACAAAAACACCAAAAGGGCATTCCCCATTCCCCAATCACAACTTAAGAAATCACATTCCCAAGTTAGTCATTCACAAGCACTACTAATAATATAAAACATAAGTAAAGAATCATAATATTTGAATCACATAAACAAGTACTATTGTAGTTGAAGAAACTGCAGCAGCAATATAATTATAAGAAAACTATTACATCAATAGTGTAATCATGCGATCCAATCAATTACAAGTAAACATGTATATTAGGTTATTAGGGAACAACCGTCCTTACCTTAAACAATCTTCGAAGAATTCCGGAGAATAATGAGGAGAGGTCCAAGACTAGCAAATAAACCCTAAACAAGCATATAACAATCATTAGGAATAAGCCCTAAAAGATTAGAAGTCAAATAGATCAAATTGGATGAAGGAGAAAGCTTCTGTCACTGTTGGCAACTTGGTTGGTCGATTGGGTCAATAGACCAGTAGACCAATGGGGCAGAAAACCCTAATTTGGTCATAACTTCTTCGTTTGAAGTCAAATTGCTTCAAAATTCGAAAGGGAGTTTCCAAAAACAAACTAAGACTATATATGAAGGTATAAGCATCAAAACATGGTCAAAAGTAGAATCCTAATTGAACCATAGGATTAGGGTTTCATCGCATATAGTCCATGCATCTCATGGAAAGATTAGGGAGAATAAAGATTCACCCTAGGTCAAGAAAAATAGAAATTTATAATCAAGAAAGGTGTTAAAGAGGATCCAACAAATAGAAGATAAATCATGGTTCCCAATTTGGATACCCTCTCATGAGGGTTACCCAAGAGTTTCCTCCAAAAATCAACCAATAAAGATTCACCCTAGGTCAAGAAAAATAGAAATTTATAATCAAGAAAGGTGTGGGGAGGATCCAACGAATTAAATAAAACTAGGGTTCAAAATTTGGATACTCTCTCATGAGGGTTACCCAATTTGGATATTCTCTCATGAGGATTACCCAAGAGTTTCCTCCCAAAATCAACCACTTAAAAGATTCCCAAGGTAGAAAGGGAAAGGAATTTACCCAACAAATTATGGGGATAGAAGGTAAGGTTTTAACACTCGAGTGAGACCTTTCCCACAATCACCAAGATCAGTAGAAAAATCATGAGGGAGTAATCAAGATCTCAGGTAAGATCAATTTCAAGAACATCACTATATGGCTTCAAGAACTTCAAGAACTTCAAGAACTTAGAGTGAATTGGGGAATTCACTCTAAGAAAGAAAGAATAGTAATTCAAAATCAGGAAGGGTCTAACAATGAGAGAAAACAAGGTTTTCAATTGGATACCCTTTCTTGAAGGTTACCTCAAAATCAACTCTCAAAATCAACCCATAACAGATTCCCAAGGTAGAAAGGGAAAAGAGCATCACCCAACAACCATGGGGATACAAGGGAAGGTCATGGTAATGATATGAGACCTTCCTCACAATTATAAAGATAGGTAGGAAAATTAAGGAAAGAGTAATCAAGGTCACAGGTAAGATCAAATACAAGGAACATCACCATACGGCTTCAAGAAACATAGAGTGAATGGGGGAATTCACTCTAAGAAAGAAAGAATAGTATTTCAAAATCAAGAAAGGAATTTAGAAGGGTCTAACAATGAGAGAAACAAGGTTTCAAATAAAATCAAAAGAAACAAATTCTAATCAAACCATAACAATTAGGGTTTTACCGAAGAGAGTCCGTGTATCTCACGGAGAGACTAGAGAGAATAAGGATTCACTCTAGGGAAAAAGAATAGCATTTTAGAATCAAGAAAGGTGTTGGGAAGGATCCAACAATTAGAGATAACAAGGATTTCAATAGGATACCCTTTCTTGAAGATTACCCCTAAAATTTCCCTTCAAAATCAAGCAGTCACAGATTCTCAAGGTAAAAGAGGGAAAAGGGTTTCACCCACAATTTATAGGGATAGAAGGAAAGGTTGTAACAATGGTGTGAGACATTTCCCACAATCATAAAGATAGGTATAAAATTAAGGAAAGGGTAACTCATGATTTCAGGTAAGATCAAAGACATAAAACATCACCATATGGTTTCAAGAAACATAGAGTGAATGGGGGGATTCCTTCTAAGAAAGAAAGAATAGTATTTCAAAATCAAGAAAGGTATTGAAAGGATCCAACAAATAAAAAAAAATCATGGTTCTCAAATGGGATACCTTTTCTTGAAGGTTACCCAAAAACTTCCTTAAAAATAAACCCAAGGTAGATTCACAAAGTAGAAAGGGAAAAGGGATTCACCCAAAAATTATGGGGAACAAATAACAATAAGTCTTTTGTAGGAATAAAAAAAAGGAGTAAATCTAACATGCTTTGAAATCATAAACAATTAGAAGGGTTAACAAATCATGAAGATCACACTTGATTTCCCTTCGAAATCATCATGTGGAGAATTTACAAGGTTATAGAGCGTATGGAGATCCACTCTAGAACAGCAGGAAGGATCAGTCATGGGAATGACTTAAGATCACCTCCTATCAAAGGGAATAGAAGGCACTCGAAGAAATAATAGAGAGAATAGATCAGAGAAGAAACAGATCGATTACTAACCTTGCAGAAGAAGATTCGATGGAGAAACTCTAACAGATGCTTGGGGATCTTCCTTGGTTCGAAGAGGGGGTTCTAAGGTCCTTCCCACATTCTCCAGAGGCTTAGGAACATAATGGGGCTGATCACCACGAAATTTCAATAAACAGAGCTTCAAAACCCTAAAAAATAGAGTTTTACCAAACTGCCCCTACCTAGGCAGCTTGCCCAAAAATAGGGATTTGTGGCTCCAAACCTCAAGATTTTCGATGGAGCTTCTCCCAACTAACCAAGCAACTTACCTAGCATAGAGGGACCTTCCAAAACATGTCCAATTAGGCCTAAAGTCCATCAACCAAGCTCTTCAACAACAAGATGCAGTTCAACTCCAAAACAAATAAGGTTTCCAAAAGGGAACTCCATCATCAATCTCCATGGGTTTTAGGTCAAACACCATGTCTTCAACTGAGATGGCCCACAAGGTCTTCTTCCTTCACTTTGGGTCTTCGGATCTACACTAAGGGAGCGGTATGACTTGACTTCCTAGGACCTTCCAAAGATAACACCACTACACTCAAGGTCCAACTTCAAGGTCAAACATCAAACACGCCCTTCTTCACCCAAAACAGACAGGGTGTCCAAGTTAGGGTTTGGGCTGGATTTCACAATTAGTACTTGCACAGAGGTACTAGCTCTATTAGGATTGGGAGCTGCTTATTCTACCTGATGCATTTTCATGAACCCGTGCATCTTGTTGTTAAACTAAGCCTACTATTGATGCATTACATTGCCCAATATATTCATCACATATTGCACCTAACAACTGTGGGAGGATTAGGATTCCCACCGGGTGGAGGTACTCCTTCATTGCCAACACTTCCACCTTCTGTATCATTTGTAGCATTATTGGCACCATTCTACCCATTCACTACATTCTTGTTCCTCAAGTGAACCATCCTGAAGAACAATGTGAAATCCCTTATAACCCTAAGTCGAATATCCATAATGTAGGTCCAAAAACCCAGAGTGTGGGAAGAAAGCAACTGTGGGCCAGCCGAATTGAACCCATCGGATTTGACTTGGAACCAATGGAAGTAGATGGATATGATGCAAAGCTGGAAACTTAGTCGGATTTCGGAAGAAGATCTAATTTGAACGTTGACGGACTTGGTAGATGGATCAAAAGTATAGTAATGACACGAGTGGAAGGTCCCGAAAAACAAAGTAAGACCCTTTCTATAACTTGGAAAAGGACCCCAGAGGAAGTCAAAACTTTCGGAGCACCAAAATACTATTTTTACCAAAAGAGGACAAGGTTACAGCCTGCCTTGGTTGCCCCAGGCAACCAAGCCTGTTTCGGGGCAGAATTGTCACTTTTGGGAAATTAGGTTTTTCTAAAGCCCTATAAATTTTATTTTTTTTTGGTTCTAAAACGTGTCATTATGTCCTATGGCAATCAAAGAACGTCAGAGACACTCTAGAGAACCCTCTCCAAGGTGAAGGAAGATTTCGAAGCATCCGTAAAGTTTTTTGTTCGATGATTCTTCTTCTGCAAGGTTAGCATTCAATTTCTTTCCAGTTCTACTCTCTATTGTTTCTACCTACTGTAGAGACTTTGAAGGAGGTCTAAATCTATTGTAATGACCTATTCTTCTATTCTCTTAGTTCTAGAGTGAATCTCCATTCGCTCTAGCTCTTCCATGAACTTCACGATGTGATTTCAATAAAGACCTAATATAAATCTATGTGATTTTTATTCTCTTTGATTAATCTAATTTTTAATCCATGTTAGATCATATTTTATGATGTTTTCAGACCTTATTCTACCATTCTCTTTACCTTAGAGTGAATCTCCATTCACTGTAGTCTATCTGTGAATCTGCGATTTGATTTCGAATGAACCTAATATAGGACTTGTTAGGTTTTCATTCCTTTGGCCATGATTAATGCCTAAATCATACTAGATAATGTCCTACAATTATTTTAGAGTCTTCTAGTTCATTTCGGGAGTGGTTTGGAACCCAAACGATGAGTTTCCGATCAACTTTAGGATTTTTTGTTTGTACACAAGAGCCTTGGTCGATTGGCTGGCAGCCTCAAGCGACCAACCATGCTGCTGACAGCATAATGCCTTTTTTGCCCTCTTTTCATCTTCGAACCTTTAGGTTTTGTCCATAACATTGAATCATCATATTGTTAGGACTTTTTTTTGGCAATTTTGAATTCATCTTTTGGTCTACGCTTCAAGGGTTTCAAGTTGACAACAAGATGAGAACATTCACTTACATATAACCTAAGTTACATTCTTATTTATAATAGGACTTGAATGCATGTTCTATATTGTTGTTTTAGGACTTAAATATGGTTGCTATGCCTCTATAATTTCAGAATGTTATTAGTAATGATGTTACGCATATTTGTTAAATATGTGAATGTTTGGAATGTGAATAAATTATGATATGATGATGTGATTGGAAATCATATTGTAATGTGAATGCTTAGGTTGTGATTATGGAATGGGGAATGCGAATTGGGTGTTTCTGTCTTGGGACATCAGTGGAGGTGTTATGGGACACAATCCTATTATGCCCCTTGGCACTTTCCATGATTACTGGATGTCACACTAAGATGTCTATAAGTGTTTGGTTAGAAACCCCGTCATATCACACCCTATCGGAATGACCCGTGGCAACATTGGGGATTATGGGCTCTCAAGACCGGTAGCCAACCATTAGAGGACACAATTACATTGTGGGGGCCATTCATTGGTAGGGTCGCATCATAATAAACCTGGGCTCATGGGGGCTCAAGACCGGTAGACAACCTGTGAGAGTACATGAGAGTTTCCCCTTTATCATATGTGGATGACCAATAGGATTAAGAGTCCGTAGTCCAAGTTGGTTGGTGCCATAGGATACAGTGACTCTAGGGGAAGTATATCGAAACTGATTGTGAGAGCCATGAGGGGAAGTATATCCGAACCGATTGTGAGAGGCATGAGGGGAAGTATCCGACCCTAAGTTGATGTGACTTAGTAGATAACTTGCACTGGGCTAGGTATAACCCTGAGATGCTCCAGTACTCATAACAAATGGTGTGGTGAGAGAGCGGTGACCTAAACCCTAGCCATGGTGATAGTCCTAGAGGGATGCCCATAACCCCTTGCCCGGATTCCAAAAGAGGTAGCCAATCCGTCAGGGATCAGAGTGACAAGGACCTTCCCAGAGGAGGTTGTGTTATATCTTAATGTGTGTCTGCCATTAAAGACTAGCATTTGTTAGAGTTAGTTGCATACTTGCATATTTTCTCATATCATATTGCATCATGCTTGTTTTTTAATTTGATTGTAATTGTTATTTGTATGTGAACTAATTGTTGAGTTCTTCTGAGCTCACCCTTTAGGGACAATGTTTGCTTTAGACTTTGTTGCAGGTGTTAATGACATCGAGACCCAGGAGTACGAGACCCCGACGAGTGATCCATATGGTATACAAAGTGTTGGCACGGTGAAGAATGTTCGTGTGTCGACTATGCGTATCAGGATTAGTCCGACTCTGGAGCTGTTCTACCCCATACTGGATACGAAGATTTTTGAATATACATTACCTTTTTGACAAGGAAACTTACTATTTTTAGTATTTAGAACAATTTCGGGCTTCTTTATTTCTTACAGTTGTAATACTTTAGTTTGACTATTCTTCCGCACTTTGACTATTTGAGATTACTTCCGCATACTCTTTTACTCTAATTATTTTGGTATCATTTTCCGTACTCTGGTATTGTTTGAAATCCTTTTGAGATTCATACTTTGATTATTCTTTTTATTACATTAATACAATGATTATTTCTTGCTCATGATTGTACTATTCTGTTATGTGGGAGGATGATTGTTGAGATTTGATCTTCAGGGCTATGGATCACACCTCTGGGTATTGCAGTTAGGGTACCGTCTGGGGGGATGTGACAATAGACTATACCATTAGATCCAAATTGCAGTCTTTCACTTAAAATGTTAGTTTTCATGCAAAATACAAGACTGTAGGTGTACAACATAGCATAAGAATCCCAAAACATCAAATCTGTGAAATCCAGCCCAAACCCTAATCTGGAAATCTAATTTTTATAGGTCCGAAGACCCAAAGTGAAGGTAGAAGGCAGTTGTGGGCCATCTCAATTGAATCCATTGAGTCTGACCTAGAGCCAATGGAGATTGATGGTGGAGTTCCTTCTATGGAAACCATACCTAACTTTGAGAAGAAGTTGCAGCTTGTTGAGGAAGAGCTTGTTTGATGGACTTAGGACCTAGCTTGACACTCTTTGGAAGACCCTACAATGCTATGTGAGACCCTTTGTTAAGTTGGGAAAAGACCCAATTGAGTTTTTGGATTTTGGAGGATCAAAGACTTATTTTTAGCTTTGCTGACAGCCTTAGTCACTCCAAGCGACCAACCCTGACCGACCAAAGGTGTCAGGGACTGTTTGTCACTTTTCGAGAATTTAGGTTTTTGAAGCTCTATTTATTATATCTTTGAACTAATTCGTCCCATAATGTTCTAAAGCCTCTGAAGAACGTGGGAAGCACCTCCTAACACTCTCCTTGAAGCTTTGGAAGATCCTCAACCATTTGTCAAAGTTCTTCCGTCGAATCCTCTTCATGAAGGTCAGTAATCACTCACACTCTCGCTAGATTTACTCTCTCATTACTCTCTACCTATCTCTATGATTATGAGGAAGGTCTCATACCATTGCTATGACCTCTCCTTTAATCCCCCGTAGTTTTAGAGTGGATCCCCATTCACTCTATTACTTTGTGAACCTACACAGGATGATTTCAAAGGGAAATCAAGTGTGATCTTCATAAATGTGTATTCATTCGAAGACTTTGAATTCTATTTCATACTAGATCTATTCCTATGTTAGTGGTTGATTATGATCTACTATTCTCTCTTTCCTAAAGTGAATTATCATTCTCTCTAGTCTTTCCGTAGAATCCACGGACTGATATCGGTAAAAGCCTATTTTATGTTTCGATTGGATTCTTATTCATTGACCTTATAAGATGTGTAGACCATGCTAGATAGTTTTCTTTTACTGTCAGTAACCTTCCCTTGAAATTTCGGAGTGTTTCGAATCCCGGAAGATGAGTTTCCGACCAAAAGCTAGAGTTTCTGTCTATACAGGAGCACCTTGGTCACTCCAAGTGACCAAGAATGGCCGACCAAAGTGGTCAGTGACAAAAAGTTTTCCTTGTTTTGGTCTGTTTTGATCTCCAATCTTTGGAGGTTTGTTCCTAATGCCTATCTATGCTTGTTTAGGGTTTCTTTGGTAATTTTGGACCTATCCTCTGACTTTTCTCCGGAGTTATTCGAATCAAGTTAAGGTAAGGATGTTCATTTACATATAACCTAAAATACATGTTTGTTCATATTGGAATTGAATTGCATGATCATACTACTGTTTTTAGGACTTCTTTATAATTGAATTGTTGTTGTAACCATTGTAACTACAGTGGACATTATTCATGTGATTTGCTTATCTATGGAATATGATTGATTGGTTATTACTCATGTGAATGGCATATTGGTTATGCTTATGATTGACTGAATTGAGATGTGATTGCCTAAGTTGTAACTGGGGAATGGGGAATGCCCTTTTGGCGTTTCTGTCTTTGGACACTAGTGAAGGTGATTTGGGACACTTTCCTATGGTGCCCTTTGACACTTTTCCTGATTACTGGTTGACATACCTAGGGCATGTCTTGCACTATTTGGCTAGGGATACCTTGTTATATCATACCCTATCAGAAGGGAATTGAGACCGAGTGACCCATGGCAGCAATGAGGATTTGTGGGCACTTAAGAGGACATGAATCACATTGTGAGGGGCCATTCATTGGTAGACGGGCTCATGGGCGCTCAAGACCGGTAACCAACCCGTGAGAGGACATGAGAGCTTCCCGTTTATTATTTGTGGATGACCAATAGGGTTAAGAGTCTGTAGTCCGAGTTGGTCAGAGCCATAGGATACGATGACTCTAGGGGAAAGGATGCAGAAAAGGATCGTGAGAGGTAAGGAATGGAAGTATCTAACCCTAAGTTGATATAACTAAGTAGATGACTTGCATTAGGCTAAGATTAACCCTAAAATGCGCCAATACTCAGACCAATGGTGGTGAGCGATAGTGTTGACCTAAACCCCAGCCATGGAATGTTTGAGAGGGATGCAGAACCCAATTACCACTGGAGAACCCAAGACACCGAGATGGATGAGGGAGAGTGATTTGAGACCTACCTAGAGGAGTATGGTGTTTTATCTTAAAGCATGTCTACCACTAAAGACCAACGTATACAAAGTCAGCAGCATACTTGCATAACTGTCTCATGTCATATTGCATTCCATATATTTTGCAATCATGTATTATGTATTGTTTGTGAATGAACTACTTGCTGTGTTCTTTTGAACTCATTCCTTTTGGACAATGTTTGTTAGATCTTTCTACAGGTATTGATGACTATGAGAATCAGTACTACGAGACAGCGCCGGATGACTCATATAGTGCCTAAGGTGTTGGCTGTTATGACTATGACCATTGTTGGGGTACAGCTCCAAACTCTCTCACCACAACCATTGGTCTAAGTACTGGCGCATGTCGGGGATTCTAAACCCCAATGCAAAGTCATATGGTAACACACTACATGTGGTCTAAATACCTTTCCTCATGCCTAGTGCTCTTTTGGTTCAGTATCTTTCTCCGCCTAGGAATGTAAATCCTCACAGACTGATTACCTCTTTTGGACCACATTCCTTAATCCTATGGTCATCCACATATTGTTGGGGCAAATGCCTCTCATGTCTCCTCATGAGACCCAAGCCATCTTTTGGATGCTTATGAGCCTAACCCTACCATTCCATGATAAACAGTGGGCCACTGTCTCCTCACGGACTGGTTACCTCTGTTGGATACCCACATGACCATGTCACTGCCATCACGCTTCACTCAGCTTCAATACCCTTGCTTAAAGGGTAGTAACATGTGCATCTAGACATCTTAGTCATGAAGGACAATAACCATGAAATGTGTTGGGGGCATCAGAGGACAATATCCCATACCACAACCCCTAATATCTCAAGCTAGGAGTACCAAGCCAGGTATTCCCCAATTCATAGTCACACCAAACAACAACATTCCACAAAAGAAGTAAAGTGCAATAAACATTATTTGCAAATAATAATCAATAAGTAACAAGCATGACAGTAATTATAGCAAGTTATAGAGTCACTAACATGCTTAGAACAATTCACGAATCATCATGTTAAACATTACCTATGCAATTGACCTTACCTGACTTAGTGGGAAAAATATGGTTAAATGTGCTAAGTCCTCACAAGCAACTACTCTGGCAGATCCCAGAAAACCCCTAGATTATGATCATAAGGTGACATTACAGTTTAGGATCCAAACTGAGCAACAACCTTAAAACATCTTCTGGAACCCAACTGGTTGCTTGAGGCGGTAGGTCAAATAAACCGACAAGCCTAAGCGACCGTCAGCCTTTCTGGCAATTTCTTAAGTGTGAAATAAACTTTTGATCACCCTTTTTTATCCGTATTGGGTTAATCCAAGTCTAAACCACGTCTTTAGAACACTAGAGAAGCCACTAAAAACTAACGATCTTTGAAGGAAAATCTAGATCTACATCATCTTCTTCAATAAGATTCACCATTGAATCGGATATAAAATCCATTCCTCTTGGCACGATCGAATTGAGATCATAGATGGAAAAGAGAGATCTATTAATCCAAACCACCACAACATAACTAACATCAAAATAACTACTCTTTAATAAGGTGAAATTAAATAGTTTAAGAGAGTGGTTAGACTCACCTTCACTTAGGATCCAAAAGTCAAGGAAAACTTGAAAAATTCTTCACAGAAAGAGGCTATCTTCCACCAACCATGTGTTCTCTGACTCTTCTCAGTCCATGGCAGCCTTTAGGAAGAAAATATGAAATTAGGTCATGGAAGGCTTTAAATGGGGTGCCAGAGGGCAAAACAAGCATTTTCTGCCGATTTTTCCAATCAACTGCCAGGGGTGGCGGTTGCTTTGCCAATCAATCGCCTTAAGCAACCGCCCCTAGTACTTGGGCATTTCGTACTCCTGGTTAATCCTTGGTTTTTCTACAACCTTAACCAACACATGGAGGGCTCTTACCTCGCTCATAGACGTCTTCCAATTCGACCTTTCTCGCGTTGGATGTCCATCTACCCAATCCATTCAAGTTCTAGCTAGATCTTCTTTTAGTTCCCAATAAGGCAGGTTCTTCACCTGTCACATCCACCCAATCGGTACCCTATCTGGCATACCCGAGTGTGTGATCCACAGTCCACAAGATCCAGTAGTTAGAGAAATCAACCTCCCACATTCACAACAATATAATCAAGAACAAGACTAAATCAATGTTAACAATATTATGCAAATGAATCAAGGTAAAGTAACGAGATATTCATCAGAGTGCGGAAAACATACCAATAGATATATAAATCAAAAGTAGAGTGAGGTGGAATCTCACTCCACGAGTACAGCGGAATGTAGTTCGAAAATCAAATGGGATTACAACCGATTCTAAAGACAAGAAAGAAAGATATAATCTAAACTAGAGTCTTTTCTACTTTATAAAGGATGTCCTCATAGACATAGACTTCATCGATGATGCTCAAACGCTCCCACTCCACAGTAGGGCTAATCCTGATAACAAGAGAGACCACCCGAGGGATCCTCAAAGTAATCTTCGTAGTCGCCAGCACTTTGCGTATGGTACGCTTCTTCATCTTGCGCTTCCTCATATTGCGCTTCATAGCCATCAAAACTTGTAGAATAGTCTAACAAAGGATATTGTACAAAAAGGAGTGAGTTTCAAAGAAACTCAGCAAGGCAAGTTATTCCATAATAGCATAAATAACATAGTATCACAAACAAAGCATAAGTGATATGATATGAGGCAACAATGTATGTATGAGTCTAACTCTATGTATGCTGGTCTCTATAGGCAGACATGCTTTAAGTCATAGCACCATACTTCTTTGGGAAGGTCATTCACTCTCCCTCAGCCATCTAGGCATCTTGGGCTCTGCCGGTGGTAGTTGGTTAAGGCATCCCTCATGACATTCCATGGCTGGGGTTTAGGTCACCACTCTCTCACATTACCATTGGTCTAAGTATTGGCACATGTCAATGTAAAGCCTAGCCCAATGCAAGTCTTCTACTTGGTCATATCAACTCAGATCCAGATACGTCCATTCCTCGCCCCCAGCGATCCTTTCCGGTATCCTTCACATTAGAGTCAGCATAGTCCCAGACTACGGACTCATCAACCCTATAGGTCATCCACATATAGTAAACGGGAAACTCTCATGTCTTCTCACGGGTTGGTTACCGGTCTTGAACGCCCATGAGCCCAAGTCTATCCATATGCAACTCTACCCATAAATGGCCCCCACAATGTGATTTATGTCCCCTCACGGGTTGGTTACCGGTCTTGAGCGCCCATAAATCCCCATTGCTACCACGGGTCGTTCGGTCTCAATACCCTTCCGATTCGGGTCTGATATAACAGAGGTATAACCTAGCCAAACACTGCTAGACAAGTCCTAGGTATGACAACCAATAATCCGGGAAAGCGTCAAAGGGCAACATTGGAAATATCCCATACTACTCCCAATGAGGTCCAAGGACAGAAATGTCAAAAGGACATTCCCCAATCCCAGATCATACCTAAGCAATCACAATCATAATTCAGTCATATCATCCACGACAAATATCACATCATATGAAAGAGTATAATAAGAAAAGATTAAATAAATAAGGAAACATACATGAGTAAGTATTCATAAATAATCAAGTACATAAAGTAAATAAAGAAATAAGATCCTAATGTACTTGCAGCATTCATATCATAATAGAAACTAACATATCAGTAGCAAATCTAAGTAGTTCCCAAATTAGAAACTAAATCTATGCAAATCTATGTTAATATGGTAACAACTTTCCTTACCTTAAATAGATCCGAGAATATTCCGGACGAACAAGAGGATGAATCCAAAGTTAGCAAATAATCCCTAGAATAGCATCATACAATCATTAGGAAGTAGTCCTAAAAGAATAAGCATGATTCGAATCAAATCGGACGAAGAAAACAGATTCTGTTGTTGCGGGTTGATTGGCTGGGTAGCATTGGCCAGTCGACCCAGGCAGTCTGCCCAAGGGCAAATCCGAAAATAAAAAGGGAATCTTGATCCGAAACCTATGCTACACAAACCGGAATGCGACGAAACTTGGAGGGATTGTCTAACACAGTAGTCTAAGCCTAGAAAGCATAATTTAGACATCAAACCACCATTAAAACATTACTTCCTAATTTAGAACCATAGTTTCTATTTTGGTAAAAATCATAGTTTTCATTGGAAACATGCTATGAATGAAAGAGGTGAACTAGAGATGATTAGATCTCATTCTAGTACAAGAACACAGTAGATCAGAGGTATGAATAATCATAGAGAAGCATCTATAATGCTAGAATGAATCAAAATAGGAAATATTATCATAGTTTAAGAAGAAATCATAAGAATCATGTTAAGAATGAATGAGATGATCATAGTACAAGAGAATGAAAAGAGATTGTAAAGATATGACTACATGGTTGCAGCATCTTCATCATAATCTCAGTTCAGAGATGAGAGTGATCATAGAAAGAATAAATCATTAACATAAAAGATAGATTACTAACCTTTAATTGAAGAACAAGAGAGAGAGTTTGCAAGATTGCAAGATTAGGTCTTCTTCTTCACTCTTGGAGGCTTGGAGATGGTTTCCCTTCGTTCTCTAGGTGTTATGGAGGCTAGGGATACTAAAATCACGAAGTCATGGGGTATATATAGCAAGATTCTCAAAACAGAAGATTCTGTTCGAGTTCAGCAACACTGGGTCGCTTGGCTGGGTAGCATTGAGCACTCGACCCAAGCACTCGACCAAAGCTGATAGCAAAGCCAAAAATAGGGATTTGAGGGTCTTCCACTACTCGGAATCAAACGAAACTTTAAACACATATTCTATAACATACCTAGCATGGAAAAATGGCTTTAAATCATATCCCACCAAACTCTAAGGTCATCAACTAATCTTCTCTTCATCAAGGTGCAGTCTCTTCTCTATATCCAACACTGACTTCAAGTATGGGGCATCATCTTCAATCTCCATAGGTTCGGAGTCGAACACTATATCATCTACCAATATGGCCCATAGTTGACTTTCACTTCTACTTCGGGTCTTCGGACCTACAATCAAAGAGTATCCGGGTTAAGGTTAGGGCCGGGTTTCACATCACCAACACCATCTAGACCCATTGGCTTCAATTTGGATGGCCCACAGCTTCTCCGACTAGAACCTCGAGTACTCAGACCTACAATTCAAGTTTTGGGTTAGGAATATGGGGTTATTACAATGATACTAGATTGATTCTCCATAGTAGGGTGAAGAACACACAGATTCACTTCTCCACTCGAACTTTAGCTCAAATCTTTAGGGTTCCTTATATCCACTATAAGAGGAGATGGTTCCACCAGGGAGCAATTTAGATGATGTCATCCACTAGGAGGAGAGGGCTCTCATTTTCTCGACCTTGTGCGGTGACACATGTAGTGGGGTCAATTCAATGGTCAACATGCTCCCTTCTACCAGGCTCATCTCACAGATTGTCAGCAGAAACCTTGTGCATAAGGCAGGGCATCAGAGTGAGATCTCATTAATGCAGGACTTGGTGACTTTCACCATCTCATCGGATAAATGCTATGATTTACAGAGTGCAGCATCCAGGAGGGTGAACCTCAGTTATGGGCGACTACTAACACGAGTCTTCCGAACTTCCAGCATCAACTTCATCAAAGAGAAGGAAATTCCTGTCAACTTTGGTGCTACGATAGGTGGCCGACCAGTCTCAGATGCATCTACTAGGTGGGGCTCATTCACTAGAGATGCCTGAGAGTTTAGAGGAGGATGCCAGAGGTGACGATGCTAAGGGGGAGGAGGGCGTTGATGCCATGGATGAGGATGTGTAGGAGGAGGACCAGGGAGATATTCTACTACCAACCTAGTTCGAGGTAGGTGGTCCTTCCTAGACTTAAGGTACATAGGAGGAGGATACTCAAACTCACCATATACCAAACTACTAGCCAGCTCGAGCAAGGGACGCACTTCTGGATGAGCTGCTGACTTGCATCGAGCACATAGAGCAACGACAAACTATAATGAGTGAGAAGGTAGCAAAGTGTCTTGGCATTCTTTGGCAACTGAGGCCAGCACCACCACCACCACCATAGGACTAGATTTAGTTGCTTTACCATATCAGCTCATTTGGATTCCCAACCTAGACAGTTTGACATTTATTACCTTTCCAGTTTCCCTGATGATTTTTTGTAAAGCATGAGTTCAGCGTGCTCTAACTTAAGTAAAGACAGTTAATTACATTAGCAAAAATTCCAATTATTGTTGTTTCAATTAATATTATGGATAATTACTATTGCCCCATATACTATAGCTTCATTACCAAAATGACCTTGCTCTTTATGAAATTACTATTGCCCCCCTCAATTTTAACAGTTTTAAGAGATCGTGACCCTTGAATGTTAAATGTCTATTCTGTCCTTCTAAAATTAAAAGGTCAAAACACAAGACTATTTTCATTAAAAATAAAAATAAAAACCCATATCAAGTACCAATTTTACAGTTGTAACCTTGTTATTTTGAATTCTGAAAAAAGACTACCTAAATTAGTTTCTTTCTCGCTAAGACCCTCCTTAAAATTGATAATGCCAAATTAGATAGTAAATAAATGAAAACCTAATGAAAGTGGGAACTTCCAAATATTGATAACATCAAATTGAAAAGTTAATAAAAAAAAATCTAAAAATTAGCACCAAATTGAAAAGTAAATATAAAAAATTGTAAAAATAAGGAGCTACCAAATTAGGGATAATTTTTTCCTAATTACTAAGGTAATAATGTAATTTAATACAAAATGTAAATAAGTAGAATAAAATCTTAAGGTTATTTTGGGATTTTGAAATAAATAAAAATTGCCACATCATCACTTAACTAATGGAGTTTAATGGTAGGGGGCAATAGTAATTACAAGTAAAGTCTAAGGTTGGGTTAGTAATTTCAAAAAGCATAGGGGATAAAGTAGTAATTAAACTATAATACAGGGGGGGCAGCAGTAATTCTCCCTTAATATTTTGTATATTATGCACTTTCTTGCTACTCATTACTGTGATATGTGTTACGCTTACACTTATGGTGACTTATGCAGATTCAGAGTTCATTTTACTTTATTGTTCCATATACTAATTCGTTGTTGTATCTATTATTCGCTTCTAGCTAGATTTATAACCGAATTACTCAGGTATTATGTGTATTATTTTACATTGAGTCATGTAACATATGGCTCTATTACCACTTCTATCACACACCACTCGTCGGTTTCTGACTTACCCGACAACCCATGGGTGTGATCCATAACCACAAGATCAGGTAATGCTATCAATTATAAATAAGGCACACAATTCCAAAATCAAGAACAATAAATGAACAACTCATCGATTAATAATAGTAATAATGTTCCAAAATCCCAAAATGAATACTAAGAGTATATGAAATAAGAATATGTGAGCAAAAGCAAAGTAAATCGTGTCATTATTGTTTACAATTCTTTTATCTCATAACATTCGAAAAGTCTAGCAATCCATCTAATTTGGCAAACAAACATAAACATAATCCCAACCAAGGCCACTATGCTCTCATAAGTAACCTCCTAAGTCTTAGAATGGGCTGGATTCCTGAGCAGAAGTCTCTGTGCGCCACGGAGTATTCCCGTGAGGGTTCATATCTTGATCCTGTCGGCGTCGAACACTCCTGGAGAAAGTTTCCCCCCATGACTTGCAAAGTAATCTGAAGAAAACAAGAAATCCACAAGGAATGAGTTCTAAAGAACTCAATAAGGCAACAATCACTTACATACCATGATTGCATAAATATAAGGAAAAGAATAATGAAATGATAGGCAGAGTATGCATCTAATGAATGAAACTATGCAAGTCTCTATCTAGGCAGACATGCATTAAGATATACACCAGCCCTCCTCTAGGTAGATATCGTCACTCTAACCCTCACAAACTGATTACCTCTGTTGGGATCCCGGATAAATGGTACGGTCCACATCATCCACCATGGATGGGGTATAGGTCCACGCTCTCTCACTACAACCATTAGTCTGAGTACTGGCGTATGTCGGGGATTCTAAAGCCAATGCAAGGTCATACAGTAACACACTATATATGGTCCAAATATCTTTCCTAATGCCTAATGCTCTATTGGTCCAGTATCATTCTCCATCTAGGAATGCTAATCCTCAAGGATTGGTTACCTCTATTTGACAACATTCCTTAACCCTATAGTCATCCACATATGCTAGGACAGATGCCTCTCATGTCTCCTCACGACACTCAACCCGTCTTTTGGACTCCCATGAGCCCAACCGTCAACATATGCAGCCCTACAGCTGTATGATAACAGTGAGCCTATGTCTCCTCACGAACTGATTACCTTTATTAGACTCCCACAAAAACTATCCACTACCATCACAGGTCACTCAACATCAATACCCCTTCCAAAAGGATAGTAACATGTAATGGGTAACTTAACCATGCATCTAGACTTCCTAATCATAAAGGACAATAACTAAGGAAAGTGCAATAAACACCAAGGACAATGGTCCATACCACAATCCCTGATGTTCCAGGACAAGTGTCACACCCCACTCGATGGTATCACAGTGCGATCCACGACCACAAGACTAGGTGACACTATTAGTAATTATTAAGGCACACAATCCTATAATCAAGAGCAGGAAATGAACAATTTATCAATTAGTAATAATAAAGATTTCAAAATCTCAAAAATGAATACTAAAAGTATTTGAAATAAGAAATATGCAAGGTAAGAATAATGAAATGATATGATCAGTATGCATCTAATGAATCTAACTATGCAAGTCTCTATCTAGGTAGACATGCATTAAGATGTACACCAACCCTCTTCTAAGTAAATCTCATCACTCTGATTCCTCACAAACTGGCTACCTCTATTGAGATCTCGAGTAAGGGGTACGGTCCACATCATCCACCAAGGTTGGGGTATAGGTCCGCACTCTCTCACCACAATCATTGGTCTGAGTACTGTTTCATGTCAGAGATTCTAAATGTGAAATCCAGCCCTAGCCTAACCCTAACCTTGACCTGAAATCCTTGATGTTTGTAGGTCCGATGTGGAGGAAGAGAGATCTATGGGCCCTCTCAGTAGAAGACATGGTGTTTGATTCATAACCCATGGACATTGATGATGGTGCCCCTTACTTGGATGCATTGTCAGTGTTTGGTAAGAAACTGCACCTTGAAGAGGGGGAGATTAATAGACATCCCTAATGCACTTCTGGACATGATTCGAAGGTAATTCTATGACCTAGACTTGTTGATTGAGTTATAGGAGAAAGCCCAAGTGAATTTGAGTTGATTTGGCCTTCCATTTCCCTGTCTGAAGTTGTTGTTCTTGCTTGGTTGACTGCTTGGTCAACCTGGGCAATCGACCAGCTGGTTATTAAATATGAAAATCCTAATTTTTGGATTATTTTATGCCCTACTTAAGGGAACCTCGTAGTAAGAACCCTATTCTATTCCTAGAGCCTCCTGAGAACGTGGAAAGAGCCTCCTAAGACCTCTCCTTGGTAGTGGTGAAGTATTCTTACAAGAATCATTGTCTCTCTTCTCAAATTTCTTCTACAAGGTATGTAATCTCTCATTCTCTCTCTAATCTACTCTCACCTCTTCTCTTTCTTGCTGTTGAGACTATGAAGATGGTGTTGCAATCACCTTTTCTTTGTTTCTCTCCTTGCATTTGTATAAACCCCTCTCATTCTATCAATGCTATGCTCCCCATATTGATTCTTAACCTTGCATTCTCATTATTTTCTTCATAGCAACATGATTTCATCTACTAAACTGATTTCTATAGTATGCTAAGTCTGATTTCATGTTAGTAATTGATTCTAATCTATTGTTCATCATTCCTTAATTGATTCCCTAATGTTCCTTGCATTTGCAATTGATTTCATTAAAGAACATGATGTTTAGCATTTAGAAGCTAGGGTTTCAATTTGGGGATTCTTAATTTGACCATTGATTGATATTAAATATTTGCTAAATAGTCTTCATTTACTATTCCTAACATTCCTTTCAAATTTCGCAGTGATCTGAGTCCCGAAAGCTAGGTTTCAAATAAAAAATCTCATTTCAGCCCCGTTACCGTTCACTTGGTCGACTGCTTGGTCGACTGAGTCAGTCAACCAGCCAATCGACCAGTTGAATATAACTTTGATGTATTTGTCCGATTTGATCCGTTTGACCTCCAATTTGCTTGATTCTTCTTTTGATATTGCATCTATGATTGTCTAGGGTGCAAGTACTAACCTTGGGACCATTCTAATTGATCTATGGATTATCTTCAATTCGATTTAAGGTAAGGACGGTTATTATCATAACTACACGAATTATGTGAATCTTGCCTCTATGTTGGAAACTTAGTAGATTCACCTTCTTTGTTGTATTCTTAACATCATATGACTGATGTATGTACTTCAAGATAGTAGTACCATGCTTATATATTCTTTTGTTATCATGATTATCCATTCTTGTTAATTACATATGTGATTGATCATGTTATGATATATCTTTCTATATGATGAAGTATCATTGTGTATGATATGATGGAATTGGGAATGTGATTGGATAGGTATGATTTGGGATTGAGGAATGTCCTATTGACATTTTTGTCCTTGGACATTAGAGGGAATAGTATGGGATGTTTTCGATGATGCCCATTGATGCTTTCCCGGATTATTGGATGTCATACATAGGACTTGTCTAGTGGTGTTGTATCAGACTAGAATCAGAAGTGTATTGAGACCAAACGACTCGTGGTAGCAATGTGGATTTGTGGGCGCTCAAGACCGGTAAGTCATATCCATGAGAGGACATAGATCACATTGTGGATAATTGTTAGAGGCCATTTATTGGTAAGGTTGCAAATAGCTAGACTTGGGCCCACAGGCGCTCAAGACTGGTAACCAATCCGTGAGAGGATGTGAGAGATTTCCGTCTATTATTTGTGGATGACCAATAGGGTTGATAAGTCCGTAGTCTGAGTTGGTTGTAGCCATAGGATACGTGACTCTAGTGTGAAGGATATTGAACCGAGTTGGTTGTAGCCATAGGGGAGGTATTTGGATCTAACTTGATACGACTAAGTAGATGAGTTACATTGGGCTAGGCTTTACCGTGACATGCGCCAATACTTATACCAAATGGTGATGTGAGAGAGCGGTGACTTAAACCCCAGCCATGGATTGTCCCGAGGGATGCAGGACCCATTACCTACCGGAGCCGAGTGACTGGACTTACCCAAGAAAGTATGGTGCTATGACTTAAAGCATGTCTACCACAGAGACTAGCATACATAGAGTTAGAATCATATATGCATCATCTATTTCATATCATCTTGCATCATGTTATGTTTTGGACCATGTTATTTATGTATTATGGAATAACTTGTCTTGCTGAGTTCTTTTGAACTCATTCCTTTTTGTGCAAATGTTTTGTTAGACTATCCTACAGGAACCGAGGAAATTGATGGCCAATTCTATGAAGCGCCCTTTGATGAAACACACTACCATCAAGGTGCTGGCAATCACGAAGACTACAGTGAAGATCCCTCATTGGATTATGCTTCATACCAGGACCAGATCATCTCGGGAGCGGATTCAGCCATGTCTAGTGTCTTTGGTTTATGTTTTCAAGGATATTTTGTATAAGATTGAAGAAACATTAGTTTAGATGTTTATTCCTTTATTTCTCTCTTTTGAGACTTGGATTGTAAACCCTAACTGTTATTCGAACTACTTTCCGCTGCGACTTAGAGAGTGATTTCAGCTCACTCTCTTCATTCTAATTATTTATACATTGGTATCTTTTACTTCCGCACTCTTATTATATTATCTCTCTTAATCTTGTCTTGATCTCATTGTTTATGCATTATTACATGGATTATATTTGTTCTTGATTATGTTATCGTGTATGTGGGAGGCATGGTTTCCTCGATACTTGATCTTCGGGGCTGTGGATCACATACTATAAAACCCAATGCAAGGTCATACAATAACACCTTACATATGGTTTAGATACCTTTCCTCTTGTCTAGTACCCTGTTGGTCCAGTATCCTTCTCGACCCTAGGAATGTTCATCCTCATGAACTAGTTTCCTCTGTTGGACAACATTCCTTAATCCTATGGTCGTCCACATATGCTAGGGCGTATGCCTCTCATGTCTCCTCACGACACCCAAACCATATTTTGGACGGCCATGTCAACAACATAGGCTTGGAGCATATCTTTCTAAATCTGAATGGACCTTTCCAACTGTCCATTCGTCTAAGAATGATGAGCACTACTCAAATTGAACTAAGTTCCTAGTGCTTTCTATAGGCTGTTCCAGAGGTTGGAATGGGAGATCAGAGGTTGGATTTTTGGATTTGAAAAACTGCCAGAGAGACTAAGTGGTTACTATAGGCGGTTGGTTGGCCAACCAATAAGCTCAAGCAACTGGCCTTGTTTTTGATTATGTTCCAATGTTTGATTTGGCCTTTTTTATTCTTAAGCATGAATGTAACTATATGGACATGATCGTAGGACTTACTGGGATCTACTAAAGTTTTGGGTTGTGTGGAACTAAATCATATAACAAATTTTATACATTAGACAAGGTAAGGAAACAATTATATCTATACTTGATTGTTTGATACACAGTCTTCTTTGATAATCCAAGCACGTCTATGTCACTTTAGTATGTTGTCACTTATTGTTAAGCATGTTTACTATGTATGTATGATTCATGATCACTTATTACCATTCTTCACTTAATTATGTGATGTGGTATGATGGATTGTGTGACTTTGACATGGAGATGCTTGAGTTGGTATACCTAGCCTTATCCAATAGGGCCTGTGGTTTAGGCCATTGCCCTTGGTGCTATTGGTGCATCATATAGCTACTATTTAGGATGTTTAGATGCATGGTTAGGTTACCTGTATACATGCTATTACTCATTTGGCAAGGGAATTGAAGTCGAGTGACCACAAGCCCAAACCTCCACTAATGCTCTGATTTTTTCTTTTCTTTTCTTCTGGGTTTGCCTTAATCTTGATACCACTATCCCACTAATGACAAGAGAGCACGCAACTCGTTCATGGTGACCTTTTGTTCCATCATTGTTCCCTGCAAACCGTAGAGTTTCTATCATTGATTTGCAAAGTTGAGGTTCAATTGCCTTACACCTTCCTCCATTCATCACAATTGCAATTTGCTGTCCATTTGACCCGACAATTCGGACCAATGATACAAACCCATGATAGAAGTGTTTAGGAAAGAAATACATACAGTTGAGAGCATAATTTTAGAAGATAAGGTTTGGGGAAGAAGAAGACAAACACAAATAGGAGGGGGAGGGGGAGAGAGAGAGAGAGAGAGAGAGAGAGAGAGAGAGAGAGAGAGAGGGGAGATTAGGAATATCATTCTTCATTGCAATCTCTTCTTTTTTTTTTTTTTTTTTTTTTGCCTTTTCTATTGATTCCTACGGATTGAATCTAAAAAAAAAAAATTCTTGAATGAGATATTCAACTCCAGGGATGAATCGAAAAAGAAATCTTTATTGGTGCCCTCTTACATTTATACTACGGGACTATTGATTGTATTAAACCAAACATTTCCTTACAAGTACCCCTCCCCTTGGACTAACTGTACTACCCCAACCTTCCCTCACAATTACCCCTCTCATAGACCTTGCCTTTTAATCAGGATTTTAACAGGTGGCAACCTCATAGGCAGAGGTAGGAAGTCCATAAAGGTCTTGGTTCGAACCTCCATCCCTCCATACCTTCTTCTCCCTTCTCCCATGCTCTGTGCTTGTTAGCTCCTATTTTTTTGATTGGTATTAAAAGAAGAAAAAAGAAAAAAAAACCTGATACTTGGTCCTAATGTAGGTTTCCATTCTACTGCTAACCCAATTCTAGTTCCAGAACCATTTGACCCTTGTTCAAATCTTGACTTAGTGAAGGGAGTCCAACATTTTTTCAATGGGGGGTTTTATGCTCAAGAGCCTAAATAAAACTGTGATTTCCTTGGTCCCAAAGAAGCATAGCCCAATAGAGATGTCTTATTTTAGACCCATTAGTTTGTGCACTACCCCTTACAAAGTCATTACAAAATGTCTAGCTAATAGACTTAAACCCATTCTGGGCTCTATTATTAGCCAGACTCAGAGTGCCTTTGTTTCAACTAGAGCCATCTCAGATAATATCTATTTGGCTCATGAATACCTGCACTTTCTTAAGAAATCCAAATCTAAGAAGGGATATATGGCTCTTAAGCTTGACTTGTGTAAAGCATATGATAAATTGGAGTGGTCTTACATCAAGCACACTTTAAAGAGAATGGGATTTGCTAATATGTGGGTGCAATGGGTCCTACAATGTATTAGTACAGTGGAATACCAGATCAAGATCAATGGGGCATTATCCAAAAAGATTATTCCCTAGAGAGGTATTAGACAAGGTTTCCCACTGAGTCCCTTCATCTTCATTCTCTATCAAGAATCCCTCTCCCAGAGATCGTTGTCTAACCTTGGAATTCCTAGATTGCCAAGAATAAAAATTGCTTATCATGCCCCTGAAATCAACCACCTATTTTTTGTTGATGATTGTATGATATTTGTTCCTGCTTCGATTACTTGTGCTTCCCAAATCCATAGCATTTTGCAGGAATATGAACATGTGTCTGGGTTACATATTAACCCATCCAAATCTGCAGTCTTATTCAGCTCAAAGACTCCAGATAATATCAAGGCTGATATTGCTTACATTCTGGATTTAATAGAGGTACAGTCTCATGGTACTTACCTTGGCTTACCATCTTCAATAGGTAAATCAAAAACCCAAACATTTTCCTTCATCCTGGATAGGTTGGCATCTAAATTGGCGGGTTTGGAAGGGGAAACTTATTTCCCCTACAGGAAAAGAAGTCGTTATCAAGGCGATTGCCTTTGCCCTTCCAGTCTATGCAATGTCTTGCTTTATGATTCCAAAAGAATTATGTGAGAAAATGACTTAAATGATTAGAAAGTTTTGGTGGAAGAATGACCAAGGTAGAGGCATTAATTGGGTTAAATGGGATACCTTATGTAGAAGTAAAAGAGAAGGTGGCCTTGGTTTTCATGATGTTAGTTGCTTCAATAAAGCCCTGTTTGCCAAACAAAGTTGGAGACTTTTAATTTCTCCAAACTCACTATGGGCTAGTCATGACAACAAAATACATCAGAAACAAAAAGTTTTTGGAAGTGGAAATCCCTACCTCTTGCTCTTAGGGTTGGAGAAGTGTGCTTATGGGTAGAAATGTACTAAAAGGAGGCATCTTAAAACAAGTGGGTAATAGACTAAGCGTTGATATCTATAAAGACCCTTGGATCCCTTCCTTGCCCCTCAAGTACATTGCTACCCCCCTATCTAGCCTAGGGGCCCTAGATTAGTCCATGAGCTTATCTTATGGCTAGATCTTCAATGGAACTTACCTATATTGAATTCACTTTTCTCCCCGAGTGAAGTGATAGCTATAACACCTATCCCAATCCTTTCTCCTTCTTCAAATGATTCTTGGATTTTGTATAAAATGAAACATGGTAGTTTCAATGTTAAATCAGCATACTACCAATGTATGGCAATGTCAGACTCCCATTGTGAAATCCAGCCCTATCCTAACCCTGACCTTGACCCGGAAACCTGGTTGTTTGTAGGTCCGAAGACCCGGAATAAAGGAAGAAGTCAACTATGGGCCATCTCAGTGGAAGACATGGTGTTTGACCCAGAACCCATGGAAGTTGATGATGGTGTTCCATACTTGGAGGCTTGTTCAGAACTAGAAAGGAAGCTGTAGCTTGTTGAAAATGAGTCAAGTTGATGGACTTGAAGTATAGTTGGACATGATTCGAAGGCATTTTTCTATACTAGGTAAGCCATATGTTGTATTGGGAGAAGCTCATTAGGTTTGGACTTGAGTTGGGCCTTCAATTCCCTGTGTTTGGCCTTGCTGACTGGCTTGGTCGATTGGGTGGTCGAATCGACCAACAAAGTCAAAAATCCGAGAAAATCCTCTGTTTAGGGTTTTTCATTTTCTATTTAAGTAAACTTCGTATTTCTTAGTATCCTCTGCCTCCAAAACTCTCAGAGAACATGGGAAGACTCTCTCAAAGCTTTCCTTGGTGAACTCGAAGAACTTTTGCAAGATCTCAAGCCTCTCAACTCCAATTCTTCTATCTAAGGTTAGTGATCTCTTATGTGTTGTGATTTATTCTTCTATGATCTTATTCTTGATTGAGACTATGAACAAGATGTTGCATCCTTGCAACCATCTCTTCCATAATCTCCTTCCATTCTCAAGGTTTAATGACATTTACATTGATCTTCGCCATGATCCTTGTAAAACCCTCATGAAACCATGATCTCCCTTTTTGATTCAATTTCTTAGCATGATTAGATCTGTTTTTCGTGATGGAATTGTGTATGACTTCAGATTATATTCTACTAGGATGAGATCTGATCATTTCTAGTTTTTCCCATGGATTCATAGTATATTTTTCATCGAAAACTAGGGTTTTTACCAAATCGGAGAATCATGATTTCAAATTGGTAGGTAGTGTTTTTTTATCAATGTTAGTGGCTAATCTATACTCCTTTAGTGTTAGAATATTGTTTTAAAGGTTTCCTCCAAGTTTCGTAGAGTTTCAAACCTTGTAGATTGAGTTTCGAATCAAAATTCATTGTTTTGCTTCGTACTGACTCAGGTGGTCGATTGGGCCAGTAGACCAACCAATCGACCGGCCCAATCGACCAACCAGTCGACCAAGCAAGTTAGTAGCCCTATTTTTCACTCGATTTAATTCGTTTGATCTCCAATCTTCTAGGCTTCTTTCCTAATGTTGTATATATGATTGTTTAGGGTTTATTTGCTAGGTTTGGAACCTCTCTCTTTGATCTTTGGATAATCATCAACGCTATTAAAGGTAATGACAGTTATTTCCATAATAACATAGATTGCGTGTATTTTAGTTTCTAATTTTGGAAACTCTTAGATTCGGTTCCTGATATTGTACTTTCTAATTATGATATACTGCTATAAGTACAGTAGCACCTTACTTATGTTTTCGCTTTCATTATTCAAGTATATATGTATGCTTATTCATGTATGTTGTTTAATGAACTGATCATGCTTTTACATATTCTTTTATATGATGAGATGTCGGTTATGTATGATGTGATTGATCTGAGAATGTGATTGATTAGGTATGATTTGGGATTGGGAAGTGTCCTTTTGACATTTTTGTCCTTGGACATTAGTGGAAATTGTATGGGATGTTTCCAATGATGTTGTCTGACACTTTCCCAAATTATTGATTGTCATACCTAGGGCTGTCTAGCAGTGTTTGGTTAGAAATACCCCGTTATATCAGACCCGATTTGGAAGGTTATTGAGACCGAATGACCCGTGGTAGCAATGGGGACTCATGACCAGTAACCAATCTTTGAGAGGACATGAATCACATTGTGGATACTAGTGAGAGGCCATTTACTGGTAGGGTTGCAAATAGTAGACTTGGGCTCATGGGCACTCAAGACCGGTAACCAATCCATGAGGGGACATGGGAGCTTCCCATCTATTATTCGTTGATGACCAGTAGAGTTGATGAGTCCGTAGTTAGGGACCACGTTGACTCTAGTGTGAAGGATACCGGAAAAGATCGCCAGGGGCGAGGAATGGACGTATCTGGATCTGAGTTGATATGACTAAGTAGATGACTTGCATTGGGCTAGGTTTTACCTTGACATGCGCCAATACTTAGACCAATGGTGATGTGAGAGAGCGGTGACCTATACCCCAGCCATAGATTGTCCCGAGGGATGAAGGACCCACTACCAAACAGCGTTGTGTGATGAGATCTTCCTAAAGAAGTATGGTGCTATGACTTAAAGCATGTCTGCCTATAGAGACCAGCATATATAGAGTTAGATTCATACATTCATTGTCTATTTCATATTTCATTGCATCATGTTATGTTCTGCAATCATGTTATTTATGTTGTTGTGGATTAACTTGCCTTGCTGAGTTCATTCGAACTCACTCCTTTTTGTGCAATCTCTTTGTTAGATTACTCTACAAGTACTGAATACTATGAAGGCCAATATGAAGAAGTGTCCAGTTAAAGAAGCATACTACATGCAAGGTATTGGCAACAATGAAGATCACATTGATGATCCCACGAGCGATCACGTTGCGTACTATGATTAGACCTAATGTGGAGTGGGAACGTCTAAGTTGGATTGATGAAGTCTATACTTATGAAGACATTATCTATAAAGTAGAAGACTCTTAGTTTAATTTGATTTTCATTCCTTTACTTTCCTTTAAGAACAGTTGTATTTCTTTTAGACTTAAGTGCTACATTTCGCTGTAACTGTGGAGTGAGATTCCGCCTCACTCTACTACTTTTTTATTTTTACATCTGGTATCATTTTCCGCACTCTGATTATATTGTCTTTTCTTTCCTTATTTGGATCTCTTGTTTATATTATTATACATTGATTTTCTATTCATGATTATGTTATTGCATATGTGGGAGGATGATTTCCTCGATACTTGATCTTCGGGGCTGTGGATCACACACTCGGGTATGCCAGATAGGGTACCTGGGTGGATGTGACACCTATGGTAATGTTGCATTGTCCTCAACTGTATCTTCATGCTGGAATAAGATTTGAAATATGGATACCCTCCCAAAAATTAAACATTTTATGTGGCTCCTCTCATGAAGCATTGGCTATTGGTAATTCTTTATTTATTAGAGGTAGTTCTCAAACTCCCCTTTGTTTAATTTGTGGTGTTGATTATGAAACTGTGAATCATGCTTTATTTTTCTATGACCATGCTAAGGAATGTTGGCATTTACCCCCCCTTCTGATTGATACATCAAACTTTTTAGGTGACTCACTCTTTGATTGGATGGATTTTATTGCTCATCATTTTGAGGATGTAGATGATAAACATACAGTAGATCAAATTTGGAGTGCTATGGTTTGGTGTATTTGGAAGTCCATCAATGCAGCTTTATTTAGGCATATAAAGCCTTCGATTATTCATATCATACACTCTTATCATTCTTTGTTTGCAGAGATCCAACTCCATGTTTGTACTAATCATTGTTTGGAACCGAGCCATACTACAATAAATCTAGAAATGGGAGAAGGTACTGACTTTTGTCAATTTTATGTCGACGGTTCGTGGGAGAAAAACTCTTCTTCAGGAGGGAGAAATTGCTTAATATGGAATTCAACATGAGGTTTCTTGGCTGCACAATGCAAGTTCAGTTCGGCCCAATCTGCTTTGATGATGGAATTGGAGGCCATCCGTGATGGTTTTCTTCTAGTGTCGTCTTTAGGAGTTTCTGCAATCCAAGTAAATTCGGATTGCCACTTTATGATTTTAACTTTACAGGATTCTTCTCTCTTTAGATTGGTTATGTATGGGTCTTGTATATGATATTAAACTCATTACTACTAGGTTTACTTGTATTTATTTTCAGTTTATTTCTAGGCATCTTAATAGTTTTGTGGACTTTTTAGCCCGTGGGGCGCGTTTGTTTCAGCTATCTAGGTTGTAGTGGGGGTATTCCCCCTTTGTTTGTAACTAACTCTTGTTTTTACCAATGGAGGAGTAGTAGGATGGTTAGGAACTTGACTTCTCAGTGGAGAGGTCACGGATTCAACTCCTACCGGCGGCATATGTAATATCCTATCCCTATATATAAAAAATGTCTTTGTAAAAAAAAAAAAAAAAACTCTTGTTTTTTTCTGTGGGGCCTCTTTATCTAATGAAATTTTCTAGTTTTTGACACCCAAAAAAAAAAAAAAAAAAAAAAAAAAAAACAAAACAAAACAAAACTCAACGACTGAGGTACGAAACGGTACATGAGCCCCCGGGGGTGGGGGGGGACGGTACATTAGTCATGTTCATGATACCCTGAAGATTCTGCTTTTACAGGCCTCCTCCAGGACTTCAGAGAAACATCCATGGCTGCTTCGCCTGAGAACCATAGAAGTGAATCAACAGACGGCAAAAATTTGGTTTCCTACTACTCGAATCATGTGTGGAGAAAACTCTTCAGTTTCTTTCCTTTTCGTGATTCGAAACTCTTTGACAAGATATCGAATTTCCATTTGATACGAACCACTCGAGCCAGAGGTCGTAGACGGAAACCATCTCTCCCTCTGCCACTGCGTTTAAACTCACTCGAATGTTCAGGGTACCTCTCTCGTTTATTTTTTGTACTTTGATGGTTAAAGAGTCATTTTTCCTGTGGCAAATGATATTTAGGTGATCGAACCATTATTGTGTCTAATGAAATTGTAACTTCTATTTTATGATATCACGCTTGTTAGCCTTGATGAGCTTCAACTTTATTGTGGATCATTTTTGTTTGCAGAAGGTTTTAAGATTCTGAAACATGAATTAGTTAGTATGTTCAGCTTTAGTATTTGTTGGATAGGCATTGAGAATGTGGCAAGTGTCCTTTGTCTTTTCTTTTATTTCTTTGTGATGTGGCGTAGTGACTGTTAAAACCAGAAGTTAAACGCTGTTTGAAGGCCAACTGATGAAAGTTTGTCTTGTTGGACTTCCTGAAACTTGTAAATGCATATTAGGAAGACTCAACTAACAAAATATTTGGCCTTTGGGCAAGTCAATCTGTTCAATGGGCTATGTTTACCTAAACAGATACTAATTAGCATTCTTGTGATACATGAATGCGTCCTATGGTGATGAAGACACATTGTAATGAAGCCATATGAGTAGGTCTGATTAGGACACCCTGTTTAGCCGTTGCAATTACTGCAAACCTTTTATCAACACTTGCTGTTTTGTGGATGAACTAGTTGCAGCTGCTGCCAGGAAGTAAGAATTCTTGAGTGTGCATCATTGGTAACACTCCCTGGGGGCTATCATCGAAACAATTCAAAAGTTATACATGCTTCCATGGTTTTGGACTATTGAACTCTCTTCAGATGGAAATGTCATCCGTGATTGTTATAACACATATTGCCAACAGTTTCCCCCAGTCACCTTATATAAATATAGATCTGTTTCATGGAGAGCTCGAGACTTCACTTTTCATTTTGTGAATATTGTCTACCTAATTAGCTTGGTTATGATTTCCCATCTGTATAAGTGACCAACTTTATATGCTTGTGATATGATCCCTTTTTCCTTTTCTTTGTATAGCCACTAATAGTGCGTCAAGCTATGTTGGCAGTTTAATGAAATCCTCAATTACTTATGATTGACAATTCTAAGATTTTCTTATGTGAACTCTTTGCAAAATACTATTATTCCTATTGAGCACATCTGGCTATGATGCGGAGAATTCGATTACTATACCTGTTGATGGAGACAAGTTGTGAGCAGATTTTTGTCAGTTTATCTACCTTTAGATTCACTTGTTCCAATCCCGAGAGAACCAGCAGTCCAAATATATTTGGGTAAAGTATATGAAAGGAATATTTGCTACATTGTTTCAAGATGTTAATGAATCATGACAAATTGTACATGTGCTGAGTAGGACTGAGCTGAGTTAATGTATTCCTTGTTGAAGACATTCTATGAGTGCTTTCTAAAATAAGGTTTTGAACATGGGATGTAAGTGGAAGTACCAAATTTGGCTCTAAAGCTTGTAGCCAGAAGTTACAGACTTACAGTAATAGATGGGCTACTCAGGTGGATGGCTGCACTATGCTTGAGCTAGTTGTAGTGGTGGAAAATTGGTCCTTTGATATGGAATTCAGTAAAGGATGGAGATGATTCAACAACAAAGTCTTATCCTGACTAAGGGGGTCGGCTGCATGGATCCTTGCCTTCCAATCATGTCTAATCGAGGCCATATAAAGGGGTGGGGATGATTAGTTCACAAATTAGTCAGAAAAGAGGTGACACCCTGGGTGATGCGGAATTATGGGAGGAATAGAATGATCTTGGATACTAGGTATCCATTGATCTGTCCATATACTTATGGATTGAACAATGCCAATGCGCAAACATTAGAAGTTTATGGAGTCAGGTAGGATTGCCCAAATGCTGTTCATGTCCATGAAGCTAGTTGGGTTGGGAGGTAGGAATTAAGGAGGGATCGGTTATAAAATTTTTTTGACCATAACTTTGATGTTTACAGGAAGCTGCAGAGTTTTATTAAAAATACTGGTCATCCAACCACTTTGTCCCTCATCACGACTCCAACTGGTACTAAAACTAGAAATTTTAGTTAACTTTTTTATTCTCCAATCAAGAAGCAGAGTCAGTTAATTTGACAATAATTCCTAATAGATTAATATCTATTGAATTACAAGATGGTGATACTTGAAAACAACTTGAATACAATAAAGAAGTTACTTGTAGCTATGAACAACTCATACAAAAGAATGGGAAAGAAGTTACTAAACTTGTTTTAGATATCACACTCTGTAAACATGGTCAGTCCAGCCAAGTTTTTTCTGAATACAGCATTCAAGGTCTTTTGTACCAAAAGCACGGAAAATCCTGAACTTCAATCCTTTGTCTTCAGTATCTAACATGAGCGGTGGGATATAAGAACTCATGGTACTTGGGTGGCCTTGCTGGCAGGGAACACCATTCATTTGTTTTAATGGCAGTTCAAATTCCTACCTGACAACACTGGTCATTTTGCAAGTACTATATAGTTCTTCCACCTAGTGATCAGTTGAAAGTTCAAAGCAGGTTGCCCTCAAAATATAGCTACCTTCTTCACATGCAGGGTTACGCTAGAGGCATCTAAGGTTTTAGATGCAGTGGACACTATTTTGGAGCATATCTTGGCAAATTTGCATGACATTCAAAAGAGTTTGCATTTTTGGCAGTGCAGAGCAGAGGTTAGTACGGCATGCCTGACAAGCTTTAGGAATAGATTATGGAAAACTATGAATTGTTCTTTCCAGAATGAATATAACCTGTGCAATAAACTTTCTTGGAGACCTTTTGATTGTTTTGATTTTTCATGTTATATTTATTACAGGGATCAGGTGCACAAAAGGTATACTTTATGGTTCTTTGAAAGAGGACCACAGGCCTTTCTCAATGAAACAGTTCAGTTGATAAATGGATGTATGTCTGGGGGATCTCCAGTACAACATCTTTGTCATTCTGCAGTTGCTCAAATTAATGAGAGGATAGCAGTCTTAACTAGTCTGCAACATTGCCTTGCTAAATTTCTGGCAGAGGTAGTCTTGATCTAGTGCTACATTTAGAATCTTTATATTGTAGTATATTCTACCTTTCTATTTGTTGCAGTGTTGTGGACTGAAAATTGAAGAAAAAAACCCAAAGCAGTGTTCACATGAACAATACTTTAGCTCATGTTTGCCTTGTCTGCGGATCGTTTTTGGGAGACATTATGCCAAGCCAAAAATGGAGACTTGATTAATGTATTTCTATTTCTTGCATGACGGCTAGATAGCTGTGGCTAAGAGACCCATGGCTGAGGTAGGGTACCCCTGGTATCCATACCCCCCTATCTTCAACCTATATCGTTCCTTTTTTTTTTTATTTTTTTAAAAAAAATAATTTTTAATGTTCTTTTGCAATATGTAAATGTGAAAAAAGCAGGAAAAGTTTCAGTTGTATTTGTTTATCCTGGCTGCAATCGATATCTTGTTGGTTTCCCTGGTTCAAGGTCCAGTTTTTGCATTATTAAGTATCAGAGCCCATGTAAGTTGGGTGGCTGTTGATTTGAATTTATTGAGTGTTCTAGTGTTAAACGGCCTGGGAGTTGCTCCCATAAGTGATAAGCTTAGAGAAAGTCGTTTGAGGTGGCACTGCCACGTTCAAAGGAGACCTAAATGCCTTGTACGGAGAAGTGATATAATCTAGATTGAAGGAACTAGAAGAGCTAAGGGCAGACCTAAGATAACCTTAAGAGAAGTGGTGAGAAAGGATATGCATAGCTTAGGCCTTGTATCTAGCATGACCTCAAACAGAACTGATTGGAAAGCAATAATCCATGTAGCCAACCCCATTTAGTTGGGACACGGCTTATTGTTGTTATTGTTGTTGTTTTCTAGTGTTAAACTTGTGGGTTAAGTGCATTGGCTGTATTGAGTGTGGATCTGTTTACTTGTATTTTCTGATGATACTACAAAGAAATTGAGGTTATAATTTCCTTCCTTTGCTAGGCAGAGAAGCTATTCTTCTTCCTTGATTAGTTGGATTCTCTAGAGGAATAGTTTGTTTGGTACAACACCTTAGTTCCTAAATTATCCCCATTTTGACCATCCCATCGCAAATATAAATATTTTCTTAAATTTTTCGTACTCCCTCAAACCCCCTAGAGAACCCTTATATCTCTTAACTTAGCCATCCAAATCCCACCAAACATAAGAGATCGTACTATTATCTTGATACCTGTATTCCTTCCAAGCCTCAACCTGTTATGACACATATAGACCTTAGTTTTCCATCTCAAGGAATTTATCCCATACCTCCCATGGGATGGACTACGTGTCCTTTGGATCTTAAATATCATTTAAAAATGTATGGACGTTAACCCAAAACCCCAACTTAACCTTTTTCCCTACAAAATCATCCCATCACATCCATATCGCAAAGAAGGCTCCGTATCCCATAACCAAAATTTTAGGAAACCCTTTCTTGCTCCCATATGAATTTGTTCTTCTTAAAGATATTGGAAGAAGTGGCCCTCAATAAATTGGTGCTGCATCATGAGGAGAAAGAGAAGAAATCAGAATTAGTATAGCGATCCTGTATGTAGGGGTGGGCTTTGGTGCAATGGTCAGTGGACCATAGTTGTAGTCTTGAGGTCAAGGCATCAAAATATCCTCTAAAAAAAATTGTTGGGCGTAAGACTCCGTAGGAAAATTGTTCCCAAGACTTTCCTTGTGTGGAACCCTTGGCACTAGATTTGCCCTTTAATCCCATATTCGTTTCTCCATAGGGTCAAAACTCTTTCAAAAAAGTCGTTCGCTAATTGATGGGAATGCATTACTATGTATATAACTTCTGATATTCCCAATTCGGCTCATGAAGACTTCTAAGTACTCTAAAAGACTCAGTAAGGTAAATAGAATTAGAACGGAATCCTATCTAGCTAACAAGTATCCTAATGTAACTAAAAAACAGACTCAGATATTAAATTTAACCACTAAGCACGTGTACAGCATTAGCCCCACTTTATGGCTACAAAACCCACACATGGGCCAAAGTTAGTATTCTAAAGCCCAATTGTCCCTTTTGACATTCTTAACTGCATCACTTGCCAACCATGTTTCTAATTAAGGAACTGAGAAGGAAGCAATCAACCAATGCCATTCTTGGTCAAATGGTAGGGGTGGCTGCAGTGAGGCAAATAGAGGATAAATCTTGCTTCCAAATAGCAACTTAAAGATGCAGAAGATGAAAAGGTGTTAATATCTTCAATACCATTCCAACTGAGGGAACAAGAAGGGTAAACTTGGTTATGGTAATGAGGAAGAAAGAATTGGTAAGGAGGCAGATTTTGAAGGTTCTTTAGGCTGAGAAGGAATGGTGTGGGACATCGTCTTTGAACTAGATACATTTGGATCTATGGGAGGTAGATCTAGTGTAATTCCAAGTAGAGGAAGTGGTGAAAGACCTAAATCGAAGGGAGTCAAATCACTTTCTCCACTTGGGAGGGGTTGATGTAGCATTAGATTGAAGGGTTCAACTAGGGGCCTGTCTTCTGCGATCTCAATTCAAAAATTGAAGAGTTTAGAGTTTTGGGATTTTGAACAGTTTCTTGGGTATGCAAGGACATAGGTTATAACGGCTGGATGAGGGGTGAAACTTGGAGAGAAGCTAGGTAATGGTATATGGGAACAATCGGCAAGCTGTACGATGGTCCTAACGGTCAGATTGGTGTAGTCTAAGCTTGAATTTGGGTTAGAGAGTACATAAATAAAGAGATGAGGTTGATGGAATAAGGGAATTTGGGAAACGGGGGATTTGGGGGGGGGGCGGCTTGGTGAAACAAAGGGGATTGAAATGGGAGATGACTTCATTTTTAATGATCAAGATGGAAGAGACAGAGGGATCGTTGCTAGCAACAAGTAGGGTGATGAAATTACAATGAGCTTTTAAGGAATGATGGAAGTAAGCTGTATTGGAGTCTTCTAGCTCATGCCATATGGGATTCATGGTGGAGAAAACTATTCTTAGGATGCAATGTTTCAAAAATTTCAATAGTTTCGATCAATGGATTCTAATGTTGACCAATTTCAACCAACCCATTGTGTAGTTTTAATGAGTTTCGTTAGTTTTGACCAGTTTCAATGGTTTTGGCCAGTTTAACTAGCCCATCACATGTTGAGTTTTGCCCCAAAATTATTGGTTTTGACTTATCTTTGCCATATCTTGGTCTCTGGCTGGTCAGACTAGCTTTGAAATTGAGATCTTAAACCTTTCTTTGTAGAGTGGGATGATGGGAACTGCAGGTACATGCCTTACTTTGCAAGGTTAAGGATGGAGGGGAGGTTATGTATATGGTTGTGGTACCTCACTTTGTATTTTGGGGTGATGAAAACCATCGATAAGTACCTCGCTTAGAGAAGGGTAAGGATGGAGTGGAGTGTACGCCGTGGCTGTGTGATACCTTGCTTTGTAAGTGAGATGATGGAAATTATAGGCGCATGCTTCACTTGGTGGGGTGATGTATGGATATGGATGTGTGAGCCTCACTTTAGCGGATAGGGATGGAGTGGATGGTACGAATATGGTAATGGTGGTAGACTTCGTACTAGATATGAGGTGTGGTGACCCCTAACACCTTGTTGTAGCAGGTTTGGGAATGGAAATGTATGTCATCGACATTATTGGGAAGCCATCTCACCATGAGTATTGTTCTGGTGTTTTGATTCAAAAGGAGCACGTTGTTATTGTTGGACCATTCCACATTAAGAGTGGTTATGGCATCGATTTGGTTTTGGGAGTCGAGTATGAGAATATCGTGTGCTTGCATCCTTGTGAGTGGAAGCATCGTATGATTTAGGGTGTGAGAGTGATAAGCATTGTTTTCATGTTGCCTAGGTGATCCAAAGCATTGGAGTGGCAAAACAACAAAAATTAGGGTGTTTTATTGATGCAAATATGTGTTAGTGTTATGGAATTTGCTGTCCGGAATCATACAATATGCAAATGTGTAGTTCAGAAAGAAAATTCTACAAGTTTTTTTACGTGGCTGAGAGTAGTGTAAGGCATGTTTACTCGGGCTGGTGTAGTCATCACTATGAAGACTCTGTCTTCTGGCATGTTGCAGATTGCCCAATGATGATGAATCTAAGGATCTATGGAGAGCAACATTGCATATTCTAAAAGGGACAATTGTGAACTAGATTCTAAGACATGTGTACTCATTGGGAGTATTGTAAGGCATGTTTACTTATGGGGCTGCCTGGCTGGTATAGCTCATCCCTATTTCCCTCTCTTTTCAGTGTGTTACAAGTTGCCTAATGATGGCGGGGAATCTATGGAGATTGACAGTGCATAATTGAGGAGCTAGAGTTGTGGACAAATCGTATTTTAATATCGGCTATTTGATGGGTTTGGTGACCATTTGAAGATTTTATCCCCCATGTGGGCATATATTCCAAGACCAAGAAAAGCTTTAAATTTTTGCTGCATTGTACTCTACCATATATATTATAATGTTTTCAATGATAGTTTGAATTCTGGTGGTGAATTCAATGGTACTTATATGCTTAACGGTCAATGCCTGTGAAGGCTGCACCTTCCCTTATCCTAAGATTTGAGGTGTTCTGTTTTGTATACCTTTTCTCATATTCATGATGTTTTAATGTACGTGGGGTTTGAAACATCACAGTGATCTGTAAACTTTGCGCAATCATTAATAGTAATGGCAAACACGGGTGTTGCTACCTTCAACCTGATACAAGTGTTTGCAAAATAAAAGTAACCGCAAGCGCACGGTATCATGTAGCTAACGGGTCAATCTCAGGCATAGTTGTTAAGGCGTCGCCTAATTGTCTCATCGGCGTCCAGGTGCCTTTGGAGCGCCTCAAATCGGCGTCGCCTTATTTTTAGGCATATAGCTTTTTTCTTTTTCTTTTTTAAATCACATGAAAGATGCCAAATTGAAGGCATATATTGAATTACTTATTAGATTCCGATTGTAAAGTATCTATTGTTTGAACCTATATGCATATTTATAATGACGCTACATGGGATCAAAATAAAAAAATAAAAACAAACAAAATCGAAAGAGAATAAGTTCTTGACTCGAGTCTCACACTCTCATTCTCACTCTCACTCTAATCCTAATCTCTTTCTCTTTTCCTCTCTTCTTCTCTTTGATTCCCGCGACGACACTCCGGGAAGCAGTGGCCAGCGACAGAGAGACTTCTTCTCTTGGTTTCTTCCTGCGACTTTTTATTTAGGACTTACTATGTGTGGTTTGTAGTATGTTGGATGACTTGAGGTAGGGTAATATTAATTTTTTTTATTATATAAGATGTGCTAGATTTATAATGGATTAGAGTGAATGAGATGTACACTGAAAATTTCACTTAAAACGCCTCAACCGCCTTAAAAGCGCCTTGGAGGGTGCCTCGTCGACTCATCGCCTCAACTAGCCAAAACCGCCTCGTATCGCCTCGTCGCCGTGACAACTATGATCTCAAGGAGATATACCACTTGAAAATTTAACCTCTTAATAGTAACGTGAGAGTGCAATGATTCAAATTTTTTTAAATTAAATGGGCGGTCCTAACACATACATCTAATGCGACCGAATTGAAAATAAAAATAAAACAGATATAACCTAACCATTCATCATCTAATAAATAAATAAAAAAATGCATAAATAAAAAGCAGGAATAAAATATGCAAATGATAAATAAAATAAAAGGGAAGTGATTCGAGTGTCAGCTCTGGATCAAAGGAAGGGGAGTATAACTAGGATGATTTTGACTATGGACCCTTTGCCGTAGCTTACATTCCACCGATCGGGGTAATGGATATTAAAGAAAAAAATGCAAAAAATAAATAACAAAACAAATAACAAAGCAATAAATGGAAAAGAGAAACCTTAACCAAAGAGAGGCATGACTGTAGGCATCTTTGATCAAGGACCCAAGGGGAAAGGAAAACAATAAATAAATATTGAAAAGTAAATCCTAAGTTAAGAATATGGAGGGGTAGACAGAAGCGGGAATGGAGGGGGAGAGAAGATTAGTGGTGAAGGCTACTTACTTGCATCCTCGAATCTCGAATGACAAAAAAAAACCTTGAACAATCGATTTGAATCTTAACCAACCCTAACAATTAGATCTGGAATGATCTAAATCTGCAATTGCTAGACCCAGAGAAAAACAAATCCTCTTCGAAATTGAAACTTGAAACTTGAAACTTGAACTTGAAATTGAAATTAAAATTGAAATTGCATTAATCAAAATAAAGAAAATACACTTGCATAAAATAAACTAAATAACTTGAATATTCATTGCATTACATAGAAAAACTGAACTTAAACATTCAATCTAGAAACTAGAACCCCACAAAGCAATCGGAGAACTAGAGAAAACCTAAACAAGCTAAAGAGAATAGAAGGTGTAAACCTAAGTTTAAGAGGGGAGGGTATATTTATAGGAGATGGTGAATGATTTACAAATAAGGAATAAATAATAATAAATAAGAATAATAATTATGAAAAATTATATCAATGAATGAAAAAGTAGAAAACTTGGAGATAGAAAGAATAGAGAAAAAATTAATAATAATAAAAAGAAAAACGTTTGGAATGAAGAGAGAGAGAGAGAGAGAGAGAGAGAGAGAGAGATGTGAGAGAGAAGAAGAGAGATAATTTGAGTTTAAATGTGGAGAAGAAAGAGAAAAAGAATAAAACATATATTTTATTAACAAAAAAAAGGTTTATTAAGGAAATAATAAAGAAAAAAGAAATATAAAGTGGGGAGAGTAAAAGAAAAATCCTAACTAATCTCAGCCATAGATCAAAATTGGCTTCTTTATTTCTAAGATATTTTGGAGTTGAGCCATAATCGCATCTCTAGTCCATCATGCTCTAAATTAGGCCATTTTCACACTTGAGAATTTGAACGCACCTCTTGATGTGTAAAATTGCATGTTTCATACCCAAAATTCCATATATATGCTCAAATCCTGAAAAATTCTAAAATATGCAAAAACAACATAAAACCCAAAGAAGCTTTGCTCTAAGTGTGTAAAATGCATGCTTTATGCCCTAAGATTTCACACATAAATGTGTTCATCAACAAGTAAGCTAAATGGTGTAGTTGTTAAAACAAGTACATAGAGACTAAGATTATGAAAATGCCACTATATACTTTACCATGAAATTGTGTATTGTAATTTGTTGGAACATGAACTATCTTTTTTAATGATTTTCCTGATTGTATATTGCGGGCTGTAATTTCACCAAGAGATGGGGCAGTGTTTGGGGTTCCTCCCGTCCAATAACAACCACTCAGCCTTATTGCAACTGTCATATTGGGTTCCTCTAATGGCATGCAATTAGAGCATGACCTTTTGATGAAGATGAAATTCACAAACCCTGGCAATGTTAGTCTTTCCCTTATGGATATTCTGAGAATTCATATGCATATAAATTGTGAATTTTAATTTTCTTTTAATAATTTCCATTTGTGTTGTGGTTAACATCATCACAGCTCAATTTTCAGGTATTTTTATTTTATTTTAAAAGAAGGATAAGTATTGAGCAACATGCTTAGTTGTTTGATTGTTCATTAGGTTTATATGGAGGTTGGAAGACTTGGAGATAATCTGATCAAGGATCCTGAAAAGTCACTGCCTTCTTTGTTGATAACCATTGACAGCTTATTCTTTAAAATGGAGGCATCTATGCGAGATTCACTTGAAAAGATTCAGGTTTATGATATGCCGTGTAGCTTAGAGGGCACTTCCAAATCATTTCTTTAGTTTATCTTGAGAATCCCTTTTATCTATATTTGGATTTGTTTTCAGATTCAAACATCTCTACTACGATGTCTCAGCAGGGTATCTTTGGTTCTGTTGATTGGAACAGCTCATTTCATCAACTGTTCAACAGACTGTCGGAGGCTAACCTAGGAGGTTCTCAATGGACGGATGGGAAAATAATAGATGCTGTTAGCTTGATACATGAGAATCTCCACAAACTTGACTGTTTCTTGTCACTCCTGGTAATCAATCATGTCTTCTATGGTATAATATTGTTGTTTATCCTGATTATCTGTTGCTAGTGGAACAGCTGTGTATTATCATTTGGATTGGTTGATGCATGGCAGATGTTGCCTCAATTGAATGAGGGCCTAATAACCAAGGCCTAATAACCAAGATCTTTAAGAGAACCAATTCAAATGGGTCCAAAAAAGGGTTTCTTGAAATTCTTGTGAGGGTGTCTCTAGGGTAGAAACAGGGAGATCCCTAAGGAAGTCCTTGTGATGACTGATGACTGTTGGCTACAGGAGGTGGTAGTTTGAAGGTCCAATTCCTATATGATCCAAACATAGTCCTATTCGTAGGGAGAGAAACCTAGTTTGTTGATGTAAAATCATCAGCAAATTGGGCTTCTTTCCTTAATAATATTCTACAATTGGACCATACATGTATTTGGCCTTTGATTCCAGGCGTTTCATAGTTGTCATAGCGACAAGGTGATGTGAGGTGGTTTAGGCTATTTGAGGTGGTGAGGCGCCCGCCAAGGTGCTTACAAGTTGGTCAAGGCGTTTTAAGTGACATTTTTAGTGTGCCTTTTTGTGCACTCTTTGATGCAGGCCCAATAGGAGAAGGGCCAAATCCAGGTTCTAATGCTGAACCAGCAAGCAAATTTAGGGCTTCAAGACCCTGTGGCTAGGGCATTTAGGGTCCCTACACCCTGCGGTTAGTTTTTCCAGCATTCTAGGGGTCTTTAGGGGTGAAGGGGGAAGGTGTACAAGGTTTGTTTATGGTGTAGAAGATTAGGGCTGATGAAGATCCAGACCTGAACCTGGAGATTTTGGTTTCAGATTCAAATTTCAAAGCCTAGGTTTTAAGGAAACTAGGCCTTTAGTCTTTTAGGGTTGAGGGATGAATGGGGCTGCTTCTAAGGATTGAGTCTCAGGGAAGGGGAGGGGGTGAAAAGTCCAAGATGAGGTTGGATTTGGTGGAGGGGATACTGGATAGAGAGATCTTAGATATTAGGGTTGGGGAAGAAGGGAGAACGTGCTGTAAGAGAGAGAAGGGGGAATTCTGGGGCTGTAATGGGGTTAGAAGAGGGGAGGTTTTTTTTTTTTTTTGGGGGGGGGGGGGGGCACTTGCTGTAGAAAGCTGGGGCTGGATGAACTTTGAAGAAAACCACGCACACAAGCTGCTGAAGGGTTTCTCCCAACTTGGAAAACCCTGGACACATCAATCGCACTCTCCCTTGGCTGTACCTCCTTTACTAAATTTTATTCATCAGTAACTAATTTGGTTACAAGCAATGGGCTGTATTTATAGCCTTTGTTAAACAACTCATACTAAAACTCAACTTAGAAACCAAAATAAGGGACTTCTAGAATAACTAGGACTCTGATGTAAACCCAGTTTTAGGGCTTGGGTAGTAGTGGAATTTCCCTAAAACTAAGTGCTGGCCAGGTATTCCAGCAAAGAGAAAGGATATTCTGGAGTGTATAGGATGTTTTATAACTCTAAAGACCCTGCTGCAATGCTCAACTCTGATCTGAATTTTAACAGAAGTCTGAAATCCAGGGTTTTTTTGGGGGGGGGGGGTTCAGCTAGGGTAGGAGAGGGGCTGTCCTTGCTACCTTGACTGTTCAGACCTTGTTTTAATGATTCTGGAACAGAGGGGGAAACTCTGAATTGCAGTAGTTTTAGGTTTTCAGAAGTTTTCAGAAGTTGTTGAAAATTTAGAGGAAGAAGATGAAGTGCAGGAAATTCTTAAAGCTAGGGAAACAGGGTTTTTAATTGGGGGAATAACATTAGGGCTGATCACCAGGGGGTGGTGCGATCCTAAGTGAAGCAGAAAGGGAGGTTACGGGCTGGGAATTTGAAGTTGCAGGGGATGGGATTCTAGGGCTGCCGTGGGGAAAAAGGTGTGGGGAAGACCTATGGGTGCTAGGGGAGGTAGGGGAATGGGCTGGGAGAGTCCTAGAGATGAGGGTAGGGCCTAAGAGGTGTTGCAGGAGAATTGGGGGCTGCTGCTGTGTTGTGGTAGCAAGGGGGAGGGGATTACCAAGGCGTTCAGGACAGGGGAGGGGCAGGGAGGTGGCAAGGGGTAGGGGATGCTTGCGTTGGTAGGGAAGAAGAGGGGAATGGGGCTGGGGTTTTTCGCTTATTTGTTAGGAGCTTCTGTAGAGGACTAATGGCTGCTGTGAATGGAGATTTTGCTGACTGCTGTTGAAAAACTCTTCAAAATCCACCATGGCCCTCCCAAAGAGAACCACGACCTAGTGTTCGGTTTTCCACAAAGACACTTAATTTTATTCAATCAAACTTGAAGAATTACAAAGGATACTAGGCTATTTATAGCCTTCAAAAGACTCTGGGACCAAGTAGGATTCCTTAACAGACAAGGATCTCATCACATAGTCTAGACTCGTGATTTGGAATCTAAAAACTAAAGACATGTGCTGAAAATAAGAGACTAAATAACTCAAGACCATCTAAGGAATTCCACTTGAAAAAGAGTTCCCTAGAACACTCAACCACCAACTACTAAAAGACAACTTCTAATTAAAAGTAAAGTCCTAAAAGATAGGAACTCTCTTTGTACAAGTCTTATCTTATCCACAACCTAACCAATTCAAACAAAACTCAATTAAGAAATAAAAACCAATTCAAACTCTAGAAATAAATCTGGAAATAATTCCAGCGATAAAAAGGGCAAAAATGCCCTAAATACCTCAACTAGGGGGTTCGGCTAGGGGCATCTCTGTGTTCACTTCAGACTCCTACTCCAACTAGGAGTCTTGCTTATCTTGACCTGGACTGACGCAATCAACGAAATAAGAGTAGGACTAGACTCCTAATACAATTCTAAGTTAACTGGATGTAGCTGAGTTTGAATAGGACTACCCAAAATTACCAAATTGCCCCTTATGCTGGCCCCACTTCCCTATGCTGTTGTTAGGGCCAAAGGGTGCTAGGCAGCATCCCTGGACTTTCCCTGGGTCATCCTAGGGTGGCCATGGGGTTGCACATCACTCTTGTTCATCATAAATATATCATACCTTATATTTATAAAAAACTAACCTTAGGCTACCTTAAGTCATCCAATATACCAAAAATCAAGTATAGTAATGCACTAGGTCCTAAATAAAATTATAATTAATTAAGTAGTATGTAAATTTAAGAAAAAAATCATAATTTATTATAAAGTATCAGACTATCATAAACTATTCAATTCAAGATGTTATTCTTACCAAAAGAAATTTCAAGATTTTAGTAAAATGGGATTAAAGACAGAGATGCATAAGCAGTATAACATGCCTTCATTAGATGTCACCAATACCAACTCTACTAGGTCTAGCTCCTCTATGTTGTTGAGCTCTAGCATGGTAAAAGATCTCGCTCTCGAGCGAGATCTTGCCACCTTGAAAAATCGAGATCTCGACCATCTTGGCTAGATCTCGGTCGAGATATGCAATTTTTTGGTGTCAACTCGGTGGCTCATCTCGGTGGGTTTTAGGGTCCTAAATTGGGCTGAAACTTGGTATTTAGCCTATTTAAGGCATTTGGAACACAATAGTGGCCTTGGATTTGTTAGAAAACAACCCTAAGTATTGTCAGAAAACAACCTTAAGTATGATTTATAAGTCTACCCATAGTGTGAAACCGAATGTTGTAGTAGGATTAGGGAATGCAAGGTTATACAACATGTAATATAGCACCTTTAAGGCATATAAATGAAAAGCAAGTGTATCAAATGCATCAAATAACCTAAATGTCATCAAAATTCCATCCATATGAATCACAATCTCAATTTTCAAGAATAGAATAATAAAATTATGCAACCATTAGAAGTTATCCATATAAGTCATTGAATCATGAGTTCATAAGACAAGTAGAGAATGATTGATCTTCCTTTGATGTTATAAATGTGCTAGGAGAAGTTGCAAGTGAAAATCTATCCAAAATCCTAAAAAAAGGGCGAAAATTGAGAGTTCCAACGACAAATGGTGAGATCTAGGGCGAGATATGGCGAGATATCAAGCTAGATATCCCAACTCTGTGCTCTCGATCTCCATCTTGTCTCGCTTATTTGAAAAAGCAAGAAATCTCGTGAGATCTTGCAAGATCTCCCACCATAAGCTCTAGCCAACTCGAATAAATACAAGTTTTCAGCAGTAGCTTCCTACACCTCAGGAGGGAGTTGGTAGCACTTGAGTGTATCTGCATAAACTCCAACCAAGTGTTGCTTGAACCTTGTTTTACCTTATTGGATGGCTCTACTGCGGTTACACATTGTCTTTTGTCTTCTCACATCCTTTGGGACTTTGTGTTACCAAGCAATATTCTCATCTGCCATTGTTTAGTATTAAGAAGCAAAAAACTAAGACCTGGGGAACAACCTATTAAATTTAATTACAAACCATCATATTGATTGTGAAAGTGAAAGAATTGACTTACTTGATGAAGATAAAAGAATTAGAAGAAGAAAATGGAAGAGAATGTATAGCCAAACATCGAGTTTTAAATATTTAAACAAAAAACCCCATAAACCCCAAATATAGCCAAATATGCAAATAGGAAAGTACAAATTATCTAATAATAATCATCACCAATTAAGTCATTTGCGGGTGGGAATTGGTGTCATAGTTGCTGCTGCTCCACAAAACTACTTGTCATAGCCCTTTCACACCATAATCATCTAGAACATTCTCATTATCATTCATTTCTTCCTCTTCTTCCATATCTCCATCTGATCCTGAGTCTTCTTAAACTTCCCTCTCCTTGGAATCCCTGCCTTTGCAATGTGTGTAGCACAAATTAACTCAAGAAGATGATGGTTGAGATCTCCTTGGTTTCTTGTGGCCCATTGATGATGCAGATGCCCCCATGACTCTATCAATAGTTCTTCTAGTTAGATCACCCTTAGGATGGAGTAAATCATTGTTGACTAACCATCTATTCACTTTTACAATTAAGCTCACCAAGAAGTAAGGGATCATAATTTTTGTTTTGTGCTTGCCTTTCTTAAAATCTTTCCTGAATGTGGCGATTGTATTGAACAAAAACAAAATCGTGCAGCCGTTAATGTTCCAGTCTATTCCTCTTCTCAGTGTGAATCTGAATTCCTAAGCAATTGAAGAGAATCCTAGGTCATTCTTTCAAAAATAAACTTAAAAGTCATAGTATTTTAAATAGTTACATCACTTAATACTTACAAACTCAAATGTGCTTAAATTACGCTTGCAACAAGAGTTGGAACAACAAATGCCGAGTAGGCTAGTATTCACCATGCAATCCTTGAAAGCTCAAAAGCATTCCCTCTATGTGTATCCCTTCAAAGAACTATATATATACATACATATAAGTTAAAACAAAATAACTAAAAAAAATGCTTTTGAAGACTTACTAGGACTCGTAGTAGTACGTTGTTTGATTGGCAATACTTATTAAGAAAGCACCTCGAGCGTGCCTATATTCACCAACCTGAATACATGTCTTGTATAATTGTACGGGCTTTAGTCTTGCAACGACTTGATTGAAGGCAGCTTGTAGATTCCCATTAATTCAAAATCATCAACAACATTAAACTAATAGAACTTCCCAAGATTAATTAAGAAATAATGTTGCGAGTTGCAATATACAAAGGTCTTTCCATATGGCGCACCAATGGTACGAATTTTGGTCGAATCCACCGAAATTTCAATCGAAACTTCGGTTTTGTAAAAAGCAAAACGAAACCTAGGTGGAGTCCAAAAAGTACTAGGTTTTGATCGAAATGGTCAAAATTTCCACTGAAATGGAATCTCGCAGGTCTTGATAGCTTTTGTCAGGTTTTGCCCTTCGAGTTTCGACCCTCAAACCATTTTTTGGTTGAATTTTATGATTTCAACCTTTGTTTCACCGTAAATCAATAACTCATTTTTCATAACTTTTGAAACTTGGGGAAAAATGCTGGAAATTTGTCAAAACGAGAAAAAGTTCACGCGATGGGATATCTACATTATGTGGATGATTCCACCTATATAAACACACTGTCTTAAGTTTATGGATAACTTCATAGGCAAAATGTCATGGCCAACTTTTGTCTAGTACTTAGAGTACTACTACTGATAGGGGATAAATCCGCACTGGTTCTAGGCGCCACTCAACATGGAAATGAAGTTTGGAAATTGTTTGTCATTGTATTTTGTTGACTTGTTGTATATGTAATTATTTTATCAAACAATTCATGAATGCTTATGATTCTATGCTTGTATGCAATATAGTTTGTACTTCTCGGAACCGGTCATTTGTGAATATACTTGAATGATAACTTTTCAATTGTTTTTTTAGCAAACTACTAGTTCCATTTTGTTTATTATGCTTTAATTAGGTAAGAGGCAAGAAATAAGATGAAATGAAGGTCATATAAGCCCCAAAACCTAGGGTTTAAACCTTGCTTTGAAAGTACAAGGTTTCAACTGTTTTGGTCGAAACCTAGAAGTTTCGGTTTTTGGCTAGGTCAAAACAGGCCTTGAAACTGAAACTGCGATCCTTGGGCACACCCATCACTTATCAACAATATTTATGACTTTCTTCCATAACCGTTCTTTATCTCCAAGTTTCCCTTTATTTTCTTGTTAGCCTCTTGCATGGCTGCATAAGCTTTAGGCATGGCTGGTATCTCATCAACATCTACAATCCTCAATACAACCATAAGAGGCTTTGATGCTTTGATACAATCATCAACACCATGCCAAAATTTAGTAGCAAGTACTGTTTCAGCTACTTTTTTCGCTGCTTTTGTCTTAGAAAAACTAAAATTTGTCCAATCCTTAAAAATAAATGGGTGCCTCAAGTTGTCCTTATGTTTTAGTAGACTTTGGAGTGTTAAAAATGAAGTGGCTAATCTAGTGACAGCAGCCCTCACAAGATCCCTCCCATTTTTCCTTGTTCTTATGGCATCGAACATTCTTATGTTCCTATAGATGAATGTTGATATCCTCCTTGCCTGTGATATCACCATCTTGTATGCCTTAAGATTCCTTATCTTTTCTGACTTGAGATCAATACAATGTGCTGCAAAAGGAGTCCGACACAATTTACTCCCCTTTTATTGAGAAACATAATTTTGGTAGAATAACTTGAATAGATTAGTGTGATCTTAAGCCCTATATTTATAATAAAGTGAAAAGAACACTATTACATAAATACCCTTACTTGGGTAACAAGAAATAGAAGATTATATGACCAAAAACACTAATGGAGTTCAACTATTAGTAGAACTCAACTAACACTCCCCTTTAAGTTGAGGCATAGATATTAGTCATGTCTAACTTTCCTACAATAGGTAGGAAATCTCCTACCTTCAAACCCTTAGTGAAAATATCTGCCACTTGGTGTCCAGACCTCACAAAAGGCATGCATATGAGCCCTTGTTCTAGCTTTCCTTTGATAGAAAACCTATCAATTTCAATGTGCTTAGTTCGATCATGTTGCACACAATTATTGGCAATACTAATGGCAGCCTGGTTGTCACAATATAATATCATAGCGTTTGGAACTTGGACTTCAATATCTTCTAGCAAGCCTTTCAACCATAGTAGCTCACAAACTCCACGAATCATAGCTCTATATTTAGCTTCGGTACTAGATAAAGCTACCACATTCTGTTTCTTACTTCTCCAAATAACTAGATTACCTCCAACAAAGGTACAATAAAATCTAGAAATTGATTTTTTGTCAAGAGATCCAACCCAGTTTGCATCTGTGTATGCTTTTACTCTTAGATTATTAGTGGGTGACAAAAGTATTCATTTTTCATTAATTCCCTTCAAATACTGCAGTATTCTGGTAATAGCCTTTATATGAGCTAAATATGGATCATGTATGAACTGACTCACTATTTCCACAGCATAAGCGATGTCTGGCCTGGTGTGGGACAAGTAAATAAGCTTCCCTACCAGCCTTTGATATCTTACTTTGTCCACTGGTTCTCTTTCTTTTTCCGTTAAGTTTAGTTCCAACTTCAATAGAGGTATCAACTGCTTTACACCCCAACATTTCTACTTTTGATAATAAATCTAAGACATACTTTCTTTGGGATAGAAATATCAAGCCACCTCAATCCCTGAGAAGTATTGTAACTTCCTAGATCTTTAATCTCAAACTCTTTGCCAAGAAAGCATTCCCTGTGATGACAATATCGTCCAAATAAACAATGATAAATGTGATATTAGTACTTGACTTCTTGACAAATAGTGTATAATCAACATTGCTTTGCTTGTACCCAATAAAAGTCATTGCCTTTAGGAGGTGTCCAAACCAACATCTAGGAGACTGTTTTAACCTATAAATTGACTTTTTCAATTGACAAACTTTTCCTACTGTATTGTCATTGGAGAAACCATGTGGGATTTCCATATGTACTTTTTCTGTTGACTCCCCATATAGAAGGCATTCTTTACGTCTAGTTGGTACAAGTTCCAGTCTTTTTTCATAGCTACAAACAACATAATTCTGACAGTGTTCAGTTTCGCAAACAAGGACAAAAGTCTCTTGATAATCAATCCATATTGACTAATCTATCCATATTTTGTTTAACCACAAACACCCATTTGCAGCCCACGGGTTTTTCTCCTTGAGGAAGTGTAACCAACTCCTAAGTATCATTTTTCTTCATTGCTTACATTTCCTTTACCATAGCTGCCTTCCATCTCTTATCAGCATAGGCTTCCTGCCAACTTTTTAGAATTAATATAGATGATAGAGATGATATAAAAGCACGGTAAGAGTTTGACAAAGAGTCATAAAAAACATATTTAGCTATGGGATGTTGAGTACAAGATTTGACTCCATTTCTAACGGGAATAGGAAGATTAGAAAAAGACACCTTAGGGGGAACAGTAGAATCTGATTCTAGGGCAGGAGACTGAAGTGGTAACGTGTCACCTTTCTCCACCGCTTTGGCCTTGTTGTAATTCTTCCTCTGATAAATCTGCACCTCCTTATTCTGGTCAATCTTGTTTTGAAAGACTTTATTAGTGTGCCTCATAGGAGTGGTCTCCCCTTAACTAGGTTCTTCACATGATTCAGAAAGCGGAGTGGGAGAATTAGAGTCCTCAGGTGTACTGGCCGAAGTCTCCTCTTGGTCAGGAAACAATTCTTCAACTCCTAAGTTGTGTTGTGATGGTGTGATAGAAAGGTCTAGAGTTGGAAAGAACACCTCTCTTCTAGGACTCTCCCCTTGGAGAGGTGTATAGTAAGGGTAAAACTCATTAAAAATTACATCCATGGAGACAATGATTTTCTTGGAAGGAGGATGATAACATTTGTACCCTTTTTGAGTAGCAAAATACCCCAGATATTTGCAGCGTAGGCCGCGGGGAGCTAGTTTACTTTGGTGGGCTGTGATTCAGGCATAACACACACATCCAAAAACCTTTAAGGGCCTGTTTGGTTACATGAATCCAGAGATTTGATGAATCTGAGAATTATACCCGTTTGGTTGTAAAAATCTCTAGATTCATGAAATCTAGAGATTCACCTTTTTACACTAAAAACGTGAATCTGTAGATTTATGGGTAAGGGGTGAAATCCAAAGATTTCAAAAAAGCTATAAATTTGCACATTCACAAAAATCACATAGATCAAATAGTTTTTTAGGATGAATCCACAAAATTTCATTCCACAACCAAACATTTAATTTTATAAATTATGACTCTATAGATTTGAAATCTCAAGATATTTGAAATCTTCAGACTCATGTAACCAAACAGGACCTAAGGGAATAACAAAAGAAGAGGCTCCTGGAGAAGCTCATTAGGACATATAAAACCAAGTATCCTACTGGGCATCCTATTCATAAGGTAAGAGGCAGTGAGTATATCATCACTCCAGCATTGGTTAGGGACATTCATAGCAATCATAAGTGAACGGGCTATCTCTAAAAGATGCCGATTCTTTCTTTCGGCAACCCATTTTGGACAGCTATATTAACACAACTGGTCTGATGTATGATGCCAGAGTCAGAGAGATATATATGAAATTCACCATCAATATAACTTTGTGCCATTGTCACCGTGAAGGATCTTCACAGTGGCATTGAACTTAGTTTTAATCATATTATGAAAATCACGAAAACATCGAAAAACCTCATTTTTTTGCTTTAAAAAATAAATCCATGTAGAACGAGAGTAACAATCAATAAAAGTAACAAAGTACTGATGGCCAGTAATAGACTCATGTCGGCAGGGGCCCACACATCAGTATGAATTAGTACAAAAGGAATAAATTTTCTATTATGAAGAGAAGGTAAGTAAGTAGAACGAGTCTGCTTCACAAAAATGAAGGCTTCATAAAAGAAATTCATCATTTTTACAAGAAGAAACTAAATCAGGAAATACTTTCTTAAGAGTTCCTAGAAGGGGGTGACCTAGCCTACGGTGCCACTGATGAAGGTCTGATATTACCGAATGGACCTGATTAGAAGATGCAGTCATAGCATAAATAGATCCTCCAATTGGCTCCAACAGATAAAGTCCATTATTGTCTAGTTTACCACGTCCAATCTCCTTCCTTATCACCAGATCCTGGAAGACACTGAAAGATGGGAAGAAAGTCACTTTATAATTCAAGTCATGTGTAAGACTACTGATAGAGAGCAAGTTAGTTGCAAAAGAGGGAACGTGTAAAACTTTAGACAAAGAAAGTGGTGGAGAATGTTGAATGGCCCCTTTTCCAGCAATGGAAGAATAAGAGCCATAAGCAATTTGAACTTTATCTTTTTCGAAAGTTGGAGAATAATGTAAGAAAAAGGAGGATGAACCTATTATATGATTTGTGGCTTTTGTATCAATGATCCAAGGAGTAGAAAATGAAGAAACATGGAAGCCTGTAAAAGTTTTACTTGAAATAGCAAGGTACGAGTTGGTATGGGTAGTGGAGGAAGTCGTAGTAGAGGACCAGAGGTTGTACCGGCAGTAGAAGATTGCAGAATACGTCGCAGACTATCTAACTCCTGTGAAAAATTGATGTCTGCGGAGGGTGTTGTGGAAACCATCTCAGAAAAATTAGCTTTCGGTTTTCCCCTTCTTTATGCCATTTTTTGCTTAGAATCAACAAGTTTCCCATGGAGCTTCCAACAATTGTCCTTGGTATGATATGGTTTGTGACAGTGCTCACACTTGACAATCTCCTTAGCCGAATTAGATTTAGTGCTAACAGACTGTAATGCTGATTTTTCCACAATAGGAGCATGAAGCATGGCTAGTCGACAGCTTTCTTCACATTGAAAAGGGCATAAGACTGTTCTAGTGTAGGAAAGGGAGAATGACTTAATACATGCACTCTGATTTGATCATACTCCACATTCAAACCTACTAAGAAGTCATATACCCAATTCTTATCAACATGCTACCTATAAGTAGCCACATCATCCAAATTAGTGGGGGTGATAATCCCCATTATGATCCAATTCCTGCCAAAGAGATCGCCAACTCAGCATAATATTTGGCCACTGTCAGTTCCTTTTGGGTAGTCTCATGAAGCTTCTTCCGTAGCTCATAAACTTGTGCATCATTCCCCAACTATCCATATGTTTCAGTAGTAGCCTTCCAGAGTTGGGCTGCTGTAGTATCAAGTAATAGGTATCTACGGGCAATATTTGGATTTATGGAATTCAAAAGGAATGACATAATAAAAGAGTCATTTGAAATCCATTTATCCTATGAAATAGGGCTGCAACTAGGCCGGGCTTTTGCAATCCCAAGCCCAGCCCTATATGTTCTAATCTGAGCCCATTCCCGCCCTGACCCTAGTTCAGGGCCAAGGATTATTGTCCCTGGCCCTAAGCCCTACAGGGCCAAGCCAAGCCCATTCCCGCCCTAATTGGCCCTAATTGAGCCGGGTCGGGATGGGTAGGCCCTGATTGGCCCTGACCCTGATTAGACTTGATTGGCCTTGATTAGCCCTGATTGGCCCTGACCCTGATTAGCCTTGTCCCTGGCCCTAATTGGCCCTAGTCTTGTCCCTATCCTTAATTGTTGCCCTATCCTTGGACCTAAAATATCAAATGTAAATTCATACAAAAAAAAAAAAATAATAATAATAAAAATAAAAAAATCATAAGTAAATTAAAAATAAAATTCATAGAAATATAAGATGATTCAAGCTCATACAAAATGATAAAATAGTCAATAAGTTGATAATGTTGGTTTAAACATAAATAAATTCATACTCCATAATTCTATATTGATCTCTGAAAGTCTCTCATTGCTTTGATGATGGAAATTGAAAACCTCACCCATTACTTCGGTGATGGAAATTTAAAGCCTCTCCCATTATTTCGGTGATGGAAATTGAAAACCTCTCCCATTGATATCCTTATTACAACAAAAAAAAAAAAAATCATATTCAAAACTTTGTTAATAAGTAAATCAACGATAATTTAGTATTGATATTTTTTCGTAGTTAAAAAAAATTATATTTTAGTTACAAACATAGCTATCTGTCATTAATAAGTTTTTTTTCCTGAAATATCACATTGGAAGCAAAAGAAAGATGTCAATATTCATGATGAGAAGTTGGGGTGTAGATTTGTTAGATATTGATTCTCTATATACTTATATTAATCTCGCCTTAGTCAAAAAAAAAAAAATCAATGATTTTTTAGAACTAAAAATGACTTAGTTCGAAAAAATTTTTTATCTTAAAAATAATATAAAAAGTGAACTCATAGTCTAATATGATCAAAATGACTGAAGGTGAAAGTTCGAAAATTGTTATATCAATGTTAATGTGAAGATTAGGGTAAAAATCTAATACATGATTAGGGTCAAATTAACCTAAAGACTAGAGCCAAAATTAGAGTCAAGATCGGGCCAAAATCAGGTGGATGTTTACTACATTAGTAATGAAGATATAATTTATTTGTTATAAAACGTGATCATGTTTTTAAAATTTGAAACATGTCAAATATTCACCCATGTGGATTATAATTAATTCATCTCCATATGGGTGGAGGGTCCAGATTCAAATCAGGGCCAAAATCATGGGCCTAGATCAAGGCCAAGATTAGGGCCAATATCAGAGCCAAGATCGGGCGCGGGATCGGGGCTAAGATCTAAGATCAAGGCTAGAAGATAGGGCCAGAATCAGGGCCAAGATCAAGGCCAAGATCAAGGCCAAAATTAGGGCCAGAATCAGGGCCAAGATCAGGGCCAAGAGCAGGGTTAAAATCAGGCCAAAATCAGGGCCAAAATCAGGGATTGGCCAAGATGGGCTGGGCGGGCCAGAGAGTAATCCCAGGTCCGCCCTTGGCCCTAGTTCAGGGCTAGAATATTTTGGCCCTAACCCGCCCTTGGGGCCAAAATCTTTAGCCCAAGCCCTATTCGGGCTCAGGGCGGGCTTAGGGCGGGTCAGGCCGCCATGGCCGAACTTGCACCCCTACTATGAAACACCTGTGGTGTTAGGTTTGATAGTGGCGCCTGTAATGTGTCAACAAGTCCTCTTCCAGCAATAGTTAAGTAGGTAAATCAAGACCAGATCAAATAATTTGTTCTATCAAATCATACTGAAAGAGGATGAAGAGTGGGGTAATGTTCGGAGCCAAGTGGAGGCATAGTGCCATCGGTGGTTTCCATGCCAAAAAAATGTCTCAGGTTCTTCAGTCTTCACTATTGCAAAACAATTGAAAAGTCGCAGAATGGAATAGCCGAACCACCCAAATAAATCTAGAGAGTTATAGGTCCATAGTATAAGTAACACCATTAAATTTCCTCTTCCTTTTTTTTTTTTTTTAAATTTAAAAAAAAGACCCTGTATATATGCAAAATTGTAGATAGGTCCCTAGAAATATGGATAATTATATATAAACTCCTGGAAATATAGATAATTGTAAGTAGACCTCTGAAAATATGGATAATTGCATATATAGGTCCCTATAAATATGGACAATCACAAATAGACCCCTAGAAATATGGATAATTGCATATAAGTCCCTATATATGACTAATTATAGATAGGCTCTGGTAAAGCTGAATTATTTCATATAGGTTCCTGTAAAACTGTGAATTCCCAAAAGAAACCCCTTCATATATATGAATTTACAATTAGACCCTTGGTCTGTTATGGTCCATGATTTTGGTTCAAGGGTTGCATATGTTTTTAAGGAGCTATCATTTCAGAAATCAGAAGAAGAAAAAGATGTAAGAGGTTATCGTAACGAAATCAGAAGAAGAAAAGAAAGAAATAAGTTATCGTAATGAAATCAGAAGGAGAAGAAAAAAACAGATGAATAAGGCGGAAGGTTTCTACAATGGAGATGGAGCTCTTGTTTAAGAAATCAGAAGAAGAAGGTGGAATATCATTTTAGAAATCAGAAGAAGAAGAAAAACAGAAGAAGAAGGTGGAAGGTTTCTGCAATGGGTTCTAGGACTAGGCGATGATTTTGGGTTGCAGTGGGAGGTTTTGGTTTCGGTGACGGAGCAGTTGCAGCGGCTGTGGAGGTAGGTCTTCGTCAGCGAAAGAGATAGAGATTTCTCTTTTCTCCTTTTTCTTTTTCTTTGTTCTCTTCCTTAATCGAACTTAGGCTCTGATGCCATGTTGAGAAACACGATTTTGGTGGAATGGCTTGAATAGATTAGTGTGATCTCAAGCCCTCTATTTATAATAAAGTGGAAATAACACTATTACATAAATACCCTTACTTGGGTAACAAGAAATAGAAGATTACATGAACAAAAACTCTAATGGAGTTGAACACCTAGTAGAACTCAACCAACACCTTCTCTATCAATGATGCACCTACTGCTTTACAATTGGGAGCTTTATCTTTGACCACTTGAACAACATAAGCTTCTCCAATCTCTGTAACTTTGCTATCAAGTAAATGAAAGGACATGCTTGCATCTTGCACATGACCTGATGCATTAACAAAACCCAAGAAAAAAGATCCCTCTGGACAGTTGACAAGGAAATTAGCTAAGTGCCTACCCTTCCTATCTGTCCACCCATCAGAGATGAGTGTGCATCTATTATGCTGCCAATACTTTTCATATGTTGCTCGTATCTCCATTGTTCTTTCCTTTGCACTCTTCAACAAAGGCACCCTAACATCATGATAAGTTGGGGGCTTATATCTTGAACCATATTGTGCAATAAACTCAACCATCATTTTAAAACTTTTAGCCTTGACAGCATTGAATGGAATGCCATACTGATACAACCAATCAACACTGTGATTATCAAGGCTTTTCTTTTCTTTGGTTGATCTCATTCTATTCAGTATCGTTGTTTGGGTAGGACCTTTTGCCCTCTTATGATCAACAACTTCTTCAGGGGTGCATCTCACATGAAGTTCCATCAGACCCCTGACTTGCAACTTAGTGAGGGCACTTTTTCATTCTCTTTGCAGATATTTTAAAGCTTTGACGCACCCTGGAAGAAGACTGAGACCCAAGAACCTACTCTCTTCCTCCTTCAGTAGAGGTAGAATGATTTTCTTCAGTGACTTGATCATCAAAGTCATCTTAATCATCCAACCCTATAATTGTTCTCTTCATATTTTCTACTAAGACTTTGTTCATCTCTTGAGCATTGTCTGCAGTAGTTTTAGTGTACTTTGCAGCATCTCCATTTCCACCCACCAAATGTTGCTTTTGCATAAATTATTTTCATCAGCCAAATCTGGCCAATATCCATAATTCTATCCTGTGTCTTTTGACTTAGGCTTTCTCTTTGGATCTTTAGAGGGATCATAAGCTGGAGTGGTTGCATTCTCACCCCCACTACTAACAACATTGTTTGATTATCATTTGTAGCCATTGTAAAATGCTATTGACAATTTGAAATATCTACAATAATTTTATTTTACTAATTACCGTACAACAAATTAAAAACTAGCTCATTTTAATTCTCTAAACCCAAGCAGAAAAAGTTGTATTTGTATATAGAAAGTATACAATCATCTAAAACTACAACAAACGAATATACAATTGGCATATACAATCAGCCTAAAAAATTATGATTGGAAAAACTGAAAAAAATGACAAAAAATAGTTAACCATCTATCAAAAGTTTCTATCAGCATAATATTATTTATATTATTTGTATAAAATTGTATTTAATCATAATATACAATAACCCTATCAGCCTAACAAATTACAATTGGCACAACAACAAAAGGAATGAAAGGCATACCAAAACTGAGCAATATGACGGGAAATCAGATAAGAAAATTGAAATCCCCTTTTGTTAGAAAACAAGCATTAAATAATCAAAACAACAGTTGAACTTGAACAAAGAAAAGAGAGAAGAAGAAGAAGAAGAGAAGAGAGATGAAGAACTAGTAGAAGAGGCTTGTGATTTTTGCTTAAGAGTCTAGAATCACAGAGCCCTTTTATTTATAGCTTTTAATGAATCTAATACAACTTGAGAGACAAGTAATTGTCCTCTAGAAAAAGGAAACAAAAAATTACAACTTTAGTAACTTCCTAGCTCCTCAAATAGAAAATTCTGAAAATAGAAACTACAACCAAAATAGAAACTATGTTTTCTAAAAACTCCCAAAACTTATGTAGCAAGACTCCAACATTAGAAATAGAAAGTAGAGTAGCATCACTAGCATATACTGTTCACGTGAACAGTAACACAAATTTTACTGTTCACGTGAACAGTACCGTGAACAGTAAAAACAATTTTTTTACTGTTCACGTGAATAGTGTCGTGAACAGTAAATAGCCCAAGTGTATATACTTCAACATCTTCTACTTTTAATAATGTAAGAAGTCAGATAACAAAACTATATTCCACACAGAATGAAGGAATGGATGAAAAACAAGTTGCTGGAGTAGGAGAAGATTGATGTAAACTGTTTCCAGGGGTTCCATGGGGCCTAGGGTTACTTCCCCAAACCCTAGGAGCCCTATTTCGAACCAGGGGTATTTGGTTAATTTTACCAATTTTGTGGTGTCCTAGGTCTTAGTCATGTTTAGTCCAGCTTCTTGTCTAGACCTCTTTTTTATTTTTATTTTTTATTTATCATTTGGATCATTATTTTGTGTTTTATTGCTCCTTGTTTGGGTGTGACCCCTAGTTTGAGTCTTCTTTAACAATCAGCCTAAAAATTATAGTCAGAGACTTGGAATGAAAGGCATAGCAATACTGAAAAAATTGACAGAAAATAATGTTTCTATCAGCATAATGTTATTTATATTATTTGCAGCAGGAACGAGCGAAACGCCCGCGCACCAGCGACCGGCGAGGAAACCCCGAAAACGGCGAGAAGACATCCAAGGTCGCGATACGGACTACCAAAAGCAATATAAAGATAAAATATATAAAAAAGGAGATGTGATGACAGCCACACGGAAAACCATATTCCCAAAACAGAGGTGGGAGCGCCACATCCCCACACCACCAAAATGCTGAAGGGACCACGGGGGGGAACAAACAGCAAAGGGGGGTTTTGTAAAGCCCGGACGCGGATGGCAGACTTAAGAGTCACACCCCCCGGAGGCGAGGGAGGCCAGAGACGAGGCGGCACGGGACGGCGACCACCACCCGCGAGTAAACCACGAGCCTCTGCCCCCACCCCCCCCGAAAGCAAGGATGTTGTCTCGGCCTAACGTGTGCTTTTTTCACAAATTGGAGGTCAGATGATCGAGGTGGAACGAGCCGGAGAACCGGGACTCGGGCGCGGCGGGAATCGCGATTGCGATTTTGAATCGTTGCCGGAGGTATCGTTTTCGGATTGCGAAATTGCGTTCCATGTTTGCATGCAAATTATATATCATCATCATATACAATAATATTATATTACAATCAGCCTAACAAATTACAATCGACAGAACAGCACAAGGAATGAAAGGATACCAACACTGAGCAATATGATAGGAAATCGGATAACAAAACTGAAATTCCCCTTTCTTCTACTCTTAATAATGTAAGAAGTCAGATAACAAAACTATATTCACATGATGAAGTGCATAACACAAAATGAAGGAATCGATGAAAAACAAGTTACTGGAGTGGGAGATTGAGGCAAACTATTTCTGTGGTTCCACTAGGCCTAGGGTTACTTCCCGAAACCATAGGACCCCTATTTCGAACTAGGCCCATTTTGGCAATTTACCAATTTTTTGGTTTCCTAGGTCTTGGTCAGATTGAGTCCATCCCGTTGTCTAGACTGTAGATCTATTTTTATTTTATTATTGGGATCATCATTTTGTGTTTTATTGCAGAGTCCTTGTCTAGGTGTGATTCCTAGTTGTGTTGGGATCCCCTAGTTTGAGTCTTCTTTTTATTAGGATTCCATTTATACTTAAAGAATCCTAATTGGATCTCACCAGAGAAGTTATGATAATGTCCTTGTTTAGGTTGGAGGTTGTTAATCAAGTCAAAGTTCTAATCAGAATTAGGAAGTTAGTTTGAAGTCCATTAGGTTTCCTAGTATCAGTCTTAGTTTATTTCTTTTTGAGGCTATAAATAAAGCCTCCATTATTTGTAATTGCAAGTTAAGTTGATTAATAATATTTGTAAGTTTGAAGGAAAAGTCTTTGGCTTCCTTCGGAGGCCCTGGCGGTATAGAGTGAGTAGACAACCATTGTCTTCAAGCTACAGCAACTTTCAGCAACCATTCAACAATTCCAGCTGCAATTCAACAATACCGACAATCTTCTTCCATCAACAAGTAAGTATTGCATCCCCACCCCTATCCTTAGCCTTCACTCTTCTTCCGCCTTCCATTGCACCCTTTCTTTTTATTTTCTTGAATTTTCGGACTTTTCTAGAAACCCAAATTTCAGGTTAAGATCTATACTAGACTAACAGTTTGATCTGTCCCAAATTTTAGAAACCTTATCCCCCCCACCTCTAGTGACCTTAGATCCTAATTTGACCCATTTTTATTTTTTGATTTCAAGATATAATTACTTTCTTGAATTTCGTACTTCCCAAGACCTAGAAATATGAACCTTAATATCTTTCAATTTAGCCATCTGCACCCCTACCAAACATGGGGTATCATATCCCTATATTATGACCTACATTCCCTCCAAGTTTCTATCCATTTTGACACCTATAAACATAAGTTTCCATTTCAAGGAGTTTATACCATATCCCCTATAGGATGGATTTCATATCTTTGACATATACGACCATAAAGCATTAACTTAACTTTTTCCTTGGGAAACCATCTTTTTCCAACCATATTCCAAAAGAACCCCATATTTCCTGAATTCCCAAAACCTTGGGAACCCTAACCCTAAAATTTCAAAACCATAAGTGATAAAACCTATAACTAATCCATTTCGTTCAACTATAGGGTAACCCTAATTGATTGCTCATTCTCTGAAGAAGATTGGCGAGTGACCTTTAAATCTAGGGCAACATCCTACAAGCTAAACCTTAGAATTTGGTTCACATTAAAGATGAAGGTCTTGGAGGGAGGAGTTGCAGAAAGCCTCACTAGAAGCTTGAGAATAAGCAGCCTACAATGATTTTGATGAAAAATTGAAAAAAAGAGCTTGGAAGAAAGAAAGCCCACAGGATAAAGAGAACATGTGCTTAGAATAAGAAAAATTGAAAAAAAAATGATTGTCGCTTGAGAAGAACCCTTGTCGGGATGGTGAGGTGCTTTTGTGCCTCACAAGAGACAAGTTTAAAAAAAAGTTTTTGGTGAGGAATCTCGCTGGAATGTGCCTTCTCTTAAGAAGGCACCTTGCTGGAATGGATCTAGGTTGCCGGAATCAAATAGAGTGTCCATGACGGTGTCAAATTATGGAACTCTTTGGAGTGTAGCTGGGTCACTATGGTGGAGCCGTGACTGTGATGGAGCTTCTGTGCCTCACCGAAGAGAAAAATAAATTTGAAAGTGTCCGAAAGAATAACCTCCTTGGAATAAGACTTTGCCTGAGCAAGAGGGTCATTGGTTGCTAGAGAAGAGATATGGGAACATTAGGCATTGGGAAGAAGGTCGGGAGTTGAGAGGGAATAGTGAAACTTAGACTCAGTGGTGAGTCTGGTTGCTGGTGTATCATTTGAAGTAGGAAAAGGTTTTTATTTTTTTAATTTTTTTAGTATGTAGGGGATACCATGTACCTAGAGTACATTTAGTTTTGATACATCGTCCAACTAATGTAGTTAGATTAGCATCTACATTATTAGTTATTACCCTTTGATTTAGCATCTTTGTGTTAAAAGAAAAAGTTGAATAAGACATGCCTTGACTCTTAAGGCATCTGAGGCGTGCGCCTTATGTTTATGGCGAGGCTCACCTTACACTGATACAGCTTGCTTGGATGCCTAGGCAACGCCTTGACAACTATGACTTTGTAATTGACCAATTTGATGGGCCTGAAATATGGGTAGAAAGTAGGAAAACAGGATTTATTTCACTAACTTGGTTAACAGAGTTGTTGGAACCGAGGGGGGATTGGGTCAACTAGTGGATTGTCCCAATTTTCGGTTGTGCGGAAATACAAAGTAAATTGAAAATTCAAATGAAATTAAACAAACAACAACCACAAGACAAGATTTATAGTGGTTTGCAAGCACGCCACCTCTCTTGGCCTAGAGAGATTCCACTAGTGATCTCTTTCAATACAATGGGTAGAGATCAAACCCTTACAATCTTTGTTCGGCAAGAGCACCCTTACAACTTGTTTATCTTAGGGCAAGAGCACCCTCTCAATCTTGTTCACGGGCAAGAGCACCCAACCAATCTTTGTTCACGGGCAAGAGTACCCAAAACCAATTCTAATCATCCAGACTAGAATTGAAAACCGAGAAGGATGTTACCTTAACAAGAGGTGGACACTACCTCGTGTGTGTGTGATGCAATAAGAGTTGTATGCCAGAATGAAAGCAGCACCACCAAAGCCTCAATCACCTCGCGACTCCAGCTACAACACCGGATGCTCAGGTGGGGAGAAGGTGAAAGGCAAAGCCAAGGCCTTGCAATTTGAGAGCTTTAGGATCACGGGGAGTGGGTGATCAAGGTGAGTGTGACCCCAAGAGGTGAATTGGGATATAGAGCACCTGAGGCAAACCCAATCTCCAACGGATAGAAAACGGACACAATCTGAGCCCGCGGACGCCGCGGGACGGCACCGCCAAAGACGGCAAACAGGAGGATACCAAACCGAAGCAACCGGCCGGCGCGCGGACCGCCCGGCGCGCCGGACCGGCGGCCGAACGAGATCGAGACGGACACCGCAGGCGCCGCGAACCACGACTTAAGTGGGGGGGACATGGCTGGGTTTGGACTTTTGACAACCCAAGCATGACACCCCAACAGTCCTAGGTCACCTAGTAAAGAACAAAATGATGCAAGGAGGGCGAGGCCAAGCCAACCCAAGTCGATCTTGACGATCCGACGAGTCCGGCCCATGTCCACGGCTGGTCACTTGACTAGACTCATGTCCACTCGCTACTGGCCGATCTTGGCTTTGACTGCAATGGCTTGACTGGAGTTGGTCCACTTGTCTCACTTGACTAAACATCTAACCAATATAGCCATTAGTAATATGCTTATCATCATCAAAACCAATAGAGGCTGATGTGGCAAATGCTGACATGGCATTTCCCAACAAGAGTGTTATCTATTTCCCTAATTATTTCTGTTTCCTAGTGAGTGTTGGTTACCTAATAGGTCAAGGATTAGGTCTGGCCCTTCCTTTTTAGCATAGGAGTCTATTTTAGAGTTGGTTCTAATTTCAAGTTATAGTTTGAGTTTGACACTATGTCAGCAATGTGGCTCCAAATATAGATGCAATTTCTCAGTTGAGACTTGAATTGGTGAATTGAATTGAGTTTTGCTTATTGCTGCCAGTAATGTCATTCTCCACCTGGCTCTCTCTTTCTCTGTCATGCAATTTCTACTCCTTGTTACTTGAATCTCTAAGAAGATCAAATCTTCATATCAATAATTTAATCTGCTGTTCTCTTCTAAAACTGTAAGTTTAATCATCCCCATCTCTAATTCTTCTCCCAACCTTCTAAATTCAACAATCCTAAATTTCTTTCAATTTTTGTATTCCCTAGAAAACCCAAATTTTCACACTTAGATCTACATCAATTTGACAGTTAGAACTGTTCAGAACTTAGGGATCATCCCTGTGTTGTTACTTCTCTCCATGTTTCACTCTGTTCCAATAACTTTTCATGCCATATCTCAAGAACCTGTCCCATCCATCCATACACCCCATTGCTCTCTAAAGCAACCCGACCGCAATAATCTACGTTCTTATGTATCCCAGTCAACTACCTCACAATACCCTAAAAAGCCATTACCTTTTGAGTATAGATCCTGGAAATCTGCACTAGTTGAACCTCCTCACTCTACGGCTACATCATTTAGTGCTGGATGTGCATCAATGGTAGCCTTGAGAATTTCAAGGCAGTCCCTTCTTTTCTCTTATGTGCCCCAATGCCTATATGTCCCATTCCTATGCTTAGTCCTATGAAATAATCTAATTCAGTGCAAAGCTGCTGGTTTTGCATCCATGGCAGCCTTGGGAAATTCATCTCTTCCCTACTTCTTGATTAGTTTTGGGTTAGAGTTCAAATTTGAAGTTCTAGAGTTGATTAGAGAAATTATTTATTTGTGGTAGAACCGGAGAAGGAGTTTTATGGTTAGCCTACCATTGTTTTCATTGAACAGTAATTAATTTCTATTCAAGTAAGATGTACATTCTGATCATGGTTGTCAAGGTGTCGCCTAGGCATCTAGACACTCTTTGCTGAAAGGGTGCCTTAATCGCTTAGGTCCATGTTGGTGTTGCCTTTAGTTTTTTGCCTGATGAAGACCAAAATTGAGTAGGATCAACTAGTGAGATGGGGTTGTAACTTGTATTATGGGGTAGGCATAGGATGTATGTTGTTCCCATCTTGGTGGGTTCTAATGGTTCTGGGCAGAATTTAGGTGTGTATTTAAGCTTAGGATAATGTAGATCATTAACTTATGTTTTTCCTGATGTACATATTGGCATTTTAATGCAACCTATTTATATTCCTTGCATTTTTTCAGCTTTTGCTATTAAAAGAGAGTACCGGAACTTCACACCATGTAGGAAGACAGGTTCGATTGGGGGAATAGGTGTTGTAATACCTTCCTGCATTCGTAACCTAACCACTAATGTAAATCTTTGACTAAGACCAAATGGAGCAACGTAGCACTTTCTTCATGGCTTGGGCTACCATTATGGCTTCTAAGCTCCAACTATAAATGGCAACTTCAAAAGAAGTGAAATACGACCCCATACCCATGAAACCAAATGAGTGAATATATCAAGGATCATTATGACCAAGAGTGGTGAGCGTTAGTATGTTGGGGTCCCAGCAGTAAAAACTGCAGTACCCGCAACATGGTCCTACTGCAATTGGATTTATCTAGGACAGAAACTCTGTTGTGCATCAATTTAAAAACATGCTAGGATAAAGAAAATGGTATATGAATCCCCACCAGAAAAATGATACAAAATCACCACAAGCAGCCAGCTTGACCTAAAGAACAGCCTTTAATGTTCCTATTTTTCTGTCAACATGGAGCATCCATGTCTGAACCAAAATCCCCCCATTTTGTATGTATCCTAGTCAAAGCATTTTTTGGAGTCACCAAAAATGCAAATCGTTGTAGTCTGGATGTTAGTTCCCTTCCTCTAGTATGTGATAATTAATTGTGAAAGTATTTAATAAAGTACTATGTTGTCTCTTCGTGGATACCCCAGAATGAGTTGCTAGGCTGGCTGCTACTATGCTACAGTGAGACATCTTAGCAACGGGGGTCTGGGTGATCGATGATGGAGTGCAAAGTTGGTCCCACATTGGCCAGGGAGGAAGACTCTGAATTATTGATGAAGTAGTCTTCTCTACTCGGTATGATGAGTTTTAAGCAGGGAGGCCGATTAGGCCAAAGTGGATTTTATCACACTAAGAGAGGGGCTGGGACATTACACTCACCTACTGGTTTGATGATGAAAATTGCTTGTGCTCAATTTACTGTAGTGTTTTCTATTTTTTTATTGTAGTGTTTTTTTTTTGGAAGAATTATGACTTCATATAATTTCATATTAGCTTTAGTTATTCAGTCAAAGCTTATATCTTAAATATCATCAGTAAACTCTTGTGATATCTACTATCAGTATTGCAGTGCTTGCTAGGTTCTATTTTCCCCTTCTCCAAGAGAGTTTTTATTTTCACTCTGCTACTGTTTCTTGTGTTATTCCACTCGTCTTCCGCTAGTCCTTTAGACCTTTAGTGGAACTCAAAGATTATTTGTCTTGACTGGTTTTTTCCGTTCTTGTTCACTTTTTCACGATTTTAATATATTTGTTTATTGCAAAGAAATATCCTGCGCCAATTGTTTTTATTGTGAAATTGTACTGTGGGTGCTTAAGGTAACAAGCTGACATGGTGCTGCATTTCTTCTGTACTAAGGTTCCAAAGTACCGGAAACCAAGGAGAATGACTTTGTACTGGTTTCGTTATACATGTGGAGCAGTTGGCCTCACTGTTTGTTCAGTATGGCTTCTACGTCACAGTAGTTTTATGGGAAGTCCTGATATTGACAACTGGATTCATGAAGCAAGGGATTCAACAATTAACTTTTGGAATGATCACGTAGAGCAGCCGGTGAGATTTTATTCTGAGTTCACTTCTACATTTTTTGCCTTTTGTCGTTATCATTATGTGTGAGAGAGGACTGCTTGCTTTTGAATTTGAGGGTATTAAAAATCATATATGTTTTGCATGCCTATTTTAACTAGTTTTTTTTTTCCTTGGGATTTTTCCGGGCGGGGGGGGGGTTGGGAGTTGAGAGGTGGGACATTGTGAGTATTCTATATACTGTTAAGACTGATATGTTTATTTTGCATAGAAACTGAACAATATGTGCTAACTAGTGGCTAAGTATGTGATACAGCAGCTGCAGTCTATCCGTCCTTTCTTTTCAATGTTTAACTTTTAGTAATAAAGCCAAAAAGTACTAACTTCTGGTAATGATTGGAACTGTTAATTCCATGTTGAGAATTTTTATTTGAGGGAGGAAATTTCTTGATTGAGTTAAATTTTATTTGGACCTATCCTGAAGATTCCACCCATGGTAGAAAATCTTCGCTCTTGAGCGAGATGTCGGCTGAGATATGGAGTTTTTTTGGTGTCAACTCGGTGGCCCAGTTTTGTGGGTTTTAGGGTCCCAGTTGGGCTGAAACTTGGTATTTTAGCTTATTTAAGGCCTGTTGAACACACTGGTGCCCTGGAATGCTATAGGATTGGGGAATGCAAAGTTAGAGAACATGTAATGTAGAACATTAAGGCATATAAATGAAAAGCTAGTGTAGCAATTATCAAATACATCAATGAACTTAAATGTCTTCAAAATTTTACAAACATTTAGAGTTTTAGTCAATCATAAATCATAATCCATAAGTCAAAAGTTCACAAGAGTACAAGACAATCATGGAATGGGAATATGGGATCAAATCATAAAACTCTTCCAACTTTAGGCTCTATAGCATCAGCTCAACCACTAGCTCCAACACCAAGACCACCAAATCCAACAGCACCACGACCACAAGGTCCACGACCACAAGGTCCACGACCATGACGTACACCGGAAGCTACACGTCGGCCCTCCATCTCGATGAGGTGGGCTACCATATATTCCCTCATAGGAGTAAGGATAGCACGACACATGGGTGTATCATAATACCCACCAGCCAACTGTTGCTTGAATTGGCGTTTTTCTCTGTAGAGGACTCTTCCGCAATAGTTGTATGTGATCTTCTGGCCTCGTGATCCGCAAGGACTCTGACCAAGGAAAAATTTTGGTCGAAATTGGAATTTGGACCTTCCAAAAGGCCGAAATTTGGATGCTTTGGTTGAAATTGGAGATTTTTTTTCTTCTGGAAATTCAAACTTCAGTTTCAAGCCTCATATGGACTCAAAATGATTTGGATTCTTGCATACGACCTATTTCAAGCATAATAAACACTATAGAACTACTAGTTTACAAAAAAACCATTGAAAATGTAACATCCAAGAGTATACTACATATGAGAAGAAGCGAGAATGTTACCAATTACAAGTCTATTCTATTCCATGTCTCCCTCTTCCTTCTGCACCCCTCATACAAATGACAATACAAATCCCATGATGTTTGCCCCATATAGTTGTCGACGTAGTTGGCAACTGGCAGCTCGAATGTAGCCTCATCCACATGCCTAAGATTTCCTGATGGTAGGAAGTTTTGAATCTCCGGATAAGGAACTGGCTCAACTGCAGATGGAAAGACTAGTTATGGTTGTGGTATAGAGTGGACGATTTGCTCAACAAATGAAGGAGCACCCTGGTTGTTAGCATAAGGTCCATACTGACAATAAGGTTCCAGTGGCTGACTTCGATAGGTGACAGTGGGAGGGACACCATAAGCTCTATAACCATAAGGCTCCAATAGTGGTTGACCTTGAGTATGATAGCTAGGAGGGACACCATATGGTCCATAACCATAAGCTCCATAAGTCGACCTAGTAGAACCAATACTCACCACAACAGTATCATATGAGGACTCTGCAGGCCTATTTTGTTCGGATTCTTTGGAGGTGGAGTCTCTGGAATCATCTATGCTCATCGATCTTATAGATCCCACTAAGCTCTCAGCATCAACCGGGCGGTAGGACCCATATGATGGCGTGTCCTCTGTGCTATAGCTGTGTTGTCTCCCCCCTTCCTCGAATATGTAGAGGAAACATTTTGGCCTTGAGACGCAGTTCCAATATGGTTTGAATCTTGTGTTGTGTGGGTGAACGGACCCTTGCCTGTGAATCTCGGTGGTTGTCCTCCCTCCCCTAACTCTCACGTACTGCTGGTGGTCTTTCCTTAGGATTAGTTGAATCCTAATCACGAGGTCCAACACCCTCCTCCCCTCCATCATCATCATCATCATCATCATCATCATCGTCATTAACATCACCATCGTTGTCATTGTCGAAGGCTTGAGTCACAACATCCTCAGTGTTGGACCAGATAATCAAATCCTCCCTCTGGGTGGATGCACTAGGGTGTGGCAAAAAGGGATAGGCGGACGTTGCATGAGTACTCCCCTCTTGGGCCATGAAGTCCTCCACATCAGCCCCCATCTCCTCTGCAATCTGTCTATTGGGACAAGCTCCCTCCTCATCCAACAGTGGGTCTCCACTGTCCTTGATCTAGTCAACAACTGGGTTATCATCATCATCCATCTTAAATATGTTGGCTAACTCAATATTGTTACTCTCTCTGTCCATCCCCTGTCTAATATGATCCTCCCTCTGTCTCATATTAGAGTGTATATAGACAAGGTCCTCTTGTTCATACCCAATCGGTTGCGCCTCTTTGAGTAAATGAGGCTGAAGGTGCTCCAATTTCGCTCACAACTAGTGGCAGAACATATTTGGGAGAGCACTTTGCTTACAATCGTACTCAAGTGGGGTGAGTCACGTCCAAATTGCAACCACCATTCAGCTGCAACAAAGATAGACTTTTAAGTCATATCATACTTAAATAACTAAGTTAAAGATAAAATATAATAATTAGATATATAATGAATGAATTTACCCCAAGGGGTGGATTCCCGTCTCTGATACGGCCACAGAACGACCGAAGCTCCTAGTGGCATCGTTAAATGCCTTTATCTAATATATAAAGAAAAAAAAAAAACTAGTTACTAGGTTAATAACTAAGTATAAAACTATAAATTGTGAATGTCAAATCACTACCTCACCTCCATAAGGATAATTGCTTGTTTAGATGGATCCGTTTCCAACTTCTCCATTGCAGTGCGGACGGCATCCATACAATCTTGCCTCATCCCAAGATTGTCCTTGTAATGGTACTTAGGATTTAAATAGTATGTTGTGTACGAAAAAGTATGTCATAAAAGGGAATAGTTAATATTTAATACCGAGATAACATATGAAAATTTAATTGAATACTAGACTTAACAACTCACCAGCCTTATGCAGTGGATGCTGCAACATAGACTTCCGTCTAACTTGAATGATTTCAAGGACTTTCTTGTTGCCGTGTGAGTAGACTTGAGAAACTTGCTAATTCATCCTATCTACTGTAGCCCATATGTGTGGTAGAGTAGGTCTTTTCTGTTGATCTACCATCCTCAACATATGCACCATAGGCTCAAGCATCTTCACCATTCTCCTCACATTATGCCAGAAAGTCTCATCGAGTATGGTTAATTGTGCTCTCCTTCCTCCTACGGATGAAGAACCCTCCCAGGTAAACCACTCCTCTGATGCAAACACGCTTCTAAGGCCAATCTTTCTACTCTCAAAGCTCTGTAGTGCTGTCCAATTGGTAGCAAATCTGGTTATGCCTGGCCTCATTAAGTCACCCTGACATTTGTCCCTCATCATCTTTAATGCATATGTGGTTATAGATCAACGTGCTAACTTGTCGGGCTTGCTCCATGATCTTCTTCACAAGCTTCACCTTTTCGATGTCCTTCAGCATTAAGTCAATGTAGTGAGCAGCACATAGAGTCCGATAAGCCCCTAATAACCAAGGTGTACAAGCGAAAGAATAAGAGGGACTACGCAATATCAGCTACAGCTGCTACAAGGGATCCAAGTGAAGAGAAGACAGATGGCAGCATCCAATTGGACAGCAACCACTAACCTACTGTAAACAGAGGAGCAAAAGGAACAATTCCGGGTGGCAACAAATGAGTGGCTGATTGTGTAAGAGTTTGTTATGCGTAGGATTTTGTTAGCATTCAGAAAATATGTAAGGGGAGAGGAGGGAGAGGAGGAGGAGAACAGAGCAGCAGAGAGCTTGCTTGGGAGAGGGCCACCTCTTGGCTGGGGAAATGAGTATGTATTGAGGCTATTATCTCGTAATGGGAGTAGAGTCCTTAGTTTACTTACTGTCTTTTAATTCCATGAATTAAGTTTCATCTAGAGATATCTGTATTGTATCTTTGATGAAGTTTTATCAGTGTCATCGAATGAATAAAGTAAACTTGGTTGTTGTATTTACTGATTTTGTGACAATGAATGAAATACTACATTGCTATCAGTGAGGTTCTTGGTCGGATTTAGGGCAAGCTGGTTAGAGTCTTATCAACGTGGTATCAGAGCGTGTTCTCCAGGGAATGGTCTAGGAGCAAGATGTAGACTAGAGTTGAGGTTCTTGAATCAGGAATGAGGGAGTTACAAGTCCATCTAACCAAAATCGACTCCAAACTTGATAGGGTTGAAAATGGTCATCAAGCATTCATGAGTGAGTTGAGGGCATACCTGGCGAAGGGGAAGGCTGTGGATGTGGAGACGGATTCTGCAGAAATCTTGACCGGAAGGAGAGGCGAAAGTGAGCATACCACTTTCGGTGGCCATCATCGAGAGGAACAGAGGATCCCAACAGCATCGAACCAACAAGACTTTCTTCCCAGGTTCATTGAACTACTAGTGTTCACAGGAGAGGACCCAAGTGGGTGGGTAAGTAGGGCGGAGAGGTATTTCCCGATACAAGTCTTGAACAAAGATGAGAAGCTTCAAGCTACTCTCATTTGTTTCGAAGGTCCAGCGCTAGGTTGGGTTCAATTCAGAGAATTGCAATGCCCGTTCCGATCATGGTTGGAATTGAAGGAAGAGCTGCATAGACGTTCCGCATCCCCTCATGCGAAGTCACTGCAGGAGGCTCTCGTTGATTTATGGCAGACTTCCTCCGTTGCAAATTACAGAAGCCACTTTGAGTTATTGGCAGCGGCTGCCGGAGTTCGAGAGGAAGAGTGGTTAAAAGGGTCGTTTATGTGTGGGCTTAGGGAAGAGATTAGGGCTGAAGTGAGACTGTTTGAACCTAAAACCCAAACCCACCTAATGGACTTGGCCCAATCCATAGAGGTGAAGAATGGAATAATTAATGGGCCAAAAAAATTCACCAGTGGACAGCCCATTACAACATGGGGGTTGGGAGGGGCCCAACGAGGAATGGGTGGAGGGGCCATCTTGGGTGGACCGAGAATAAATCAACCAGCTGGTTCATCGAACCAAACTGGAAATTAGACCAATAACATTGGTCGAAATGTTAAAGGGGTTATAGGGGCTGAAACTTCACCCTCATCTTCATCGTCCACGAAGCCAACGACTGCAACTCCAGCCAGGAGTGGAAATCGGTCGAAGTGGCTAACGCCGGAGGAAATGAAGGTAAAGATGGATAAAGGACTTTGTTTTCGTTGCGATGCCCCCTACTCATCAATGCCCATTTAAACAGTTGAAAGTATTGTTGATCCATGAAGACGAGGCAATAGACGGCACCCAGACAGGAGAACTGGCGGAAGCTGAGACAAGTGGTTGAAGCCAAAACGATGGGGGTAGAACCCTCTCACACCTCATTCACAGAGTTCGATTCACCGCATACCATGAATTCAGAGCACAAATCGATGATTCTACAGTGGCGGTTCTAGTGGATTGCGGGGCGACTTATAATTTCATTACACGAAGGTTAGTCGAACGTTTGGGATTGAGGGTAGAAGTCATTCGACTTTTCTATGTTGAATTGGGAGATGGAAAGAAGGTGAAAGGACAGGGGATGTGCCGCAATGTTCCGACCAAAATTGAAGGGGCCACCTTCGTCCAAGATTTACTCCCTTTTGATCTGGGTAGTGTGGATGTAATACTGGGAGTCAAATAGTTATCTTCACTGGGCGACATCCGCAGCAATTGGAAGACTCAAACTCTGCAATTTGAGTGGAATCAACAGCAGGTGAAATTGGTAGGGGATCCTTCTTTGCTCAGGTTAGAGGTTACTTGGGGCCAAGCTTGGCAGACTATTCGTGAGGGTGGTGAAGGGTTCTGGCTGAAACTCATGACTGAAAACTCTACCTAAAAAACTGACCGTAGGGAAGAAGTGCAAATATTATTGAGAGAATACGAGAATTTATTCACAGAACCTACTGGTTTGCCACCACAGAGACTGTATGATCATACCATAAGGCTGAATGAAGGAAGTAACCCACCTAACATTCGACCTTACCGTTATCCACATTCCCAAAAAAATGAAGTAGAGAGGTTGGTGGGGGAGATGTTAGGAGCAGGATTAATCAGGCCTAGCATAAGTCCTTACTCCAGTCCTGTTTTGCTGGTGCGGAAGAAACATGGAGGATGGCGTTTTTGTGTTGATTATGAGCACTCAACAAGTTAACCATACCTGATAAGTTCCCAATTCCGGTAATCGAGGAATTGGTCGATGAATTAAGAGGAGCCAAGACATTTAGCAAGCTGGACCTCAAATTTGGGTACCATCAAATACGCATGGCGGAAGGGGATATCAAGAAGACAGCATTCCGAACTCATGATGGACATTATGAGTTTCTGGTAATGCCATTTGGGCTGACCAATGCCCCAGCCACCTTTCAAGTAGTTATGAATGAGGTATTCCGAGAACACTTGATGAAATTTGTGTTGGTATTTTTTGATGATATATTGGTGTTTAGTAGGACTATGGAAGCCCATTTACAGCACCTTCGAATGGTTTTTGACTTGTTTGTGCAACACAAGTTAGTGGTGAACAAGAAGAAATGCTCCTTTGCCGTGACTTCCATAGACTATTTGGGTCATATCATTTCAGCAGATGGCGTAGCCGCAGACCCGAGTAAGATCAATTGCATGTTGGAGTGGCCAATACCTAAGAACCTTAAAGCGTTGCGGGGGTTTCTAGGATCGACAGGATATTACCGGAGATTTGTTAAGGATTATGGGAAAATTGCCACTCCCTTTACAAATCTGTTGAGGAAAGATGCGTTTCACTGGGATACTATAGCTAATTCAGCCTTTGAAGCATTGAAAGTAGCCATGACTTCCATTCCAGTGCTGGCTATGGCTGATTTTTCTAAGGAATTTGTAGTGGAGACTGATGCATCGGGATTGGGCTTAGGAGCTGTGTTGATGAAGGCGGGTCATCCCATCGCATATTGGAGCCAGACGCTCTCTTCTTGAGCTCGCACCAAGTCTGTGTATGAAAAAGAATTGATGGTTGTAGTATTGGTGGTACAAAAATGGCGACATTACCTATTGGGGAGACACTTCAAGGTGCGGACTGTTCAAAGAAGTCTGAAATATTTGATGGATCAGAAGCTCATGGCAGAAAGTCAGCAAAAATGGTTCATGAAACTCTTGGGGTATGATTTTGAGATCATCTACAAACCGGGCTGTGAGAACAAGGCTGTTGATGCATCATCCCGTTGCACGGATGAGGAGCTCCGACTATCCACTCTCACTACAGCAGTTTGGGAAGAAGGAGAGGGATTAGAAGAGGAAATACGTATTTCTCCGCGGTATAGAGATCTGATCCAATCACTTTTGGGGGGTTCAACTGATTTTCCACATTATCAGCTGAAACAGGGGACCCTTTTTTATAAGGGGAGGTTAGTAATTCCTGAAAAATCGAAGTATATCCCAAGACTACTTGAGGAATTTCATGCTACACCATTTGGGGGACATTTAGGATCCCTACAAATTTATAAGAGGTTGGCTGCTGTGGTGTATTGGGTAGGAATGAAAAGGGCTGTTAAAGAATTTGTGGCTAGCTGTGATACATGCCAAAGGAGCAAGCACCAGTCGATGAAACCCGAGGGACTGCTTCAGCCCTTACCTATTCCATATCAGATATGGGAGGATATCAGCATGGATTTCATTGGTGGGCTGCCAAAGACTAAAGGGGAGGACACGGTGTTTGTGGTGGTCGATAGACTCTCTAAATATGCACATTTCATCCCACTTCTCCATCCACACTGCAAAGGATGTTGCTGTAATCTTCAGCAAGGAAGTAGTCCATTTGGGTTTCCACACTCCTTTGTATCTGATAGAGATCGAGTATTTCTAAGTAATTTTTGGACTGAGCTGTTCAAACTTGCAGGGACTAAACTCAGATTCAGCAGTGCCTATCATCCTCAATCAGATGGCCAAACCGAAGTTGTGAACCGCAGTTTGGAGATCTATTTACGTTGCTTTTGTGCTCGACAGTTGAGAAGTTGGACCACATGGCTATCTTGGGCAGAATATTGGTATAATACCTCTTATCATTCAGCCACCAAGCTCACCCCATTTCAAGTGGTATATGGTCGCGCCCCTCCAACGCTATTGAGGTGGGAGGGACATCCCTCTAAGGTGAATGAAGTTGATGTGTATCTTAGGGAGCGCGACAACATTTTGGAGGAGCTGAAAAACAACTTGCAAGTGGCACAGGATCGTATGAGGAAATCTGCCAATCAGCACCACAAGGAGGTTTCCTACCAAATAGGAGAAGAGGTGTTTCTTAAACTCCAGCCATATCGCTTCAAAAAATTGGCCAAGAGGCCTAACGAGAAGCTCGGTCATCGTTACTACGGGCCCTATCAAATTTCTGCTCAAATTGGCCCTGTAGCATACAAGCTCAATCTCCCAGCTAGATAAAAAATATTCCATGTCTCCCAATTGAAGAAAGTACATGGTAGTAACACACTAACACTAACACACAACCACTACCTTCATGCCTTATGGAAGATGGAGAGTTACAGCTACAACTGGAGGAATTATTGGAGATACGCTACTCATCACGGGGTACTTCAGAAGTGTTGATCAAGTGGAAAGCTTTACCCTCATGCGAAAACACTTGGGAAGACTTTAGAGAGCTACACAAAGAATTCCCAGATTTTCACCTTGAGGACAAGGAGAAACTTAAGGAGGGAAGTGTTGATAAGCCCCTAATAACAAGGCGTACAAGTGAAAGAATAAGAGGGACTATGCAATATCACCTACAGCTGCTATAGGTGATCCAAGTGAAGAGAAGACATATGGCAGCATCCAATTGGACATCAACCACTAACTTGCTGTAAACAAAGGAGCAGAAGGAACAATCCAGGTGGCAACAGATGAGTGGCTGATTGTGTAAGAGTTTGTTAGAATTCAGAAAATATGTAAGGGGAGAGGAGGGAGAGGAGGGGGGGGGGGAGGAGGAGAACAGAGCAGCCAGAGAGCTTGCTGGGGAGAGGGCCACCTCTCGGCTGGGGGAATGAGTATGTATTGAGGCTATTATCTCGTAATGGGAGTAGAGTCCTTAGTTTACTTACTGTCTTTTAATTCCAAGAATTAAGTTTCATCTAGAGATATCTGTATTGTATCTTTGATGAAGTTTTTTCAATGTCATCGAATGAATAGAGTAAACTTGGTTGCTGCATTTACTGATTCTGTGACAATGAATGAAAGACTACATTGCTATCAGTGAGGTTCTTGGTAGGATTCAGGGCAAGCAGGTTAGAGTCTTATTAGAGTCCAAAAGAGCCTATATCTACCCATCCATCAAGGCATTAATACAAAGTCATAAAGTGTACATCGAATGTAAATATATGTATTTAAAAATGAAAATTAGTACTTTATTTATTGATACCTGGAGTCCCTATATCTTCAACCCAACTTTGTTGTTGTTGGAGCCATTATCAGTCATAATTTGGATCACATTTTCCTCTCCAACCTACTTCACCACTTGCTTTAATAATTTATATATGTATTTTGCATCTTTCTTATCACCGGATGCATCTATTGACTTGAGGAACACTGTCCTCCCATCACAATTCAAAATGAAATTGATGATGGACTGTTTAATGGGACCAGTCCAACAATCAGCCATCACAGTCACTCCATAATGAGCCCACATGGGCTTTAATCCATTAATATACTCATTTAACTCTTCCTTATGCTTAGGCAAATTGACATTATATATCTCATATGGAGTGGGTCCCTTTACACCACTCCTAGCCTTGCCTATCTCCTCAATCATATCACTCCTCCTTATGCTTAGGCAAATAGACATTATATATCTCATATGGAGTGGGTCCCTGTACACCACTCCTAGCCCTGCCTATCTCCCCAATCATATCCCTATAGTAGGGCCCTTAGGTTGTATGTGCTGGAATACTATGGGAATATGCCCATTTTGAGAAAGCCATCCCCACTTTTTCCTTCATACTGCCTCATAAGTGCTTCAACTTTCTCTGCTTTTGCTTAAGCCTCCTAAATAGGGTCGGATCATTGCGAAGAATCTCCAGATCCGGATCTGCAGGATGTGTTGATGAAGCTTGACCCTTCGTTGGGGCCCATGGGATAGGAACCTCCTGCCTCAGACTTTGACTCCTCTTCATAGGGACTTGGGAGCTGCTTTTGCCTCCCATACCTATTGGCTCTCTAGAGAAACCACGACCTAGAGACCTCTATTGCCTCCTTATGTAATCAACCTTCTGGTTCTCCTTACTCATCATCATTGCCCTCTTGATTTGTTCGGCCTCTGGGTTAGGGTCACATCCATACTCTCCTGGCTCATCTAGACCATAATCCTCGGGCTCTGGAAGGTCATCTAGGCATGCATCCTCGAACTCCTTCCTTTGTGTTCTCTTCTCATTCCTCTTTTGCTTTTCCCAACTAATATATGAGGCCATTGCCTTCTTGACCTTTGAGGGCACCTTCAATCTAGTGGCCCCACGTCCTCTTATTTGTTTCTTGCACTAATTAAACTCGCTCTTCCCCTATTAGCTGTCAATGGCCTCCCGTGTTGTCATGTTATGTTTGACATCTTTGAAACAGAGTGCCTGATACAAGAAATACACACTAAGTATCTTGAAAAGCTCCACAATATGCTCCAAAAATTACATACATGCTTCTAATAATAACCTAAAAAATTTATAAGTATTTTTTAATATATAAATAATTAAAAAAAAAAATTACTATACACACTATCTTAAAAGGCTCCACGATATGTTCCAAAAATTGCATACATGCTTCCATTAATACTCTCCTATTTTTAAATTTAAAGCATAAATTAATTATTTTTTTAATATTTAAATATATTTTAAATTATTTAACTTTTTATTAAATATAGTAAAAATAGATAATTAACAAAAAAAAAAAAATTTGATTCAACACCATCACAACAATATGGTGTCCCAACTCTCACATATATTAATTTGAAGCTTATAAATCTACTATACAAATACATTTTTAGCAATATACATAATTTACAAAATAATATTTAATAATAGAAAAATAAAAAAATAGTAGGAAGAACCAAAATTTAATTTTGACACTACAAATTCATAGATCAACTCTTTAAAGTAAGCATATTTAAATTTGGAAGTAATCCAAGAAGATTTAAGGCACAACAACAACAACAACAACAATAAGCCTTGTCCCAACTAAATGGGGTCGGCTACATGGATTCTTGCCCTCCAATCAGTTCTATTCGAGGCCATGCTAGATATAAGGCCTAAGCTATACATATCCTTTCTCACCACTTCTCCTAAGGTAATCTTAGGTCTACCCCTAGCTCTTCTAGTTCCTTCAATGTGGATCACTTCTCCGTATAGAGCATTTATAGGTCTCCGTTGAACGTGGTCGTGCCACCTCAAACGACTTTCTCTAAGCTTATCACTTATGGGAGCAACTCCAAGACCAACTCTAATATGATCGTTTCTTATCTTATCCATCCTAGTTTTGCCACTCATCCATCTTAGCATCTTTATTTCTACTACACTGAGTTTATCTATATGATTCTTTTTAATAGCCCAACACTCTGCACCGTACATCATAGCTGGTCGAACAACGGTCCTATAAAATTTTCCTTTAAGCTTTAATGGAATACGCCGATCACATAAGACCCCGGATGCACCTCTCCACTTTATACACCCTATTTTAATTCTTTGGGAAACCTCATCTTCTAAGATTTAAGGCACAAACAAAACAAAAATAAGAAACTGAGGAAGTTGGTTGCTCACCTTGCAAGATTTGAGAAAATCCACAAATGGAGGAGCAAATCTAGTGTTTCAATGAAATGGAGTTGTAGAAATTAGGTGAAAAGAGGGATCAAAGCAAGAGAAGTAAAAAAAAAAAAAAAAAAAAAAAAAAATTCAAAATAGGATTGAAATCACCCTGGCGATATCATTTGATATTGTCGATACTGACGATAGGTCGAAATATCAATTGAAAATCTGGATTTTATAACTTAAGTCTGTGTCGTTTTGGGTTGATACAATATGATACATTTCGTGTGCCTATTAGTTCATTTCGTTTTGATTTTGAATTTTGCTATTTGTTGACATTTCGACTGAAATTTCGACAATTTCAGTGAATTTTCTTCCATGGTTCCGATACAACATCATTCCTCTGTGCCTATAAACATAGAAAAAAATTCATCCGAAATTTCAAACAATTTCGGTTGAAAATGCGTGGGTTTAAAAAATGAAACGAAATATAGGGATAGGAATACGAAATGGTTCGCATTGTGACCAAATTGATATGAAATTTCTGTTTATACGACACGGAATTTTGAAATGGCACCGAAACGATACAGGTTATAAAAATGCATATTTTCGATTAAAGCTGCGTTATTTCGCAGGTTTTACGATTTCAATTGAAATCGCCAATGAGATTTCGACCGAATCACCTGTGAGATTTAGACCTCTTTTTGATTTTTTTTTTTTGAGTTTTCTTTGATTCTACCCCCATTTCACCTAATTTTAGAAATTCCTTTGCATTCCTCCAATCTTGCTCCTCCATTGTTGGGATTTTGAGATTCAAAGAAGGTGAGTAACCAACTTCCTCATTTTTTGATTTTTATTTTGTTTGTGCCTTAAATCTTCTTAGATTGCTTCCAAATTTAAGTATGTTTACTTTAGAGTGTTGGTCTATGAATTTGTAGAATTAATTTTTGGATCTTCTTACTATTTTTTATTTATTTTTATTATTAAAAATTATTTTTTAAATTATGTATATTGCTAAAATTAAAAATGTATATGTATAGTAGATGTATAAGCTTCAAATTAATGTATGTGAGAGTTGAGACACCATATTGCTATGATGGTGTTGAATTGAATTTTTTTATGTTAATTATCTATTTTTACTATATTTAAATATATACTTAAAATGTATTTAAATATTAAAAAAACTAATTAATTTAGATTTAAATTTAAAAATAGGAGAGTATTAGTGGAAGCATGTATGCAATTTTCGGAGCATGTTGTGGAGCTTTTTAAGATAATTAGCGTGTATTTATATATATTTTAAATTATTTATATATTAAAAAAAAATACTTATTTATTTTAATTTTATATTTAAAAATAGAAGGTTATAATTAGAAACATGTATGTAATTTTTGGAGCATATTGTGGAGTTTTTCAAAATACTTGGTGTGTATTTCTTGTATCAGGCACTCTTTTTCAAAGATGTCAGACATAGCTTGGCGACATAGGAGGCTACTAACAGATGATAGGAGGGAGAGCGAGTGTAATTATTGCAAGAAACAAATAGGAGTCGGTGGGACCACTTGACTGAAGGTGCATTTAGCTGTTGGAAACATAGATGTAGTAGGGTGCCAAAAGGTGCCCTCAGAGGTTAAGAAGACAATAGCCTCATACTTGAGTGGGGGAAAGCAAAAGAGGAAAGAGAAGAGGAATTCGAGGATGCATGCCTAGATGACCTTCGAAAGCCAGAGGATTATGTCGTAGCGATGCTAGGAGAGTATGAATGTGACCTTGACCAGAGGCTGAATTGATCAGGCAAGCGATGATGATGAGTTGGGAGCAACAGAGGGTTGATACATGAGGAGGCAACAGAGGTCTATGGGTTGTGGGTCCTCTAGAGAGCCAGCAGGTATGAGAGGCACAAAGAGCTCCCAAGTCTCTATGAGGAGGAATCAGAGTGTGAGGCAAGAGGTTCCTATCCCATGGCCCCAACAAGGGGTTGAGCTTCATCCGCACATATTACGGATCTGGATCTATAGATTCTTCGTAGTGATTTGGCCTTACTTATGAGGCCTGAGCAAAAGCAAAGAAAGTTGAAGCACTTATGGGGGAGTGTGAAGGATAAAGTGGGGATGGCTTTCTCCAAATGGGCTTATTACTATAGTATTTCAGCACATACATCCCAAGGGCCCTACTATAGGGATATAATTTAGGAGATAGGCAGGCTCTGAGTGGTGTACATGGACTCACTCCATCTGAGATATATAATGTCTATTTGCCTAAGCATAAGGAGAAGGTAAATGAATATATTAGTGGATTAAAGCCCATGTGGGTTTATTATGGATTGACTGTGATGTTTGATGGTTGGATTGGTCCCACTAGACAGTCTATCATCAATTTCATGTTGAATTGTGATGGTAAGACAGTGTTCCTCAAGTTAGTAGATGCATCTGGTGAGAAGAAGGATGCAAAATTCATTTATAAATTATTAAAGCAAGTGGTGAAGGAGGTTGGAGTGGAGAATGTGATCAAAATTATGATTGATAATGGCTCCAACTACAAGAAAGTTGGGTTGAAGATGCAAGGAAACCCCATGTATCAAAACATGTTTCTACTTCTAATAATGATTTTCATTTTTAAATACATATATTTACGTTACATGTACACTTTATAACTATTTATATTGATGCTTTGATGGATGGACAAATATAGGCTCTTTTGGACTCCATGTGCTGTTCACTGCATTAACTTAATGGTAAAGAACATCGGAAATGTCAAGCTTGTGAAGAAGACTATGGAGCAAGCTCAACAAGTTAGCGCCTTCATCTATAACCACACATATGCATTAAATATGATGAGGGACAAGTGTCAAGGTGACTTGGTGAGGCCATGCATAACTAGATTTGCCACCAATTGGATAACACTGTAGAGCTTTGAGAGTAGGAAGATTGGCCTTTGGACCATGTTTGCATAATTGCATCAGAGCAGTGGTTTAACTGGGAGGGTTTCATCCGTAGGAGGAAGGAGAGCACAATTGACCATACTCGATGATAGTTTTTGGCATAATGTGAAGATAGTGGTGAAGATGCTTAAGCTTGTGGTGCATGTGTTGAGGATGGTAGATCAGCAAAGAAGACCTACTCTACCACAAATATGGGCTGCAGTAGATAGGATGAAGTAACAAGTTGCTTAGGTCTACCCACACGGCAACAAGAAAGTCCTTAATGTCATGTAAGTTAGAAGGCTGGTGAGTTGTTAAGTCTAGTATTCAATTTAATTTTCATTATGTTATCTCGGTATTAAGTATTTAAGTATTGGCTATTCCCTTTTATTTTTCCTTTTTGTTACACAACATACTATTTAAATCCCAAGCGTACCATTACAAAGACAATCTTGGGATGAGGCAAGATATGATTGATGCCATCCAAACTGTAGTGGAGAAGTTGGAACCGGATCCATCTATATAAACAATCATCCTTATGGAGGTGAGATAGTGATTTGATATTCACAATTCATAGTTGTATACTTTTATACTAAGTTGTTAACCTAGATATTGTTTTTCTTCTTTATGTATTAGATGAAGACATTTAGGGATGCCACTGGGAGCTTCGGTCGTTCCGTGGCCGTAGCGGGACAGAAATCCGCCTTTGGGGGTAAGTTAATTCATTATATATTTAATTATTATATTCTATCTTTAACTTAGTAATTTAAGTATTGAAATGATTTGGAGTCTATATTGTTGCAGCTGAATGGTGGTTGCAATTTGGACATGACTCACCCCACTTGAGTACGATTGCAAGCAAAGTGCTCTCCCAGACATGTTCTGCCATTGGTTGTGAGAGAAATTGGAGCACCTTCAGCCTCATCCACTCAAAGAGGCGCAACTGATAATGTGTGAAGTGTCTAGAGGACCTTGTCTACTTACACTATAATATGAGACCGAGGGAAGATCATATTAGACATAGGATGGATAGAGAGAGTAACAATATTGAGTTGGTTGACATATTTGAGATGGATGATGATGATAATCCAGTAGTTGACTAGATCAGAGACAATGGAAAGCCATTGTTAGATGAGGAAGGAGGTCGTCCGAGTAGATAGATTGCAGAGGAGATGGGGACTGATGTGGAAGACTTCGTGGCCCAAGAGGGGAGTGCACTTGCAACGCTCACTCGTCCCTTCGTGCCACACCCTAGTGCATCTACCCAGAGTGAGGATTTGATTGTCTGGTTTGACACTGAGGATGATGCGACTCAAGCCTTCGGCGATGACGACGATGGTGATGGTGATGATGATGACAATGATGAGGATGATGATGATGTAGGGGATGAGGAGGGTGTTGGACGTTGTGATTAGGATTCAAGTGATCTTAGGGACAAACCATCAACACCAGCAGTATGTGAGAGTTGGGGGGAAGATGACCACCGAGATTCATGGGTGAGAGTTAGTTTACCCACGTGACATGGGATTTAGACCGTACTGAAGTTGCATTTCTTGGCAAAAATGTTTCCCTTTATATATTCGAGGAAGGGGAAGGGGAGATAACACGACTATAACACGAAGGACATGCCATCATATGGGTTTTATCATCCGGTTGATGCAGAGAGCTTGGTGGGATCTATGAGATCGATGAGCATATATGATTCCAAGGACTCCACCTCCAGAGAATTCGGATAAGCATAGGCCTGCAGAGTCCTTATATGATACTGTTGTGGAGAGTATTGGTTTACCTGGGTCGACTTATGGAGCTTATGGTTATAGACCTTATGGTGTCCCTCTTGGCTATCATACTCAGGGTCAGCCATCAATGCAGCCTTATGATGTCCCTCCCACTGTCACCTATCAGAATTAGCCACTAGAACCTTATTGTCAGCATGGACCTTATGGTGACCTTACCCTTTTTGACAACCTGGGTGTTCCCTTATTTGTTGAGTAGATCTTCCACTCTATACCACAACCACCATTAGCCTTTCCATATGCAGTTGAGCCACTAGTTCCTTATCCGGAGATTTAGAACTTCCCACCATCAGGAAATCTTAGGCATGTGGATGAGGCCACGTACAGAGCTGACGTTGTCGACAACTATATGGGGAAAACATCATGGAACTAGTATTGTCATTTGTATGGGGGGCAGATGGAAGAGGGAGACATGGAATAGAGTAGACTTGTAATCGGTGACATTCTTGCTTCTTTTCATATATACTATATACTTGAATGTTACATTTTCAATGGTTTTTTTGGTAAACTAGTAGTTCCTTAGTGTTTATTAGGCTTGAAATAGGTAGTATGCAAGAATTCAAATCATTTTGAGTCTATACGAGGCCTGAAATTGAAGTTAAAAAATAATAATAATAATAATAAAATCGACCAAAATTTCAGCCTTTTTCAAGGTCGAAGTTTTTGTTTCGACCGATTTTTTTTCTTGCCTATAAATAGAGATATAAATATAAAGCTACATTTCATATTTAATTGATATCAATGGTAAGGGCTTAGAGTACCCACATTAGTTGTTATAAGTAACACAACTGCACATGTAAAAATCTATAGCTTGAATATTGAAAGTAATGACTAGTTTATTTGCTAGTATCTCTTAGCATTCTCCTTCAACTGATTTTGAATGGTGGCCACATATGACTCCCAAATCAACTTATCACTGTAGTATGCCACTTATCGGTTTATGTTGCTCCGATATGTCTCCATGTTAGAATACTGGAGGAATAACACTCTCGGGTAATTGTCAATCGTGGGTGGGTGAAAGAGCCATTGTTGCTCTTGTTGTTCGTGCTGCTACTGAATATATGGGTTGGGTTTCTAAATCATTCAGTTAACAAACCCACCTTCACTCCCATATGTGTACTCTATAGGTGCAAGGTCTTAAGGAATAGCATAATCTCCATAAGAAGAGTACTCAGCATAATCTCCATAAGAAGAGTACCCAGTGTAATCTGACCCGATGGTGTGATCTTCATATAGGTACTTTGATGACTGCCAACTGGCCTAACTCTGCTGTTGTGAACCACTGTGACTTTGATCTATGCTTATGCTCCCCATGTTCAATACAAGGTCTTGAATGCTTGCATCATCATTCCTATCTCGCATCATCCGCGACCTGCATCTTGTGTCGCATGTGTTGGATGACTCGGACTTGTGGTGGTGAACCCCTTTGTTGACTAGCCTAACTTCCACTAATAACACCACCAGCCTAATTGCCTCCATGCCTTGAAGGCTAACTTGGAGGGATGGTATCATCAGCCTCATCTGAACTCCCACTACTAGACCTCTTCACAGCTGTATCAAATGGACCAGGTGGCTCCAAAAAGGTACACTTGGTCCTGTTGTTGCAACTACATCAGCCCGACCCTCATCAGAAGACTTGTGCTCAGCCACAACATCTGGGCCCATGGTAGTAGCAACAGTAGGATCCGACTACTCTCTTGCCCCATCCATCACTGGGCCACCCCAATCCCTAACCCACTGATAAATGACATCATCCTTCTCATCCTCTATGGGGGGCTCGTGAAATATATCAATAGACTCGTGGAATAAATGACATCATCCTTCTCATCCATGTCATCTTGTATGTGCCGTACTCTTCAGCCTCACGTTGTAATGCACATACACTAAGTCATCGAGCCTCTTACTCCCTAATTTGTTCCGTACCTTACTATGGATGAGTGAGAAGGTGCTCCAATTTCTCTCACAACTAAAAGATAAGCAAGTCTGTGAGAGGGCCTTAATTGCTATGTCCTTGAGATTTGGCAAACTAGATCCATATAACACCTACCAGACAGTTGCATAACCAAATATAAGAATGCATTAGGCAAGTAAATCTTAATACTTATATAATTTATATCTTATAGTCTTATGGACTTATCGCTTATAGTATTGGACCACTTACCAGAATCAATTTTATGCTTAGTTGCAACCGCATAAGGCTTTCCAAAACTCCTAGAGGCATCCTTGAACTCCCTAATTTGTACAACAACTATTCAATTATTGTACTGTATATGCAAGAAGATGAAGAAACAATTGAATAAGTTTTCACCTCCCCATTAATTATCCTTGCATGACGGGATTTGGCATGAGCTTCTCCATATGTCTTGCACCGTATTCAACAACCTTATATTAAGCCCCAGATTATTCTTGTAGTGGTACTTTGGGTTGAAGTAATAAGCTTGTATTGTGGAAATAAAAAAATTGGTTAATGACTTAGTTGTTAGTTGTTTATAACAATGTAAATTAAAGTATACAACAAAAATTTAAAGACTCAAAGTGACTCACCAGCCAAGTGCAAAGGATGCATCAAGACATGGTGGGAGATCTCGGCGAGATATCTCGATTTTTTCATAAACCCAGACTAGATAGAGATCGAGTTCTATGAAATGGGATATCTCGCACCAGATCTCACCATATTTCACTGAAACTCTCAATTTTTGCCCCTTTTTTGCGGATTTCAGCTACATTTTCACTTGCAACTACTTTTAGCACATCTACAACATCAACGGAAGATTAATCACTCTTTGCTTGTCTTATGAACTTATGTGTTAATGAATTATATAGTACTTCTAATGATTGTATAATTTTATCATTCTATTCCTGAAAGTCGTGATTGTGACACTCGTATGGATGGAATTTTGACGACATTTAAGTTATTTGATGTATTTGATACATTTGCTTTTCATTTATATGCCTTAAAGGTTCTATATTATATATTGTATAACCTTGCATTCCCTAATCCTACAACATTTCGGTTTCACAGTATGGGTAGACTTAGAAATCATATTTAAGGTTGTTTTCTCACAAATCCAAAGCCACCAGTGTGTTCAAAAGGCCTTATTAGGCTAAATACCAATTTTCAGCCCAACCGGTACCCTAAAACCCACTGAGATGGGCCACCGAGAGCGAGATCTTCAACCATGCATCAAGTGCAACTTTGATCTTATCATCGATGATCATCTCATAAGATTTGTAGGAGCTAGAGGCATCAACTTTAACCAACTCCTTCATTTCCTCGAGAGGAACATATATGTGGACTATTTGTGGGCTTCTTCTCCGAATCCACCATCCTTAAAACAAACACAATAGGCTCTAAATTGCCTATTGTCCTATTCAGCTCCCTCCAGAAGAAATCATTAGCTATGGTTCATTAGATTGCTATTGCATTAGGATGGCTAGATCTATGCCAACTAAACCGCTTCTCATTTGCAAACATGTGCCGAAGACCCACCACTTTCTTCTTGAAGCTTTTCAAAGCCACATAGTTGGTGGCGAATCTAGTGAATGTAGGTCTGACTAGATCCCCCTTATATTGGTTCCTTATCATCTTCAACGCATAACCATAGTTATAAATAAAATCACTAACCATTCTCACCCTTTTGACCACACCACCATTCGACTTCCTCTCCTTGAAGCCCTTCTACATGTGATCAATTGAGTGTGCTGCATATGGTGTCCAAAAGAGCTGGGTCCTACTGCTCTTCTTCTTCATCAACATTTCACTAGCTTTCTTGGGTTAGCACTATTATCTGTGACAATTTGGACAACGTTGTTTTGCCCTACCTCGAGGACCACTTGCCTAAAAAGCTTGTAAAGGTAGTCAACATCTTTGATTTTATCTGAGGCATCCATTGACTTAATGAAGGCTGTCCTTCCATTACAATTCACCATGAAATTATTATGGATTGTCTAGTAGGACCAGTCCATCCATCAGCCATCATAGTAACACCATATGTTGCTTATCATTCCTTAATGTATTCCTCTACCTTCTTCTTCACCTTTGGTAAATATTTATTCATCACTTCCCAAGCTGTTGGGCTTTTAACCCCTACACCTGCCCTAGCAACTGCATTGATCATCCCTTGGCAGTCTAGTGTGTTGGCTACATTGGCTGCAATGTTGTGATAGAGCATGAATTTGTTGATCGCCGACATAACTTCCTCCTCCCTACTACCTTCTTGGCCTCCAGTTAACATATGGGATAATTCTTTGATAGGTGTCTTGATGCTTGAAGAGGGAGGGGTCTTAGTTAAATGTGGCATGTAATTTGTAGTTTTCCTCCTCCTTTCAATCCTCTCACTTCCCCCACTTCCATAAAAACTATGTCTAGGTGGATGGATGCCCTTGACCCCGAACCACTTGCTCCTTTTGACTGTTCATATTGCCTCACATTTTCAAAATGTGATGATTGTCTGCTAGCTTCCATTGCAACCTTCATATGTCACCATTTGGATTGTGACTTAATACCCATAGTCCTCCTCTCCTCATCGTAGTCTGATTCCTCATCAACAAAAGGTCTTTGTAGCATTGGATCCTCAAATTTCCCTCTTTCCTAGCTGACCATGGCATTATACACTGAACCAGTTGCATCGACATTCCGCCTTAATATGGGATTGCTGAACGCAAGAATAGACGTCTACTTGAGGTAGCATGTTCCCTAATGTTTACTATGCATGTGCCTCCTTGGTTTTGGAGTGATGCGGTTCTTACTAGAGCTTATCTGATAAACCTAATGCCTTCCTAAATCTTGGACCAATGCTGCCCCCTTGAGGTTCTCTTAGGGACAACAGCCTTTACATTACCTTTGCCTAAAACTATCATGTTTGTGGTAAGTTGGATTCACATGGATTACAATGCATTTTCTTAGATTATCCTCCTAATAGAAGGGTTATAAGTGTTACCACTCTGGTTGTCGTCTTTTCTTCGTATCTATGGATGTTGTGTTCCAGGAAAAAGTTCTTTTCTTTCCCTTTCACCTCTTCAGGGGAGGTTGAGTCAAATTCGGAGGTTCTTATACAGTTGTACTCGGATAGTAAGTCAACAATGAACATAGCTCACAATCCAGTATAGCATTGCAAGGACTAAACATTTGAAGATTGATAGACATTTTATCAAAGAGAAGATTAATGCTTAGTTGATACGTATTACATTTTTACCTCAGACAATCAATGGGGCTTATATGTTGATAAAGAGCTTAAGCACCAAGGTGTTCAGTATATCATTGACAAGTTGGGCATGATAAATATCTATGTTCTAAGCCTCCAACTTGAGGGGGAGTGTTGTAAGACAGAATCCAGTGCTAGATTTGGGTGTTAATAGATTTACTTTCCATTTTTGGGGTTTCCTTATTGAGGGTAGATTTGCTAGGATCTTTGTTAGGATCTCTTTGAGATCTCTTATATTTTGTTGTAAGATTCCCACATTGGGAACATTTGATTTGTTATGTATTTGGTAAGTTATTAGTATAAACAAAGCTCCTGTTGTGTCCTTTAGACATAAGTCAGGATTTTTCAGATTTTTCCAGTGAGCGACTTGGTAAAAATGTCTCCTAGTTGCTCAGTAGTAGAAACAAGGAGAGTAACAATTTTCTTTTTTAAAACAGCATCTTAGACAAAGTGGCAATCAACTTGGTTGTGCTTAGTGCGCTCATGGAAGACAGGAATATTGGCAATATAGATTGCAACTTGATTATCACAAAACGTCCTCATAGGTTAATTCGCTGGCAGCCCCGACTCAAGTAGGAAGGATTGTCTCCACAACAACTCAGCAGCGGTTTGAGCCATGGCTCTGTATTCACTTTGACACTCGATCGTGGAACAATAGTTTGTTTTTTGCTTTGCCAAGTGACTAGGTTACCAAGTAAGAATGTACAATAGCCAGTGGTACATCGTCGATCACCATTTGCCCCAACCTAGTTGTCAGCATCGGAAAACCAGTCACGCAAATGTGGTGAGGAGTACAATAGACAAGGCCCTTTCCTTGTGCTCCTTTAAGGTATCTGAAGACGTGGCATAAAACTTCCCGACGGATCTTCTTAGGAGACTGCATAGATTGACTCACTACCCCCATGGCAAATGATATGTTGGACCTATTAACAGTAAGATATATAAGCTTGATTATAATTTGTTTGTACCAATGGGGATCTTTAAATTCCTCACTATCAGTAGAATCAAGTTTCTGATGTGGGTCCATGGGAGTATCTATAGGTATGGCTGCAAGAAACCCTGTATCAGTTAGTAAATCGAGGACAAATTGATCCCCTTCTTGCTTCGGATCACTTTAGTTCCCAGAAAATACTGAGCCAAATCCTTCTTTTGGAAGTGCTATTGAAGATAGGTTTTGACATCAGCTATGCCAGTAGAATCATTGTTAGATATGATAATATCATCTACGTATACTACTAGAATTACCACCTTAGAATGTTGTCATCGAACAAAGATAGAATTGTCAGAATAACATTGTGAAAAACCATATTCAGTAATTATGGAGCTAAACTTGTCAAACAACACTTGTGGAGATTATTTAAGCTCATATTGCTTTGTGAAGTTTGCACACTTTCCTTAACATCTCCACTTGAGCAACATACCCAGTAGATTGCTTCACGTATACTTCTTCATGAAAATCATTATAAAGAAAAGCATTTTTGACGTCCAACTGATAAAGTGGTCAAGCAAGATTTGCAGCAAAAGAGATAATGATGCAGATAGAATTAAATTTGGCAACTGGAGAAAAGGTCTCAAAATAATCAACACCAAATGTTTTGGTAATAGCCCTTACCAACTAATTGTGCTTTGCGGAGCTAAATTTATACATTGGGAAGATAATAGTGTACCCCCATCGACAACGAACCACCTCTTTATAAGGGGGCAAATCACAAGAGGCCATGTTTTTCATAATATTAAGGCATCCATCTTGGCATCCATATCAGCTTTCCACCCATTGTGGGAAAGGGCCTCATGATGGGATTTTTGAATAATGATAGCAAATAATGAGCTTAGAAAGGACTGATGCAAGGGCAGAAGATGGTTAGCAGCAGCAAAGTTAGCAATGGAATAAACAACAGAAGATGTTAAAAGTGCAAGAGTGTTTTCCTTTTCGAATAGTGACTGGTAAATCAGTAGGATCTGTAGAAGTAGAGGGTGTATTAGGAAGTGCCTGATATGGTACGGAAGTAGCTGGTGGCACTTGATGTTCCTGCTGTTGCTGCCGCCATTGATACCCAATCACTGGCCGATCCTCAGTAGTAGGAAAATAGGAACAATAGGAAGCACAGGAGTTGGATGTACAACGTCGGAGAAAACCTTAGTTAAATCATCATGAGAGGAGTAAAAAGGAATATCTTCAAAGAAGCTAACACCAACACTCACAAACTGACGGTTTGAAATTGGGTCAAAACAGTGGCAGGCTTTTGGAGTTCGTTAATAATCAAGAAAAATACATTTTGTTGCAGGGGGAGAAAGTTTATCTAAACCAGGTTGCAGAACATGGACAGAATACCCAAAAGTACGTGGTGGAAGGGAAAAATAAGGGGATGTTAGGATGCAATACAGAGAATGATATTCCATTATTCAACACAGATGAAGGCATGAAATTAATTAAAAAACATGCAGTAAGCATTGCACCACTTGAAAAATTCTTTGGAACCTTCATATGAAATGTTAGAGCAGGAGCAACATCCAAAAGATGTCTGTTGTTACATTCAGACACCCCCCCTTTTTTTATTTGGGGGGGGGGGGGGGGGTGTGGGTGTGTGTGGAAGAATAGCTAGTTTGATGTATCATGCCCTTGGATGAATAAAAAACAGATATCTCAATTTGCGGCATATTCTAGGGCTTTATCAGGCTGGAGAATTTTTATAGAAGCATCAAATTGGGTCTTTGTCATTATAAAAGCTTTGAAAAATAGAAACAAATTCTGATCGATCCTTCAATAAATACACCCATGTCAAACGAGAATGATCATCCACAAAAGTCACAAAGTAACAAAAACCTAACCTGTTTTTGACTTGACATGGAACCCAAATATCAGAATGTACTAAGGAAAATAAAGATGAGCTATGAGGTGTACTGCTATTAGGGAATGTCGCCCTGTGATGCTTTCCCAATTTGCATGCTTCGCGTTGAAGAGAATGAGTAGACCGACAACCAGGAACTGTAAGTTTAATTTGGACGAGGTCACAAGAAGGGATGGCCAAGATGGAAATGCTACTGGAGTGGAGTGATATGTGTCAAGGCAGCAGCCATAGTAGTAGGTTGAACAATGTTTAAGTAGTAAAATCTGCCTTGTTCAAGCACTCCACTAATCATCCTCCTTGTCTCCAAGTCTGAAAGACACAATAAGAGGGAAAAATGGTAATAGAACATATAAGGGTGTTAGTGAGTTGAGTAACAAAAAGCAAATTCAAAGGCATTTTAGGTACAAAGAAAACAAAAGGTAAATGAATGGAAGTTGTAGGTGAGACTGTTCCACGTCCAAGTACTTTAGTAAAGGAGCCTTCAACCAAAATAACAAGAGATGAATAGTACACTTGGTCAATGATGAAAATAAATGAGACTTGCCACTCATATGGCAGGAAGCACCAGAATCAAGGATCCATGGAGTGGATGTGGATCTGATAAGAGCATTATCACCTATATGGGGTAAAGTAGCAGTTGAGGTGGTGGCTGAATTGGTTCCAAGCTGCTGTAGTCACTTAAGAAGCATGTCATAATCCTCAGGGGAAACAGTGGAACTAGTAGACTGTGCACCAGATGTAGAGGTTGTTGAGTTGCTAGTCGGTTCGCAAGTGTTGTTTTTAAATCCTGTGTTTGCCAATTTATAGGCCGAAATCTGGTTTACCATTCTTCTCCCAACATGTGTCAATAGAGTGATTAGGCCACAAAAGGTGCACTGGCGAGCGGACTTATCAACCTGCTGTCTACCATGCCCAACAGGGCCATTGCCATGACCACAAAATTATCCATGACCTCTCGAGGAGGATTTTCCGTGACCAACCACAAAAGTAGAGTTCTCCTTAGGGATAGGAGTTGAGGATTTAGAGCTGGGTGCCAACTGATTGAATTGAGAGAAGATTTCATTGAGTGAGGGCACCTTCTCTCCAGTAAGTAATTGACTTTTGACTGTTTGATTATCCGGATGAAGTCCAACAAAAAATTTGGCAACATAAAACTCAGTCCTTTGCTCCTTTAGTTTTTCAAGGTCAGTGGTGATGGGCTGGGAAAGCTGTGGTTCCTCAAGATAGCCCTTTAAAGTACTGAAATAATCATTCAAAGATTTGTCCCCTTGAGAAACTGGGAAATCCTTTCATACAATTGATAGGTATGAGAGATGTTCTTAGCTTGGGAGTGGCTTTCATAGTGGTCTTCCTACACTCCCTTGGTTATATTATGAAACATTACATTGACAGCAATGGATGGCTCAACTATATTCCACAACCAAATTTTAATAACAGAATTTTCTCTCATCCGTTAATCACGAGCAGTCACAGATTTAGGATCCATAAGGTCAGGTGTATGTGGGGCTTCCTTGATATACTTAATGTTGCCCTTGGCGTGGATGTAGGCCTCAACAGCCTGGGCCCATAACAAATCATTAGAGATACCACTCAGCTTAATTGTGGTGATCTGTACTTGTAGAGTATCAGTAGGTTTAGGTTCAGCCATAATAAAGCAGGATTATTCTAGCAGTACAGATCAGCAGCAACACTAGGCACTATAGAACCAGCAGGGTTTAACAACTGCAGGGTGGATCTGACAAAGTATCTACCCAGTTTCGGCCTTTGCTTCTGGACATACAATGTCACAATTAGTTAATGGTATGTTGGTGTTGCCTTTGGCCCTTCTCGATTCAGCCTTTGCTTTGGGAGACTCACAAGCAACAAGCTGATATGACACCCACCACTTGATTTCCACGGATCACACAACACCTTTGCCACTGTTAAGGGTCATGACACTACTGAGTTACCTTGAGACCCCCTCAAGGGTTTGGCCTCTGCTTTGGAAAGCCCCAAGTAACATGGTTATTGGTATAACAATGTTACCTTGTGGCCCTCACAGATTTGGCCGTCGCTTTGGAAAACCATAAGCAACTTCGTAAGCACACCATAACACATCAATGCTGTCATCTGTACCATTGGTTACCAACACCATCACTTCTGTTGGCGGGGTTGTAGCACATCCTAGGATAGCTAACCATGCATTTTAAAATGATGCCATGCATAGAACATGATCAAGATGCCATAATTCGCATGCTCATATTTAATCTCATATTCATTCTCATATTCATCTTAATCCATGCGTGAGACAGTATAATTCATGTTACAAGATCCATTCAAAATATAAACGTGATTCATGTGCATTTGAAGTAAAAATTCACATACTAGAATCTAAGCACTAACCCCTTCACCTTTACAATGAATCTTAACTAGTTGGTTGACTTCGTTCAAGGTTCGATTCGTCATTAGGCTACTCCAACTGAGTTATTCTACCCCTAGATACATTGTACAAGTGTTAACATACATGTAGGTGCTCTAGGATGGCTTCCCCTCTCATCCCCTGCCCTTAAAGTTACTGTTATGTTGACTAGTCGATTGACTTTTTGTCAACCAATTGATTGGCTCATTATCAGCTGGTCGATTGGCTGCCTACCAGTGGATCGACTGGTCACAGTTGCTGTCAAATTGAATCGGGGAATTTGGGGCTTTCAAACCCTGAGCTCTCTGGAACATCCATTGACTCAGAATTTGGATAGCATCGTTTCATCAAAACCATGGTCTACAAGTTGATAGTGTGATGGAGGTCTGGGACCAAATTGGCCAATTTCCCTTCGAAATCAACTTAGGCTTGATAGATATGGGTGCTGGCGCCTTTGCTCAGCAAGTTTATGTGGTCATGGGCCTATTCTGTGGGGCCTGTACATTTAGTGTTTAGGCCAAGTATGGAAATAGGTTTTTATTTTTGTTTACTAATTCTGCCCCACTTATGTTATGAGGCTAGAATAGCCTTTTTTTTTTTCTCATGTTCTATTGTAATTTTGAGAGTAACTCAGAATTTGGATAGCATTGTTATATGCTTTGCCCAACTTGACCAAAACTCTTATAGAAGTCATACATTAGTGATGTAAACCAGGATCTAGGGCTAAGGTATTGAGATAATTTCCCTAGATTCAGGGTTGCCCAGGAAATTCTAGCAAAGAATGAAAATTCTAGAGTTTCAGAGTGTGTTTTCACACTCTCAAACCAGTTATGGTGTGAACAAGGTTCTGGATATTTGCAGAAATCAGAATTTGGCATTTTAGGAGGGCTCAGCCAGGGTGGATTAGGGTCTGTCCTTGGTGGTTCTGTAATTTCAGAACTATGTTTCAGTGATTCAGAAGTTTTAAGGTCTGATTGACCTAAACTAAGGTTTTCAGAATTTTCAGAAATCTGCAGAATTCTTCAAAGGAAGAACATGAAGCACAGAAATTTTCTGGGCTGAGAAAATTAGGTTGATTGGGGAAAATAACCCCAGGGAAGCAGCCTAGGGCTAGGTGGAATCCTAAAGGGGCTGGGGAAGATGGATTAACGGGGAATGAGGGCTGCTGCTTTTGCAGGTAACAATGGGAATAGGGGTATGGTTGCTAAGGGGAGGGGTAGGGCTTTGCTGAACTAGAAGGGGAAGGGAGAAGGGGTAGGTGCGATGGGATTGGGGAGAATGTCTAAGCCTGGGCAAATGGGAAAGGTGGGGAAGGGCTGCATACAAGGGGGAAGGCAGGGGAGGGGGTGGGGAAGCTACTAAACTTACTTGGCTGCTGTGATTGTATGCTTGAATGCTTGTTTAATGCTTGAAGGATGCACTTGAAGATTGAATGCAGAAAATCAAAATGTTCAACTTGACAACCGCAGGGTCCTCCTTAAGGCTGCGTTTGGTTGCTGGAATAAAGGTGGGGTGGGAAAAAAGGGGTGGGAAAATTCTTGAAAAATGTGTAGATTTTTTACTTTTCCCTTAAATCCCAAAATGCTAGTTTGTTTGGTTGCTTGGGGTGGGAAAGTGGGAGACAAGTTTCCTTGATTCAAGGAAACTTGTCTGCTTATGTGGCAGCCCAACTTTCCCACCCCATGCCATTTTAAAACCCCACATATTTGGTGGGACTTTGTGGGAAAGTTGGGAAAAGTAAAAAGTGGGACCCACCCCTATCACTTTTCCACAAAACCCTTTCCTTCCCTTTTCTTCTCCCTCACCCCACTACACATGGGACCCACATGTTTTTTTTTCCCACCCCATCTTTGCAAACAAACGCAGCCTAAAGGAACCCTGCCACACCTTGGCAATATACACTCAAATTCTTTCGTCAATCAAAACTGAAAATTTACATAGACTACCTTGCTATTTGTAGCCTTTACATTCTTTGAAACCAAATGAAACTCTACTCCTAACTGACTTTAACGTAGGTCCCTTATGTAACTTGGAACCTTATCCAACTAAATCTTTCTACATAAGAAACCACTACACTTAAGTTGGAACTCTTAAATCAGATTCGAATCCCAATAAAAGACAAAAACCGAAAGACCAATTCTGAACAAAAGAAAACTCTTAAAAGAAAAGAACTCTCCTAAAAGATAGGAAAGGATCTTATGTTATCTACAAATCAAATAAGACTTTAAAATGGACTATAATTCACAAGTTACTAACTTAAATAAAAAAATAAGAGCAGATCCGTAGCCTTTGGATTGAGGGGTTCCAACTAGATCCGTATTGATGCCCAAAAGGGCTGGAAAATGACCAAAATACCCCTGGGGTATACAGCCACCTCCATACTGAGCCTAGGTGTTGGGCCTAATTATTGGGGGGGGGGTGAACCTTGGTCAGATCAATTTGTCAAATGATCTCTAGTTGATGGGGGATGCACTACATACATCTAGTCATATAGACCTTTAAACTTCCTAATTTGACTATATATGGAGTTCTAGTCACTCTAAATGACTCACTAAGGTAAATAAATTCTGAAAAGGATGCTATTAGTTATCCTGATAAAACTCAAACACTGACTCAAATGCTGAACCTAAAAAGCCTAATGTATATACACCCGCGGGCCAAACTGTGCTCTATAGCACAACTGATCCGTATGGACATTTTTAACTGCACGGAGAATGTCAGATAATTGATTTTTAGTCTCCTGGACGAATTAAATTAATGTTGTAATGGCCAAAGTACTATTTCAATGCAATGAAATATTACACAGATTTTGACTGAGTTTGTTTCAGTGTTGTTTTCTATATTATATAGTATTCAGTCATTCTTTTCAAATAAAATCAGTGCCTATTGTTGTTGGTGAAAATGATCTGTTTATGTTACGGTTTATCCATTTTTGTGGCATCTTCTTTGGATTGAGTCATTGGTTTCTTTTAAGTTCTCATTTCATTTTAATATTAGTAGCAGTTAAACTATATCTTTTCCTTACTGATCCCCATATCCTTGGTGTCATTTTATAGCTTCTGTCTATACGAGATGAGCTCTTTGAGACATTCAGGAGGAGACACAAAGGTGTGATGGACATTGAAGAAGTACAACTGACTGCTAATTCTCTTCACAGGTTAAGTTCTACATTGTTACATGTTTATATATCCTATGTAGGATCTTGCTGGGTGACCGTTACAGCTCTGAAGCTCATCTTCCATATTTCTGGACCCTTTCATTTAGCTCTCAACATATGTTTATTTAGGTCCTTACTTGACCTTGCAAACCATTTTAGGCATCCTCAGATAGCTTTAACTCAAGGGATTGAGCTTGCTTAGTCATTAAATGAATTGAAACCATAACTTACTTCAAGTCTCTCATTTTATTCTGTTTGCTTTTTTATTTTTTATTTTTTGGGTTTTAACTTCAGCCAGTTCATTGGTCCTCGAAATTAATATGCTTCAATCATCCATTTAAGCTCATTAGTCATAATAAACATTAGGTTAAGTGTCAATTTAACCTAATTAAGATTCTCAACTCAAATACTTACATTGATCAGCTAATCCCATAAACCAAGTGTTAAATAGAATTAGATCATGGACTTGTATGATCATTTAGCATCATTGATACTAATTAAAAGATAAATATAAAACATTTGAAACCCTTCCTTCAATTTGAGCTCAAAACTGTCTGCCTTTGGTAGCCTTGAATCCTTTCAGAGGTTTATAAATCTTGAGTCACTTGATTATTCCAGTCTTTTTGTGTGGGTGGCTGGGTGCACATCTCTGAGAGGTCTACCATCATATACCCTAAACATTTGATGAGGATCCTTAGGGGTATCCATTGGCTTTGATGCAAGAATACCAGCATTCAACAAGAGAAACATAGATGCCATAGCATATAAGTTGAATTATGTAATTTTTAATTTGCTGACTGTGTTAAACAAAACTGTTGTATTAAAAAAAAGTGAAGAAAACCAGAGCACTTTGTTCACCATTGTGACACCTTATAGCCTCCCTATTGGCAAGGTGATGTGAACCCAATTCTAGGGTTAGGGTTTCTAGAATAATTTCCTCAAATCAAGGGTTTGCCCCGAATCTTCCAACAAAGTAATTTTAAAAACTGGGTGGGAAGGATAATATTATTGAATATTGTGGAATGAACAAGGAGATAAAATTGGGATCTAAGTGGGTAGGGTTTGGGCAAGAGTTGGTTTAACAAAACTGAATGGGATGATAGGGAAAAAGTTATGGTTTTATCAAATCCCCATGGCAAGAGTTTGGGAAACCAAAATTTATTCTAGGGTTGATAGGAAAGAAGAATTAGATAATTTGTATCAAGATGGGTTGGTTCTTGGAGATCTTGGAAGAGGAACCTTGAACCTTGGGCAATCTTTTCAAATCTTTCTTTTCTTTTTATTTTTTTATTTTTATAATTTTTCTTCTCTTTTCTTTTTTTTTTTTCTTCTTCTTTCTTTCTTTTCTGTTTTCTGCTCTGCCACAAGGAATGAGAGACAGAGAGAGAGGGCTGTAGGAAGAAAGAGAAGGGGGACATGTGCCGCAACGTGTAAGGGAGGGTGACATTGCTGCCTAGGGGATCGCAGGGGTAGGGGAAGGGATCTAGGTGTTGTGTTTAGGGGGGGGGTTTGGGGATGTTGCTGTCCAGGGGCGAGTGCGATGGCTGAGGGTTCAAGGTTTTGTGCAAGAGTGGGGGAGGGTTTCTTGGCTACTGCAGGGGTGTGGGAGGGGTGGGGGAAGCTTGCGCAAGAAAAGCATTGAATACAAAGTAATTGGCAATAAAAGGGAAGTACAACTCAGTGCAGAGAGGAGGCCTTGGTGGATCCATCATCGAGTAGTATTGTGCCTGTAACATCCTCTCCTCCGACCAACGAACATAGACATCCCATGACATGTTATGCCTATGGTTGTCGAGGTAATCAACAACTGCAACTCTATAAGTTTGGTCATCAATATGCCTAAGATAACCAGTCTGAGGGAATAAACAAACAATTTGGATAGGGTATTAGTCGTGGAATTTAGGGAAACATGAAAGAAAGGAAAAAACGAAAATTTGGGGAAACCATGAAACTTGCAAGAAAAAGTCCTAGGTTTGCACGAAATTTTTCATTTTCACAAGGTCAAAACTTGAGTTTCCCTCGAATTTTTTCTCATAAACCGGCTGTCCCTCAAATTTTTTCTCACCCCTTTTTTCCCACCCCACCTTAATATTATTCCAACAAACGAAGCTTGGGACTTTTTTCGTTCCCTCAGGCTGCATTTGTTTGCTGGAATAAAGGTAGGGTGGGAAAAAATTTGAAAAAATCATATTTTCCCTTAAATCCCAAAAGTGTGGTTTGTTTGGTTGATGGGGGTGGGAAAGTTGAAGACAAGCTTCCTTAAATTAAAGAAGCTTGTCTGGTGAGGTGGCATGCTAACTTTTCCACTCCATGCCTTTTCAAAACCCCACAAAATATGTGGGATTTTGTGAAAAAAGTGTGGAAAACCAAATAGTGGGACCCACATTTAACACATTTTCACAAAATCCCTTCCTTTCCTTTCCTTTCCTTCTCCCTCACCCCATTGCACATGGGGTCTACATTTTTTCCCTCCCCTTTTTTCCCACCCCACCTTTGCAAACAAAGACAGCCTCATGGTTTCATTTCGAGCTCTTGGAAATGGGAAATTTCAAGCCGATCAAATTTTGTTCCATGGTTATGGTGAGGTTGGGAGGGCCTTTTAGGGTTGCGTCGGCTAAGGTGAGGGGTAGGAGGATGCAGACAATGGTGGGGGAAGGGCTGTAACTTACTTGGGGCTGTTGAAACCTTAAGGATGCCACTAACTTTATGATGGAGGCTTCAAAACTTGACTGTGAACTTGCTTGAATGCTGGAAATCGATTTAAGAATACTCGCAAAAACAAACTGCAAGATCCTCCTATTAGGAACCCTGCCACACTTAGGCAATTAGATACTCAATGCTTTAATTCATCAATTTGAAAATAACTTACAATGAAGAGACTATTTATAGCATAAAAGAACATTCAGACTCAATTAGGAGATCCTTTTCAGTTATGGATTCAATTACATATCAAATTGGACTCTTATTAAAGAAACAACTCTTGATTGGATGAGATGGGGAATCCTATTCTACCTTAACTATGACTCATGACTCTTTCATACATGACTTCAACTCTAGATAAACTTCTCAAATCAAATCCTTACCAGACTCAAACTACCAAACTGAGCTCAACTAAAATTCTTGAAAATTCTAATTCAAATTTCATAAATAAAATAAGATAAAATAAGGCCAAAATCCCAAAATACTCCTTCAAAGGGGTTCACCCAGCTCATGGTGGCTGCTTAGTTCCATCTTGTGGGCCCCACTTAGCATTTTGGATGGGGAGGGGGCCTGTGTTCACATTAGAGGGTTTCCAGGTTTTGCAGTTGGGGAGGGTTTCTTTGCTGCTTCAAGGGTGCTGGGGGGGGGGGGGGAAGCTTGCGCAAGAAAGAGGGAAGAGGGTGAGGGTTCTTGGTGGGATAACAGGGTAGAGGAGTGGCTCTTGGGTGCTGTACTTACTTGTTAGGGCTGCTGCTGGTTGTCAATGGCTGCTAGAAATTGTTGAAGGCTGTAGAGAGATGCAATAACTTGAGGAAGCTTGATGAAAGGTGCTGAAAATTGAAGAAGTCACTAAAATCCATGGTGGCCCCCTCAACAAGAACCACGATCTTCAACTCAATAACTTTTCATTCGATAATTAGAGTTAACTTGCAAGAAAGTGTGGGCTCTTACTTGTAGCCTACTAAAAGACCTTAACTCACATTCAAAGATCTAAAGGATCCTAATTGACACATGCTGAAATAAAATTTTGAGTAACTTAAAACTCTAATTTGCACATGTTAAATTCTATTTAATTAAAACTCTAATTGACATGTGCTGGTTAATGACTCAATGACTGTTATCTAACTCAAGCTGGACTTCCTAATTGACTGAAGCTCTCTAGAAAATAAATGAGAAAATTCTGAAAATAAAATCCAGCAAGTAATTTATAGCTGAAAATGCCCAAAATACCCTTCATAAGGATCGGCCAGCTAATTTGGAGGGACCTTGGGTCCTACTTTGAATTCAGCCAGGGGGGTCAATCTGTATTCACATCAGTTCTCCTCTTCTTGAAAGCATTCATCTCTTGATGAATGTACTAATTGGATGGTCCTGGTTTGATGTGCTGGAAATCTCTAGTGTGAACTCGTTTGTCGCATCAATTGTTTGAGTTCTGTAATGAAGCTTTATGATTATGAATAGTAGCTGTAGAAGCTTAAGTTTACTTATGGCTTTAGAGTCCAGAGTAAACTATGAATTGATTGGGCTTTTAAGTGATAGTAGTGATCATATGCAGATTCCTTATCCAGATATAACTTTTTTTCCTTTTACGAATAATTTCCATTTTTCAACTTTAGGTGCCAATATTTTTAGCTGTATATTTCCATTTAATGTTGTAAGTTGTAACTGATGTATTGCCTATTCTGCAGAATGTTATTGGCTTTCAGTGAACAAGTCAAAGGCGGAAATTTTCTAGAGGATGTGTCTGATCAGGAAATGATGGAAATTGTAATGGGCCGGTGAGATTTTCTTGTGGTGGAAAAATCTTTTGCTATCTTTTGGGCTACAGTTCCTATTTAATCTGCCTCCTATGTTTGTCTGTTGAGATCTCTGCATTCTAAATTCTCAGGTTACAGTCTATTATGTTTTTGAGTGAAAAGTCTCAAGGTCTGTCAAGTTGTTTGCCTCAAAAGAGTGTAAGGTGTAGGGGTAAGGGAACCATAGGGTGTCAAAATAACCATGTGGGGGACAAGGATAGATGGTAGGATTCTATTGGGGAGCATTCACTCTCATGTTGGCTCACGGAAAGTAATTTGTTAGGATATTTTGGGAAATGTTCAGGCTATTATTAGTGGGCATAAGGAATAGACAAAAGAGGGGTTGGGATTGAATTTGGTTTTTGGGCAAGCTTGCTTGCAGAGAGGGGAAGACCCTTAGTATGGGTGAACTAGGGAGTTCACTGGTGCTTGCAGGTTAGAATTATTGGGTTCCTTCAGCCTTGTAATGGTGGTTGCTGATTATTAATGGAATACAGATTAGTTTTTGTGCTTCCAATTGTAAGGTCATTTCCATTGTTTTTGTTATCTTTTCTCATTTTCTGTTAAGTAATTCAGCTTGGGATCATTGGGTGAGGAATACATTGAGGGAATTACTATTGCCTAAAAGGCCTGCGTAAATTGCAAATGTATAATACTTGTATAAAACCTACTATTATCAAGGCATCCGCCTAGGCGCTTAGGCGGTTTTTTGACTGCCTAGGTGATAAACCGCTTTTTTGACATGCAAGATTTCAGCCACTTTATCACCTAGGCACTGCCTCTTTGCTACTTTGTGCGCCGTGTTGCCGCTGAGGTGCCAAAGAGGTCACTTTTTTGACAATTTGTACCTTTTTTATTTTTATTTTGTAAACATCAATTTTCATTTTACAAAACCGCATGTGAATATAATAGTTATTTGGAAGAATGTGATCTATTAATTTATCGGTTCAGTGAAAGAAGTGGCAAATTAACTTTTGATTTGGATTCAAGAATTACTCGATTACTTAAAAAAGTCGGATATGGAAAATTGGATTTTTAAGTTGAGCAACAAGCTAACAATTGGGTATGTTGTAGACCAGATCATGCTTATTTTTTCCATTATTTAATTTTCATATTTATAATTTGTATAGTTCATAATCATCTTTTGTAATCTTATTACATTATGTTACTAGTTGTTATTGTATATTTGTATTATGAAGAGATGAACTTATGTTTGTTTTTTATGAGATAATCTTTCATAGTTACGATTCTTTAATATTTGTTTAGCTTATAGTAAAACAATTTTAGATTTTTTATTTTTAAAATATTATTCATGGAACATAAAATAGTTATATTAAAAAAAATGCCCCAACCGCTTTGGTTGCCGTATTTCCCCCTAGGTGCTGATTTATCGTTGAAGCACTTATGTGGTACACCCCAACCGCTTTCGTTGCTTTGTCGCCTTGACAACCTTGATAAAACTGTCACAGATTTTCATGAAGTTTTTCTTTTAGATGCTTCGTTGAAAGCCTATCTCTGACTTAGATTTGTGCTCCACCTGTCTTCCTTGCATTTCTTTAATGATTACCTTTTTCTTCAACACAGGTATGAGAAGGAGCTTAGGCACCCGATTCAGAGCCTTTTGGGTGGAGACCTTGCTCGTGCTTTGCTTATTCAGGTATTAAACATTGTTTTTGGGACACTAGATGTGAAATTTCATGGGAGATGACAATATTTTGTGCTTGCAGATTCAAAAGCTAAAACTAGATATTGAAACGTGAGTTAAGTCAGTTGCATCTTCAGCGTATTTTCTTTACAGAATTTCACTGTGGATGTACAAATATTCTAACATTTCTATCCTGACAGGGCAATGCTTGAGCTGAACCAGATTCTTAAGGCTAATGAAATCAACTTTGCAATTCTTGCTGCTTTACCAGCATTCTTTCTGTCACTTATTTTACTCATGTTATTGCGTGCATGGTTTACAAAGGTGAGAACAATAAACTAATCTTCTTGGTATTAGTTGTCAGTCATACACACTATGATCTTGTTGAAAATGCCTTTATATGGTGTCCTGTTTTTTTTTTGGGGTGATATAGAAATTTATTGAAATTTAGAGCCATGAACCTGTTTACATTCTAAATTATCAAATAACATGGTTCAAGTAAGAAAAGAGGGAGGGGTCTGATCATTCCAAAATATCTCTTGTGATTTCGCTTCCTACAAGGCAAGAAGATCTGCTGCATGATTTCCTTCTGTTAGTATATGATTGAACTTGATTCTGTTAAAGCCAGAAGCCAATGATCTGTTGTCTTGAATGATCGATCTGATTTTCCAACTTGGCTTCTTATTATGATGCTTTAAAAGTTCTATAATTCCCACATTATCTCCTTCAAAAATAAAGTTCCTCAAGCCAAGATCAAGGGCCAATAACAATGCTTTTTTAACTGCCAAGGCTTCAGCCATTAAAGCAGAATTTTGGCCTCCGCCTTCATAGAAGCACAGCATCATCCTTCCTTTATGGCTCTAAATATGCCTCCATAACCTGCTCTTAAACCTGTTGCTGAGTTTGGTAAGCATGATCCATCTGCATTGATCTTTATCCAACCCTCTTGCGGAGCTTCCTATCGAATGAGCTTCTTCTAGTAGATCCTACTAGCTTTTTTTTATTTTTTTTATTTTTTATCTAATGATTTGCCACCGAATTCCCATGTGAGCTGTCTTGAAAGTCTTTGAATATCCCAAGCTGTATTAAGACTGTAACAGTGTATTATGTTCTTGCAATTAGTCCAGATCATACACAATGCATTTAAATGGAGATTAATGTTCTCTACATTCGATGGTGATTTCCTGATTTGATCAATCAAGTTCTCCACCTGTACTTGAAGAGTATCTGTTGAATTCCAAAGAGATGGATCCAATTGTGACCACACCTGCATACTAAAACTTCAGTGAAGAAACAGGTGTTCAGTATTGTTAGAAAACAAGCATTAAATAATCAAAACAACAGCTGAACTTGAACAAAGAAAAGAGAGAAGAAGAAGAAGAGAAGAGAGATGAAGAACTAGTAGAAGAGGTTCGTGATTCTTGTTTAAGAGTCTAGAATCATAGAGCCCTTTTATTTATAGTTTCTAATGAATCTAATACAACTTGAGAGACAAGTAATTGTCCTCTAGAAAAAGGAAACAAAATATTATAGCTTTAGTAACTTCCTAACTCCTAAAATAGAAAGTTCTGAAAGTAGAAACTACCACCAAAATAGAAACTATGCTTTCTAAAAACTCCCAAAACTTATGTAGCAAGACTCCCACATTAGAAATAGAAAATATAATAAAAACAATAGCATAATACTGTTCACGTTAACAGAAAAAGCTGTTTTTACTGTTCACGTGAACAGTAACGTGAACAGTAAAACTCCCAAATTTACATATACTTCAACACTCCCCCTCAAGTTGGAGTGTACACAAAGAAAACTTCAGCTTGCACAATAAGAATAAACTTGAAAAGTAGCACCAATCTTGAATCGTGTAGAAATGGCAAATGTCGATAAACACTGAGAAAACTTCACACAGGAGATAATCAACACCAACTTTAAAAAAACTTTAATTCTTCATGTCAATAGAACCATCTAATATTGAGAACAATCGACGATGTTGAAGACGAACAAAGTCCATAAGTATAGCAGGATCAAAGACACTATCCATATAATGCCGGTAGTAGGGAGAAATATCCACACTAGATCTTCAAAATTGTAACTCCAAAGTCCATATAAATGCTTCACAAGAACGCAAGTAGTAGGTAGGCAAAAAGCATTATCCACGTAATGCGGGTAGTAGGGAGAAATATCCATGCTAAATCTTCAAAATTGCAACTCCAATGTCCATATAAATGCTTCACAAGAAGGCAAGTAACAAGTAAAGTATGGGTAGGTAAAAGACAATATTGATTATTGTGGACCAAGTAGGTAGGTAAAAGACAGTATAGGTTACTGTGGACCAAGTAGGTAAGGTAGTATGGGTTACTATGGACCAAGTAAGTAGGTAAAAGACAGTATGGGTTACTGCAGACCAAGTAGGTAGGGTAAAAGACAATATGGGTTATTGCGGACCAAGTAGGTAAGGTAAAAGACAATATGAGTTATTGCGGACCAAGTAGGTAAGGTAAAAGACAATATAGGTTACTGCAGACCAAGTAGGTAAGGTAAAAGGGCAATATAGGTAAAGATAGGTAATGATTTCGTTGTAAAATGCCATAAGTTGAGGACAAAGATCTTCACAAATAATATCCATCAGCACATCTTGAGTAGATATAGAATAAGGTACCATTTTCCCCCTCACGTGTGGCATTACACTTGGACAATTAATGATGACTAGTGACAAGCATCTTAAAGTATGAGCACAAAAGAAACCCAAGAAGGAAAAGTAGCAGCCATAGAGCAGTGTATTATTCACCAATAAAGCTGATCAAACAGCAGTAAATCGTCTCACAAGACAAAGTCTTGTTCACCAAGGGGGGGAAAAAATTTGAACCACCACTAACCCTCAAATAGGGCAGGAGAAAATTACTGAACCAGCTTGGAATCTCAGAATTGCAATAGTTGCTGCAACAATCCACTCGGAAGAAGTGCAATAACAGTTGTTGCAGTAGCAGATAATATCAGATGTCGAACCATAGCAGCAAACTTGTGCTAGAAGCAAGACGGTAGCAGCAGAATTTTTCAGAAGAGAGAAATTCAATGAAATAGGGGTACTAGTATACGACTTGCAACTAAACTTACAACACAAACAATGGAAGACAATACTTAGGTCTTGCAATCCGAATTATGGGCATATCTTTGCAAGAATCAAGAGGAATCCCAAGACATCAGTATAGTGCATATTGAACTTTAGATTTGCACAAAAAAAACAGGGTAGTAGCAGCCTCAGTTGAATCAAATAGGTAGACATATCTCCAGAAAGCTAGGGCCCTTTTTGTAGTATTAATACATAGATACTTGGTGCTTCAAAAGTCAAAGAAGAAGGACAGCCATTCACAATTATTGTAGCAAAGGTTGGGGCTACCCTAGATAAGAAAAATGAAAAAAAAAGAAAAAAAAACTGGGCAGCCAAGAGAGAGAAAACAGTCCCTAGGTTGATTAAACTTGCTTTGATGCCATGTTAGAAAACAAGCATTAAATAATCAAAACAACAGCTGAACTTGAACAAAGAAAAGAGAGAGAAGAAGAAGAGAAGAGAGATGAAGAACTAGTAGAAGAGGCTCATGATTCTTGCTTAAGAGTCTAGAATCACAGAGCACTTTTATTTATAGTTTCTAATGAATCTAATACAACTTGAGAGACAAGTAATTGTCCTCTAGAAAAAGGAAACAAAATATTACAGCTTTAGTAACTTCCTAACTCCTAAAATAGAAAGTTCTGAAAGTAGAAACTACCATCAAAATAAAAACTATGTTTTCTAAAAACTCCCAAAACTTATGTAGCAAGACTCCCACATTAGAAATAGAAAATATAATAAAAACAATAGCATAATACTGTTCACGTTAACAGTAAAAGCTGTTTTTACTGTTCACGTGAACAGTAAAACTCCCAAATTTACATATACTTCAACAAGTATCATTACATTCTGCTTTGCAGAATGAACTAGAGGTTGAGATATTGCATCCCATTTTTTGCAACAATGCTGGAGTTGAGACCCTGTCATGGAGAACTTTCCATATGAAGAGAATGACTTTCGGTGGCAAAGCCATATGCCGAAGAGTTAACCAAGTCTTCTCACTAACATCTGTGTTGCTGTCATGTTTGAGCTTGTATATGGAGGAAACTGTGAATATACCGGAAGACTTAGGCTGCCATATGAGTTGATCTCTTCTCTCAAATAAAGGAATTGTAAATTTTCAAAATTTGTTCCACCATATCTGAAGGCCACCATTCCCTGATTTTGTCTCGGTTCCAGGTTTTTGTTGATTCATTTATGGATTCAGCCACTGTCAGGGGGCTTTTGGAGCTACTGGCTTAGGGTACTGAGAAATTTGCAATCCCAGGATCCATGGATCAGTCCATGGATTAATCAAGTGTCCATCTCCCACAAATACAAAACAAACCTTCCTTCATGAAATCTCTAGCTTTAGTCACAGATTTTTAACCCCAAGAGGAGTTGGGCTTCACCTTAGCTTCTAAGGAACTTTCAGATTTGAAGTATCTTTGTTTCACCAATTTTTCTCAAAGCGATTGGATGGGATTGAGGAGCTCCCAAGCCTTCTGAGACAAAAGAGTTGAGTTCATAATTTCCAAATTTCAAATGTTCATGATTGAGGTCGTTTCATTATATATATACTTTTTTCTTATCATAGTTATTTGATCATCTCATATGTACTCTTTATCTTCTGTGCTCTTCCTTCCTCATTTGTAAATAAATTGTTATTTCCAATAAAAAAAATATGATCTAATATCTAACTGTTACTGATAGGTTGTTTGGATCTTATTCTTGAGTATGAGTTTATCAGATTTATATGTATAATCATTTCAATGTTTTGAAAATTTTTGTTCCAATCTCTGTCTATGCTAGCGGGAAACTGGGGCAGAAGGCAGGGGAAGAATAGCTCGGGTGCAAAGGAGGCTACTTATTGTGGAAGTTGAGAAAAGGGTCATGCAGTTTCAAAATTTTGTGGATCAGGGACTGGTAAAGTGTTAAACCATATATGTTGATTCCTTCTGGTGGTTTTATTGTTTATCATATTCTTGTGTCATGTTGTGTCTGGTATGGCCTCAAATAGTGCTGATTGGAATGCAAGGATCTATATAGTTGACCCCATTTAGTTTGGACAAGGTTTGTTGTTGTCATATATTCTTATGCGATGTTTTACTCTGTGTATAGCAATGCAGAGAAACTACACTGACGTCTGAACTAAGCTTGACCTTGTTCACTTTGGGCTTCAGCCATTGGATCAAGGATCAATCTATCTACTTTATTCACTTCACTTCACTCTTTGGGCTTGCTTTTAGGCTAATTGCTCTATTTGTCTTTTAAAGCATACAATCTCTTCTGCAGAAAATTTTGTTTACAACAGATTTACTTCTATTTCAAATTGACAAAAGTACATAATAGGAATTCAACTAGAAAAATGACAGTGGGAATTATCTTGGTTGTACTGGCATAACCCAATTTGGGAACCCAAACTCAAAAATGTAACCACCCTAACCATGATTTTTCATCTAATACCGTAATACGGGACTACTGGTGATTTGTTTCAGCATTTGAAGTTATTTTTATTTGATTTTGTAAACTACCCCTAGATTTGTAACAAGTACCAGGTAGAGAGAAGAAGCAAGAAAGATTGAGGGAGAAGAAGAGAGAATGATTGGGGAACAAGGTTGGAGAATAGAATCCATTTATTCTAGCATACCAGCAAGCACATATTAATAATAAACTGAAATAAAATTGCAAAAGGAAAGATAACTCTTAACTGTTACCTACCTAAGCCTAAAGTTGAGTAGGAAACTCGCTTAGATTATGTCACTAATGGCCAAAGACCCAAACTAATAAGGAAATCACGATAGGGGTACTTCCCGGATTGTGTTACATCATGTTATCGTTCATTATCTCTAGCATTCCCCCTCAAGCTGGAGTGTATACAAAGAAAAGCTCCAACTTGGACAAATAAGAATAAACTTGAAAGGCAACACTAGTCTTGAATCTTGTAGGAATCAAACACTAAGAAACTCAAATCTGCATCCCATTCAACTAGTCTAAGTCCATGTCTTCACAGCAACCAATGAAAACACCAAACACGCTTCCCATTGAAGGTCTCAAAATTCAATATGCAACAGCCACAAAAAAAATCCATCAAATGTAGAATCTAATAGCTACAAAAAAGTTCTATCAAATGTAGCACCCTGACGGCTACATAAAAGTCCATAAAATTGCAGCTTCATTGCATGCACAAAAAAATCTCATGAAAGTGTAACTCCCATGACTATGCACATATTCCATTTAAGTGTACCTTCAATGACTGCACAAAAGCCTATAGGGAAGGTACTCTAACAATCCGACTCACTCTTGAGTCTATTAAAATCCAAAAGAAGTTTCTTGCAGTCAAGTCTTCAATCTCTACCTAATGTGTATCATAGGCATGATCAAAAGCAAGTGATAATCACCTCAAATGATGAATATCTTAACAAATTTAATAACAAAAGATCCCTTAAATAAAATCCCTATATATTTTCAATCTTCCTCAAACAGCAACAACCCAAACTGATGTGATGTCTACCATATTAAGATAATTGCAACATTAGTAATTAATCCACCAATCTCAACTCAATCATTGGTTGAGTTCAAATGAATATACTGAATAACTTTAATCTTGGGTTCCAAACCCTTTTGATAACTCATGGGCTTACAAAAATCAACAAATTGACCCAACTTAAAAGAAGGAATGAAGATATTGTAATAAACTAGAATTTTTCAAGGGTTATTGGTAAATAAAGGAAAAGAATGGAAAATCTGTAAATATCACAAAACTGAAACAGGGAATGGGATGTATGCAGGGTACGAAAAGTCGGTGATATTTCGCCGTGTTGGTAAGTACTGAAACGAAACAAGTAAACGATTTTAATTTGCTAAAAGTCAACGATAAATCACCGAGAAATAGGCGATATATCGTCGGCTTTAGGCAAATCAAATTTCATTTACTTGTTTCGTGTCAATACGTTGAACTGTCAATTTAGGCGATATATCACGGATTTTTTCTTTATATCGCGAGAATTTCGGTGATATTTAAACAACTTTCAGGCAAAATTTGTGCCAAAATTTTCACTTGATTTTTCCCATTTTCTCTCTCTTCTCCAGAGCTTCCTAAGTTTCTCTCTTGTTTCTTGCATTCTTAATTTCTTACTCTATTTTGATCCAATCTTTGACATCTACTAGTAGATCTGTTGCTTCATTATTGTCGGCTATCACATTGTTTGCGTCAATCAAACAAGATTTTACACAGATCTGCAAGTTTTTCTATATAAAGAATTGTAGACTTTGGTGGTACTCCTCTTCACTAGCTGTGTACTTGTGTTCTCTTTGCATGTTTACATTGGTTTATATGAGTTTTCTAGACTTTCAGTTTCGCCCGTATACAGTCAGGCATGTGCCAATTAGGAACATTGGTTTAGGTGATGTTTTAGGCCAAAGTAATGCTTCCCCTATGTTTATTGGCCTCAAATTAGGCTAGACAATAAAATTCAGGCCAAAATGACCCTAAATAGCCCTCGACACTGAGGGATGATTTTTCACCGAAACCCTGCCAAATGTCGGTGACATTTCAGGGGTTTTGCCAGCCGCAGACACCCCTTATGTCGGCGAAATTTCGCACCTTGCATGTATGTAATTAGAGGAATCCCCAAAAGGAAACACAAACAAAAGCTGAAGGGGAAACTTGGAAGGAGAAACTTGGAAGGAGAATACTCTCAATGGCAAGATGTAAATAGAATGAAAGCTAGAGGCACAAATTAAGGTAGGAAAAATCATTGGATAAGGTTTCCTAAAAAAGGGAAAAAATAAAAAAGGAAGTAAAAGAGGTAACGTGAGGTGGGTTATTTCAAAGGAAAATAAGCCAAAAATAAAAGGTGAATAGGTTGAAATAAAGTCTAAACTTAAGGAAAAAAAAGGGAACCAATCCTAATTAGATATCTATCTAACAATAATGGAAACACCTGATAGAGCAAATCTAGGATCCAAAAAAAAAAAACACAGGTAAGTCACAAATAAATAAAAAAGAAGAAACTAGAAATCGAAAAAGGAAGTTAGGAATAGGGAAAAAAAGAAAGCTTGGAATTGGAAAACGGGAAATTAGGAACATAAATAGAAAGTGCTGCCCTCTCTATTGTGAACTAGAGGCAGAAACCTTGAAGAAAGAAGGATCTCCATCATGAATAATTCCAGGAGGAAATATAAAATCTACAGCTTATCTTTTTATTTTAAACGAAGAGATAAAATCAATCCTCAATCTGAGATTCTGGAAACCATAAACCAGCTTCTGCCAAGGTTCAATCAATGGTGACTCAGCAACTAGGATCTTCAACCATCGTTCAAAGAAAAAGCAGTTTCTTCAACAGAAACAAACAGTACAATCACAACTTTTAGGCTTCTAGCAACTGAAAATCAAGAGAAAAAGGTTTTGCAGTTCAGCTTCAATCCTCATGACAGAAAGGGAAATTTTGGATCATACTTCAGGTCTGATTGTCCAGCAACAAGGCAGCTTTAACCAAACTCTGGCAACAAAATTGATCCAACATCAGCAGCCATCATAAAAGAACTTCAGAAATCAAATTAGATCAACTGTTGGCTATCACATCATCAGGTGGGTTCAACAACAAGTTGAGAAGATGCAAACGATCCCATCAAAATAAAAATTGAGAACCAAGTTCATGTTCAATATATAGCAAGAACAATGTGATTCTAAGGGTTCTGCAACCTCCACTGAAAAACGATTACTCAATAAATTCATAATTCAGCATCATCATGTATAATCTTCATAACCTAAATCCGAAAAGAGAAAACAGCTCTCAAACCGGCAACTGGTTATGGCTCTAATACCCATGTAAACAACCCCCTAGATTTGCAACAAGTACTTGATAGAGAGAAGAAGAAAGAGAGATTGAAAGAGAAGAAGAGAGAATAATTGGGGAATAGGGTTGGGTGATAGAATATGTGTATTCTCTATTGTACCAACAAGCACATATTAATACAATTGCAATAACAATATGCCTTATCCCAACTAAATGGGGTCGGCTACATGGATTCTTGCCTTCCAATCAGTTATGTTTGAGGCCATTCTAGATACAATGCCTAAGCTATGCATATTCTTTCTCACCACTTCTTTTAAGGTTATCTTAGGTCTACCCCTAGCTCTTCTAGTTCCTTCAATCTGGATTATATCACTTCACCATACACGGGCATTTATAGGTCTCCGTTGAACATGGTTGTGCCACCTCAAACGACTTTTCCAAAGCTTATCACTTATGGAAGCAACTCCTAGACCAACTCTAATATGATCATTCCTTATTCTTATCCTTCTAGTTTTGCCACTCATCCATCTTAGCAACCTCATTTCTGTTACACTGAGTTTATCTATATGATTCTTTTTAACAGCCCAACACTCTGCAATGTACATCATAGTTGGTCGAACGACAGTCCTATAGAATTTTCCTTTAAGCTTTAATGGAATACGTCCATCAAACAAGACCCCCCAAACGCACCTCTCCATTTCATCCACCCTATTTTAGTTCTTTGGGAAATATCATCCTTTATATCACTTTTTTTATTTATGATTGAACCTAGGTACCTACAACAAACACATATTAATAATAAAACTAAGATAGAATTACAAAAGGAAATATAACTCTTTAACTTTTACCTAGTTAAGCCTAAAGCTATGTAGGAATCTCACTTAGATTAGGACACTGGTGACCAAAGACTCAAAACCAACAAGGAAACCATGTTAGGGGGCTCCCCCTATCGTGTTACATCATATTACGTGGAAAACCCATGGGATCAAAGGTCAATGATGCATAGAGCCCAATAGTTGACTTATTTATGGAGAAAAAGCTCAATTGGTGATGAATCTACATCATTCAGCTCTAGACACTTTTGATTGTTTCTTGCTATGCCAAGTTACCTCAAGGAAGTAATAATCCCCTTATGTAGCCTCACTAGGTGCAAGCCATCAACTTCTCTCCATTTGTTTTTAGGAAATTTTCCCACATCTATTGGTTTTGAAAAGGATTTACCTAACAAGATGTTTTTAAAAAAGTATTACTCGAATGGATTTTATTTTTGAAAATAATTACCAAATCCTTAATTTAGTGCTAATTTTTCTTGCCCAATCAATATTTTGATCTGAAACACCTAAATTACCCTCCTAATAAAGTCTTTTTTTTATATACAAATTTTGTTATTATTTTTATCTTTTTAGGGAACATTTTTTTTCCCTAATTTAATTCCGAAAAATTCATTTTTAATAATTTCTCGCAACCCCTCTTACTTATCTTGTTTGGTGTGGTAGGATATTTACAAAGAAACTCTTCTTTTGTTCATCTTGTTCTCTTTAATTTTCTCGCCACACAATAAAATGACTAAGAAATCGTGATAAATTATTAAAAGCGAATTTTTAGGAGTACATAATTTAAAAGAAAAAAAAAATTAATTGTTAATTCTAATAACTAACTTTTAGGACTAAGTGGTCTTCCAAAATTTTAAACGTGAGATTGTCTAACTAACTTTTAGGAATTAACTTGGGAAAGAAATGTTATCCTAAAAGGTAAGACTTTACTAGGAGGGTAATTTAGGTAGTTCAAACTAAAATATATTAGTTGGGTATAAAAATTGGCATTAAATTAGAGATTTGGTAATTCTTTACAAAAATAAAATCTGTTTGAGTAAAACTTTTTCAAAAACATCCCGTTAGATAAATCTTTTTCAAAATCAGTAGACCTAAAAATTTTCCCTTTTTTCCTCTTTTTTTCTTCAATGGATAAGTTTCATGTATAAAGAAGAAAGAATGCACAGAAAAGAGGCAACCTCGTAGAACCATATTTTGGACATACCTAAAGAGATGAAGGGGCTACTGAACAAAGCAGTACAGGCTTTGCAATTTACAAATCACAATTTACAAATCAGAAAATAGGCAGTGAAGTCTAAGACTAGCATAACAAAGCTATTTCCGTCAGTAGATCTTCTTTCTCAAATTTGAAGAAACCTCGACCTCCAGAGCATCATCAAACTCCTATTCATATTTTTACTAATTTGTCAAATGTAGGAAAACTAGCTTATTGACTTAGTATGATCACAGTAAGTTCTTTTGATTGGTTGAAGGATGAAAAAATGTGATTAGCCTTCCAGGCTGGAATGTACTGAAGAAAACATTTGTTACCGTACTTCAATCTTTTTTTAGTTCTTGCCTCCTGCTATTTAGACATGTTTTGAATGATCAGGTCATGCCTTCTCTAGAAATTGTCGTTTTGGCGGTGTAAAAGTTGCTAACTGTATCATTTCAAAATTTGCAAATGTGGCTGTGATTAGCAGCTGTGCTTATTATCGTTTTTAATTTTTTGTGACTCTTAAACTCTTTCATTACTGAAAATTCTGCTGAACCAGTAACCTTATATTGTTATGTGAACTCCACCCTAGAGTCTGAAACAAAATCCAACATTTGGGTCAAGACAGGTTTAGAAGTAAAACACAGTTTTATTTCTCTGTATGTGCTAATTCATGTGGATCACAATTTCGGTTACTAAGGGGATGAGGGTGAGTGAGAATATGAAAAGCGAGTAGTATTCCTCTACTTGATTTCAGCCTCCCAACATGTGAAAGGGAAGTTTAATTTTAAAGGGGTCCACATCTTCCTCTGCTTGGTTTTGTAATAACGTTCGCCTGCAAAGAAGAATATTGTTTTTGGTTCAATATTTCTTACGAAGCACATTTGCATGTTGCAGGAAGAAGATGCTCATTGCACATTTGGATTAGTGTTGTATAGTCTTGATCGTCTGTACAAAGCTGTTGAAAGACATGCAAAAGCCACAGGTGAATGGCCTAGGTAAGTGATAATTCAATCATCAGTTAAAACATAGACTATAATAGGAAGCCCAAACAAAAGAAAATTTCCTCTGCAATGAACTCATGAATTTTCTGCAGTGTGAGACAGGATATTATCGATTTGGCGAAGCCAGACATGCAACTTGCATATAAACTTGCTGTGACATCACGCATGGAAAGAGTATATGACTGCTTGCTTCCGTCATCGAAGTAGCTGCTTTTTCTTTTAGACTGAACGGCACATCGTCAGAGTGTCTTGGACGAGGCGAGGGTTAAAAGGGCTTTTTTACCCGCATGGAATCTACCCGATGCATGGTATCATTGTGGTTATAAACTTCAAATGCTACCTGAAAGGGAAGTTCGCCATTGCTAACAATGAGGCACATATGGCATAAACTTAGTAACACTGAAAATAAACTAAAAGAAATTGAAGAGAAGTAATGGGAAAATTGCACAGAAGAATTTGAAACATTAGCGTGAAGGGTTGATCCGAACCCAATCTAAACAATTTTGGACATTTGTTCTACATATCTTGATGTAGATCCCGCACCAAAGAAGAATTTATTCCCCTGCGGAAAACAATCTAGGATTGATATATGTTGGCGTGTTTATTGGCCAGTCTGATGGATAAAAAACACTGGTACGTAATTTCTTTTTTTGTTCTTTTTGGTGCAGAAACTGGTGCATGAATTTGAGTATTAACTTTCACCAAAAAAAATTTGAGTATTAACTTTACGTATTTGTATGATTTTCAATTGGGGAATGCAAGACATGTAATTCTAAGCAACTCGACGTTCTTTATGAGAATCGTTTTCTAGTTTTTTTAAAATTAAAGAACAGTGGTCTAAATACAATTTTGACAATTTGATAAAATTTGTATTGAGAGAGAGATAGAGCTTTCTTTAATAAAAAAAAAAAAAAAAAAAAAAAATCTTTAATATATATATATATATATATATATATATATATATATATATATATATATATATATATATATATATATATATATATATATATATATATATATATATATATATATATATATATATATATATATAGATGTATATATATATATGTTGTTTGTTAAAAGTCGCGTGTGAAGGAAGTTTGGGTTGAGTGTGCCTCTTTGACGTAATTTTTATGTGTTTTTTGTTTTTGAGAAGGACAAAAGGACAAAATGAGTTAAATTTGTTTTGCAAAAAATTTTTTTAGACATGAAAATTGGACTGGTTTGTTTCCTGAAAACAAAAGAGTGACTCTGACGTGCTTTTTGTTTTTGAGAACATCAAAATAAGTCAAAAGTTATTTTGCAAAAAGTCTTATCAAACATGAAAATTGGAGTTGTTTGTTTCTTGAACACAAAAAAATGACACTTTACCAAATGCTTTTAGGCGTTCTTAAGCATTCTAAGAACAAAAGAATGCCAAAAAAAATAAAACCAAACGAGCCCAAAGTATGTGGTATGCTTTGTCTTTACGGTTTTATGTTACTGTTATTCCTTGTAATAGCCTGCACAATATATATATATATATATATATATATATATATATATATATATATATATATATATATATATATATATATATATATATATATATATATATATATATATATATATATATATATATATATATATATATATATATATATATATATATATATATTATTTTTTTTGGGTACAAAGGGGCATAGCCTGCACAATTTAGTGATAACAATTTAGCGGTTTCAAGTATCAAAATCATAGTTCAGCTAGGAGTTGTAGGTCTAGTAGGTTTTTAAATTTTGTCTATCAGGAGTTTATTTCTTGTACTTAATATAAATGTGAGGTTGTTTAACTCTTAGTACCTCTTTATGGAATGAATACTGAAATATTGTAGAGTTGATATGATCTACCTATGGCTTAAGTTTTTGTTCCCTTGTTGAAAATGGTTCTAGGATAGTGTGGGGAGTTTTGTTTTAAGTCTATCCCTAGGATCCTAGGTAGTTGGTGGTTAAGACCAAGAATATTGTTTTAGATTTTAGAGTTAGCTTGCCATCTCCATAGCCACTTCATCATTTGTTACACTCCACCCACCAATATTGGACCCATTCAATTATCTATTGATGTGATCCATTGTCACAAGATCATGTTATTGCCCAATCACTGAATATTACACACAGTGCCACAATCAATGAGCAAGATTAACGTCCTAAATATGTATTAAAGATAGCAGGGGTAAATCTCAAAAACTATCTCATAATGAGTTTGAAAAAGAAATCTAAGTCGACGTACATCCACCAGTAAACCTAGCAAATGGTAAATGTTCCATTTAAAAGTTTTTGTTTCTATAAAATACTAATCTCCTATCAGAAGGGTTGAGTGCCATATGAACACTCCAAACATGCACATGAGTTATTGTGAGCCTCATTGTCTTCCACAACAAGTAACTCGTATGTCTCCACTAGCGCTGAGTATTCCTATAATGCTTGTTCTTCATAGCCTACAAAATAGTCTAAAAAAATGTTTATACAAGGATGACTTCACACAAACTCACATAGCCACAAAATTAATCTAATGAAGAATTAATTATGCAATGCAATCAGAGATGTGCCTAGTGACTACCATGCTAGTCTCTATCTAGCTAGACACGCATTGAGATAGCTACGAGCCTCCTCTGGGAAAGTCTAACTCATACCCCAAACAACATCGACTGAACTTGGGGGTCACAACTGAGGTATAGGGATATATGTTCAAACACAACCATGCCTGGGGTATAGGGCCACACTCTCTCAGCATGAATATTGGTATGAGTACTAGTGCATGTTCGTGACACTCCTAACTTAATGCAAAGCAATCATCTACATTATCAACTTACTCAAGGTTCAGATACCTTTCCTATGGCACGGACCAACTCAGTTTAATATTCTCTCCAAGACTAGGGAATGACGTATCGTATGGCACCAACCAACTCGGACTACACTCCCGTAACCCTATGATAATCCACATATAATAGGGTGGGCGCTCTTACGTCCCTTCACCTTCCCCAACAGGCTATTGGGCGCCTCATGAGCCCAATACCTATCATATGCAACCCTCCCTTGAATGAGGTGTAGCATGAATGTATTTCTTCACTACACCAACAGCTATTGGATGCCCAGAAACCTCGACACCACCGTCACAAGTCACTCAACCTCAATTCCCATGCCAATAGGACTGAAAATCCTCGTGTCACCAATTCAAATCCGGTTCCTAGCACACGGTTAATTTGAATTTCTAGAATTATAATAATACTAATACATATTCAATGAAATGATGGGTAAGGCGATCGAGCTCCCTGAACCTGTCTGGTCTAGTCATTTAGCGGCTCTTTCTAAGAAATGGGAATGTACATAGAAAACATCCCGTAGGAAAGCCTCACAGCCTAGTGGTCGGCGTAACAATAATGACATTTGTTGTATGGTCGTAACATAAAAGGGAATCCTAACCATGCATCTAGACATCCATAATAATGCACATACAGTCTATATGATATGGAAATGTACCAAAGACAATGGGCTAACCCACAACCTTGGGTAGATAATATTCATGAATTTATCATGCAACCCTTTTTCCTATCATATAACATATCACATAAGTAAGAGATAACTAATAAGAGATTACAATTCCGTTGTCTACCCATGCATGCATGCTTTGCAATACAAGATATCATCACACAACAACAGAGGCATGATCTGGAATTAAAAACTAATATAGTTAACATAATCATAAATATGTGAGGTTTGTATCCCTCACCGGATCAACACTTACAACTCTCCAAAGAATCCAAAAACCTCATAAATTGATATGCTAGCAAGTTACTGGAATCCCTAGAAAACATGTATTTTCAATTAGGTTTAGGTTGGAAACTAGGACAGGCCTTAAGACCGACCAAAAACCATCAAAGAGAGGTGGTAGTTAGTCAACCAATCAGGGACAATCAATCATAGGGATGTCAACGGTGTGGTTTTCGGGCTGGGCTTAACGGTTTCGGGCTCAAAAACACTCAACCCAAACACGGCCCATTAGTAAAATAATGGTTTCGGGCCAGTTTCGGTTTGGTGCGGTTTGGGTTCGGGCTAACTAATGATTTGGGCTACCGGTCTATACTCGAGGTTGACTAACGGTTTGTGCTAATAATTTATGATGTGCAAGAAAAAGAATAAAAATAAATAGTCGAGCATCCTATAACAAGAGCCAAAATTCTATTGAAAACAAAATTGTTATTGATCAATTTTCATTAAAAAAAATGAAAAGTCATTCCATGTTGTAGAAATCCCACTCACCTTATAGAAATCAAGAATTCATAATAAGTAGTAACATAGAAACTGCAAGCTCATTTCTTAGGCTCCACCGGATAGTCCTGAAACAAAATTCTTCAACCCAAAAGCCCTTTTAAATTCTAACTTGTGCTATGATTGATTGTCTTGAAATTGGGTTCTTGTTTTGTGAGAATGTTGATTTTTTCCCCCCTTCTATGAAATTCCTCTTTTTTGGGTTGGTATTTAGTTGATATGCAAAAGAAATACCTCTCGATAAATACTTAATCAACATTCTCATAATTGATAAATATTTACTTAATTTAAACAAACTTTGTACATTCAATTGAACGTTCATACAAAATCCTTCTAATTGTCTCTTATAAGTAGTAGAATGACTTTTTGATCTTTGAATTCATGCTCAATTTTTCTGATAGTCTATACCAACTACCTATTGGTAATATGATGATTCAAACAATATTTAATGTTAAACTATATAACGGGTTGTAAAACGGGTTATAACGGGTTGCGGTTTGGGTTCAGTTGGTACAGGCTCTACCACCCTCAGCCCAAACACAGCCCATTAAGGTTCAGTTTGGGCCAGTTCGGACTATAATGGGCCGGTGTGGTTCGGTTTTAACGGTTCGGGCTGCAAATTGACACCCCTAGTCAACCGCCATCGACTGACCTCCCTAGAAGTGCAAACAACAGCTCAGTCAGAACTTCATCGCCTTTGATCCCCCATTTTCTGACGAGTTTCGGGTCAATCTTGGACACTAAATTCATTCCCAAAGCACTACTTGAACACCCCCCCCCCCCCCCCCCCCCCAAAAAAAAAAAATACAATAATCAAACCACAACATAGATCTAACATTCCCACGATCTGAGGTTTTTTAAGATCCATTATGAGAAAAATTCATCAATTGAGAATGATGTAAAAATCATCCCACGTGATAGTTCTGATCAGGAGTAATGGAAAACACATGTTTCCCTATAGAACCGGATATCCAATGTGAATCTCAGACATACTTTATCCATGAATCACGGAAAAATAAAGAAATAGATGGAAAGGATGATTGGTTACCTTAAAGATTGCATAACCATAAACCAAATCGAGCTTCGTGTCCCAAAATCCGTTTTTTCTTCATGCTACATGAACTTTAACTCATTCTTTAATTTCCCACCATCTAAACAATATAATTGTAACAACCCCCGTATTTCAAACCGGTAATTTGTATTGCAGGTCCAATAACCTGAAGGTCAAGTCGGTTTAAGTTGTGGAGTATCCAAATAGAAGTCCATGATCCATACCCTGAACCCATGGATCTGGATTCTCTTGATGAAGAACCTGCATTGCTGGGAAAGTGGAGTTCCAGCTAGGGTCAAGAGATGTTTGAAGATGTCCGGATTGAAGGTGAGACCTCCTCCATGTGTTGCTTAGGGTTAGGTTGAGGTTGGGAATCAGCCCCTTGAGCAAAGCACCCATGTACTGCAAAGTACTAGGGGGCGGTTGCTTAAGGCTGTTGATTGGCCCAAGCAACCACCCCAAGCGACCGCCATGATCTGTTTGAGGGATTTTGCCCTAATTTGCCCCCTATCCTCTAGAAATAGCAAACCCCGCTTTTTAACTCATTATTATATTCGGGATTGCTACTGTGGATGGTTAGGAGGCAGAAGACACATGCTGGAAGGTGAGAAAAGTGTGGATTGCGATCAAGATCTTTTCCCATGTCTGTTTTGGAAATTTGGTTGAGGTAAGTGAATCTGCTTCACTCCATTTTGTTCCCTCAGCTTTTGGAATGGTGTAGATCCATATCCTTTATGTTGGGGTAACCTAATTGTGATCCCTAATCAATGATTTTGAGGAGATTTCTGTCCGAAAACAAATCCTGCATTTGAATAAAGGATGGATCTAATCAAGGGAGATGAATTGGGTGGTGAATCTTTATAATTTTAGGTTACTGATTTACACCTTTGTTAGACTTTTTAAGAATGAAATTCCAACTTGAATCATCCCAAAATCGGATTGGAATTGGGTGATCAAAAGTCAAAATTTCGGACTTTGAAAACTGTCTCGTAAAGGGGTGGTCACTTGACCCAAGTAACCAGCACAAGCATTCAGCTAGGTCACAGTGGCTATGTGAGTTTGGTTTTTGCTTTGATTTGACTTATGTCCTTAATATACTCTTGTAACCCTATGTTTAGATGTTCTCTGAATTTGCTGGAAGTCTTGTAGTTGTGGTTTGATTGCATTCTAGTAAGCTTTTACATAATTACAGGTTAGGACACACTGTCTTGTTTATATGCAATAACATGCTATATGATGAATCAGTTTACTCTTACAGTATGTATTGATCATATACCTTGTTGTAATTGTATATTTCATTATAATACTGTTGTATACTTGCAGTTTGTGATATTTTTATATACTTTATCACTTTATGATATTGAACAACTGATTATGGTATGATGGTGAATGCTGTGGTGTAGTTTTGATAGAAAGGGTATCCAATTGGGTATCTTTGCTTGAGATATCAGATGGATGTGGTATAGGACACATGCTCACTAATGCCGTACTATCATGATTGCTAGATGACATACCTAGGGAGTCTAGAATTGCATGGCTAGGTACCCTACATGCTATTACCCTTTCGGTAGGGGGATTGAAGCCGAATGACCCATGACAATGGTGACGTGACTCTGTTTCATTCTACAATGGTAACCAGTTTGTGCAGACTCAGCGGTCCACTGTTGATCATGCAATGGTAGGGTTTCATATGTTAGGGTGGGGCTCATGGACGTCCAAGGAATGGCCAGGGTGTCGTGAGGAGTCATGAGAGCATTCCGCCCCAATAATATGTGGATGACCATAGGGTTAGGGAATGGAGTCCAACAGCGGTAGCCAATCTGTGAGGGTTCTCATTCCTAGGTTGTGAAGGATATGGAACCGAGTTGGTTGGTGTCACATCCCCCCAACCGGTACCCTAACTGGCATACCCGGGAGTGTGATCCACAGCCCCGAAGATCAAGTATCGATGAAATCATCCTCCCACATATACAATAACATAATCATAAACAGGAAATAATCAAGGTTTTAATATTATAAACAAAAGATTTAAATCAGGAAATGAATAATCAATATAATTAGAGTGCGGAAAATGATACAAGATATCCGAAGATATCAAAAGAAGTAGAGAGAGGCGGAAACTCACTCCACAGATACAGCGGAACGTAGTATGTAAGTCTAAAAGGAATTACAACTGAAACAAAAGAAAATAAGAAAGACAAACTAAACTTAAGAGTTTTCTATCCTATAGATGACATCTTCAAAATAGTGGACTTCGTCAATCCAACAGAGATGCTCCAACTCTACATTACTTCTAATCGTAGTACGCAATGTGATCGCTCGAGGGATCATCAGGGTAATCTTGATTGTCGCCAACACCTTGCTTGTAGTACGCTTCATCGGCTTGCACTTCATTGTACTGTCCGTCATAGTAGTCAGTACATGTAGAATAGTCTAACAAAAGATTGTACAAAAAGGAATGAGTTTCGAAAGAAACTCAGTAAGGCAAGTTAACTCATAACAGCATAAATACATATATCAGAACATAACAAGATGCAATGCAGTATGAAACAAATAATGTATGTATGCATCTAAACTCTATGTATGCTGGTCTCTATTGGCAGACATGCTTTAAGTCATAACACCGTACTTCTTTGGGTAGGTCAATCACACAACGCCGGTTGGTAGTGGGTCCTTCATCCCTCTCGGACAATCCATGGCTGGGGGTTAAGTCACCGCTCTCTCGCATCATCATTGGTCTAAGTACTAGTGCATGTCAGGGTAAAGCCTAGCCCGATGCAAGTCATCTACTCAGTTACATCAACTCAGATCCAGATACTTCCATTCCTCCCCTCTCGGGATCCTTTCCGGTATCCTTCACACTAGAGTCAGCGTATCCGACTCTCTCCAATACGGACTCATCAACCCTATTGGTTATCCACATATGGTAAACGGGAAGCTCTCATGTCCTCTCACGGATATAACTCACCGGTCTCGAGCGCCCATGAGCCCAAGTCTAATCATATGCAACCCTCCAATAAATGGCCCCCACAATATGATTCCCGTCCTCTCACGGATATAACTCACCGGTCTTGAGCGCCCGTGAATCACATTGCTACCACGGGTCGTTTGATCTCAATACCCTTCCGATTCGGTCTGATATAACAAGGACATCCTAGCCAAACACTGCTAGACAGCCCTAGGTATGACAACCAATGATTCAGGAAAGCATTGATGGGCATCTTCAGAGAACATCCCATACTATTCCCTCCGATGTCCAAGGACAGAAGCGTCAAAAGGACACTTCCCAATCCCAAACCATACCTAGCCAAACACATTCTCAGATCAGTCATGACATACACAACCAACAATTCATCATATAAAAGAGAATGTAAAAGCATAATCCGATCAAGCAGTAATAAACATTTCATATAAGCTTAAATAATGAAAAAGAATACATAAACAAGTGCTACTATACTTACAGTAATACATCAGAAGTATAAAGTACAAGAACAGTAAACAAACTCATAGTTTCATAAAGTAGAAACCAGAGAGTATGCGATCTATGTTATTATGAAATAACTGTCCTTACCTTGATTATCGCCAAAGATAATCCAAAGATCAAAGAGAGTAACTCCAAACTTAGCAAATAGACTCCTCACAAGCATAGATACAACATTAGGAAAGATACCTAAAAGATCAGAGAGCAAACGAATCATATCGGGTGAAAAATGAAGCTACTGACTCCTTTGGTTGAGTGCTTGGTCGAGTGGTCCAGTCGACCAATCGAGTCAGTACGGAAAAGTAAAAACTGATTTGGTCATAACTTCTTCGTTTGAAGTCGGATTGATCCGAAATTCGAAGGGGAACTTCCTAGAATGTATTAGAATCATATGGGAAGGTAAAATCATCAAGTCATGGTCAAACTATGGGTTCTTGATTTGACCCAAGAAACTAAGGTTTCAACCTTTATGGCTTTCATGAAAAGGTTATGATCACAGAATGAAAGGGAATGATTGCTATCAAGAAAATAACAAGAAAATCATAGAATAATCAAGTTTAGATTAACAGAAACATTGCCAATGAGGTTTCCCTCGCATGGGAGGTTACCAAAGGTTTCCAGAAAGATCATACAAGGTTAGGGTTTCAAGAAATTAATCAGGCTAGGGTTAAGATCATGACGATGATCATAGATCTCAAAAAAACGAAGGAGATCATGAAGGGATGGTTGCAAGAATGCAGCATCTTCTTCCTGATCTCAATCAAGAACAAGATTGAAGATAAGAAATTCGTAATGTCGAAGTGATTACTAACCTTGAATTGTCAAATCAGAGATGAGAGGCTTCAGATCTGCAGAGGAGTTTTCGAAATCACCAGAGAGAGTTTCGGAGAGGTCTTCTCACGTTCAAAAAGTGTTTAGGAGGCAGCCGTAGCAAAGAAACACAAGGTAGGGTTTAAATATAAGTGAAAAACCCTAAAATTACATTTCCTCGGATTTAACAATCCTTTGGTTGAGTGCTTGGTCGAGTGGTCCAGTCGACCAATCAGTCGACCAAGGCAGACAGTAAGGAACAATCAGGGAATTGGAGGATCAAATGGGCTCTAAACCTTAAGGGCTTTTGCACACACATCAAGTGACATATCTAGTGTGCAGAAATATCTTCAAACCAAGTCAGATAATACTCCAAGTCCTTCAACTAATCTCATCTTCAGACAGGTGCAACTTCCTTTCCAAATCTGCACAGACTTCCAAGTATGGAACTCCATCATCAACATCCATGGGTTTAGAGTCAAACACCATGTCTTCCACTAAGATGGCCCATAGTTGGCTTCTTCCTTTACTCCGGGTCTTCGGACCTACAAACAACCGTGTTACCGGGTCAAGGTCAGGGTTAGGTTAAGGCTGGATTTCACAGTTGGTGCCATTGGAGAAGTATCTGGACTTCATATAGTATGTTACCAGTATGACCTTGCATTGGATTAGAAACCCCAACATGCGCCAGTACTCATGCCAATGGTCGTGGTAAGAGAGTGTTGACTTAAACCCCAACCATGGATGCCTGATGAGGACTTCACCCCTCTGCCGGGATCCCAATAAAGGTAACCAGTCCGTGAGGGATTGAAGTGACTAGACCTACCTAGAGGAGGGCTGGTGTTATATCTTAAATCATGTCAACTATCTAGAGACTTGCATGGTTAGATCTTAGTAGCATTCATATTATTACATATCATTCATTTCATATATGCATTGCTGGATATGTTGACGTATGTATAAGAAATGTGTTATCCTTACTGAGTTCGTCAGAACTCGTTCCTTTCTTTGTATGTTATACTAAACTGCACAGATGGTTGCATGTTATCTGAAATTGGAGAGAATTCGTATGATCGAACCATCTTGTATGAAGAAGATGTGGCACCGTCAGTGGAGATGGAGATAGCTTGCATGAAGCCTCCTGCGGATGCTTGGAGTGTGCTTATAGCACCCATTGATGGCCGAAGGAGGTAGATTACTAGATATTTTGGGGAACGTTTGGAGAAGAACTGGAGAACCCCCTTTCTTGCTAATTTTGAAAAGCATTTTTTAGCTTTAGAGAAAGAAACAGGAAAGAAGATAATTTAGTTTATTTTATTGCTCCCGCTGAACTCAATATTCTTTTGAACTTGATTACTTTCTTTTGATTCTTTCTTTGATTCTTTTATTGGAGTATTTGGATTCCTATAATCCCTTTGATTATTTTTTTGAACTTGCTCTTGCTCTTGATTATCTATTTCTTGCATTGATTATTATTGATGGGTAAGACCGTGGATCTTGTGATGGATTGCACCCACGGGTTGTCGGGCGGGTAACCGAGACCGGCGGGTGGGGTGTGACATAATAATCCTATGCATGAGATTAAGAACCATTTAATAAGGATTTTGGGAGTCAAAACCCTAAAATACCTATGTTATCCTAGACCAACCGCCACTAGCGGAGGTAAATCGAGTGACTGACTACCTTGACCAACTGCCCCCTCTATTTTTTCACAAAAAGGTGGTTTTTTGGTGGAGTTTATCCTGGGCACATTTGTAAACTTAGGAGATCATGTTAGGGGTTCTTACCTAGACTCAATCATCTCCTAACCTAGTCATTCGCCAGTGGGAAATCCATCTTCCAGTCCATATGGGTTCGAGTCAGTTCTCCTTCTAAAATCCAAAAAGGGGGCATATTTATCGACTTCGCTATCCAAGTCCATGGATTCTAATCCTAATCCAACGGTCTCAATTTGGATTAGCCCAAAACTGTCTTCTACTAGATTCTCAAGTTCTCGGACCTGCAATTTAGGTTTTGGTCAGGATCCTCAGGGATTTCACATCCTTGACTCATAACAAGGTGAGTACATGTCAACCCCATCCCATCTTGTCCTTTTTGATTTGCTTTGTGCTAAGTGAAGAAATTCTCGAGAGCCTTGTGTAAATCCATATTCAAGAGACCTCATAACTCTTCAATTGTCCCTCAATTTTAGTTTGCATACATAAGATCTTAGGTTCAACCGTAGTTTGTTGACAATTTGTCCAGCCAATTTCAAGATATAAATATTTTCTTGAATTTTTATACTTCCTTAAACCTTGACATAAAGGAAGTAGATATATGTCAACTCATCATTAGAACATCACCAAATGTGGAGTATTGTCACCCTAGGCTTACCTACAATCCCTTCAAGCTCGAATACATAATTACATCTTTATACCTTAAATTCTCTATCTTTAAGAACGATTGTATATCTTTAAAAGCCTATCCTACAATTACTACTCCACTATTGTTTGAGTTGAACCTGGATAAGTTACTTAGGGGTTGTATGGCAATATTCTCGTTTCTTTTTTTTTTTTTTTTTTTTTTTTGCACTTTTGATCCAACCAAAACATGTATGTATAATCCTGTTTATTTCTTGTGTTTTTTCTTTTTCATTTATGAAATGATCTGATGCTTTGGCACAATTTTGAGCCCACTTTGAGAATTAAATTGGCGTTTCTTATTTAAATTTTTTTTAAAAAAAAGGTTCTCTTGAGAGGTGGAGGGGCATTCTTGTCTTTATGACAATAAAACATAACCTCCTATTTTGAAACCCTAAAGCTCAATGTTTCTTCCCTGTTTCATTCTTTTTTATTTTATACTACATAAATGTTTCTTTTTCCTATGTAAACATATATGATTTCAGCAGTTAGAAACTATGATAAACAATGAAAATGCATAGAAATAAGAAAAAGTGTTATTACATAAACACTAGAAAATTCGGGGTGGATCGAAGATTCAACATCGAGGGGGCCAAGTGTAACATCCCCCATTTTAGCCTAATTGTGCGTCAAGGGTTAGCCCATGAACTGGGGGGACTGACTAGCCAAGAGGGATCTTTAAGTTTAGGGACCATACTAGGATTATTTTCAGACCTAGAGACCCAATGAAGGGAAGGAGGAAACCTTGGAAATTTAGTGAAAAAGTACTAGACATGATTAGGGGTGAGAGTGGGGCTCATTGAAGACCTAGGAAGGGGCTACTTGATCAACCAATAGACATTGGCAGTCGATGGTAAATAGGTAAAGTGAAATGTTAAAATTGTGGCCTCTACCCTAGAGACCAACCCTAATATGAAGGGAGACCCTCATTTTGTGAAAAACCTTGTGAAACAGTAGCTTGGAAAGAAAGGAGAGGAAAGCTCAACGCCAAGTGTTGGCAAGCTGCACTAGAGGTGAAAGATTGTGTATCCTACTGCACTGATAATGGGTGAATCTCATTCTCCCCTACTCATCTATGTAAGTTCTTGTTGTAGTTGGTTATGTGTGAGCTATTTGGTGGAATCACCAATGCAAGGGAATGGGGAAAAAAAAAGCAGGGTTTTTTTTTCTTCCTTTTAAACGGTTTTTATGTGTTCTACAACCTTAGAGTAGATTACTGAAGTTATTAAATTTGTGGTTCAGCTAGGATGAGTAAGGTTTGATTTGAAAACCAAAAGTTGGGTGAAATGGAACCCAAGTTCAAGGATGGTATAGGGGTTTAATTGGATATGTGTTCATAGCAGAAAAAGGGTCTTTAGGTGGGGAAGATCCATTGGAAACCCTATTGGATTTGGAGGAGAAGAAGGCCCAAATTTTGATGTGGTTTTCCTTCTGTAGACCCTCCGATCGATATAGTAATTACCAGCTGGGGATGTTGTATCGACTGGGGGTTTACTAGGGGTGATTTTGAGACTAAATTGAAGGGGAATTTTGAGAGTGGATGTTTACACGTGACCACTTGTCACACCCCACCCAGCCGGATCTGGTCATACCCGAATACTTGTAGGGATGATATACTACAAGATCTCAATTCAGTGACAAATCCATAAAGTCATATTGTCACACCCCACCTGCCGGTCTCGGTTATCCACCCGACAACCCGTGGGAGTGAACCGTCATAGGATCCACGGTCTTACACATCAATAATAATTAACACAAGTATAGACAATCAAGAGCAAGAATAAGTGCAATAATAAATAAAAAGGCTACAGGAGTCCAAATACTCCAATAAATATTCAAGAAGAATCAAAGGAAAGAATCAAGAATCAAATGTAATATCGAGTTCAGCGGAAGCAAAATAAATAAACTAAATAATCTTCTTTCCGGTTTTCTTTTCTAAATCTAAAAAACTGGTTTTCTAAATCAGCAAGTAGAGGGGTCCTCCAATCTTTCTCCATACAATCATCAAAATCGTAGCAATCTGCCTCCGTCGGCCATCAATGGGTGCTAAAAGCACACACCAAGCGTCTTCAGGAGGCTTCACACTCTGCAAGTTCATGTACCACTGTCTGTGCCACATTAGCTTCATACGAGAAGGTTCTTTCATACGAATCATCTCCAACTTCCGACGTTGTGCCACCATCTGTACAACTCATATAATATATACAATGAAAGGAATGAGTTCTGACGAACTCAGTAAGGAACAGACAATTCTCATATATATGTCAATACAATCCACGAATGCACATATGAAATGATATGGATGGTATGCAGAAATATGAATGCTACTAAGATCTAACTATGCAAGTCTCTAACAGTTGACATGCTTTAAGATATACACCAGCCCTCCTCTGGGTAGGTATAGTCACTCTGATCCGGCAAGGACTGGTTACCTTTGTAGGGATCCTGGGCAAAAGGGGTAAGTCCACACTGGCTCTCAAACCATGGCTGGGGTTAAGTCAACACTCTCTCACCAAGACCATTGGCAATGAGTACTGGCGCATGTCGGGGTTTCTAATCCAATGCAAGTCATAATGGTAACATACTATATGAAGTCCAGATACTTACCCTATGGCACCAACCAACTCAGTTCAGTATCCTACGCAACCTAGGAGTGAGAACCCTCATGGACTGGCTACCGCTGTTGGACTCCACTCCTTAACCCTATGGTCATCCACATATTATTGGGGCGGATGCTCTCATGACTCTTCACAACACCTGGTCCGCTCCTTGGACGTCCATGAGCCCAACCCTAACATATGCAACCCTACCATTGCATGACCAATAGTGGACCACTGAGTCCCCGCACGGGATTGGTTACCACTGTAGGATGAAATAGAGTCACGTCATCATTGTCACGGGTCACCCAGCTTCAATTCCCTTGCCGAAAGGGTAATAGCATGTGGGGTACCTAGCCATGCAATTCTAGACTCTCCTAGGTATGTCATCCAGTAATCATGATAGTGCTAGAGGCATCAGTGAGCATGTGTCCCATACCATAGCCCTCTGATATCTCCAGCCAAGATATCCCAATGGAATACCCCTTCCATCACAACTACACTACATCACTCTTTATCTTACCAAGAATAGTTGTGCAACATCATAAAAGATGAAGTACATCAAAGAACACCACAAACAACAAGTATACAATAAGATTCACATGCTTTATACAATTACAGCAAGTTACATGATCAAAGAACAGTAAATAGAACAGCTGAATCATCATGTATATGTAATTGCATATAAATAAGAATGCATGTCCTTACCTGTAATTTAGTAGAAGTCCTTTAAATTGCAATTCAAACACACAATTATAAAACTTTAAGTAGAAACAGAGGACACCTATATGCAGGGTTACAAGAATGTATAAGAGTCAAGAGTCAAAATAAATCCAAAATCAAACCTACACAGTCACTGGAAACCAACTGGTTGCTTGTGCCAGTCGCTTAGGTTAAGCGACCTCCACAAGCGACCGCCCCTGTTTCAGACAGTTTCCAACTCTGAAAATTAGACTTTTGATCATCCGATTTCAATCCGTTTTGGGATGATCTTAGTCCGAATTTCAATCTTAATAGGTCTATAGTAAAGGGGTACTAAAATTAACACAGATCTAATACCCAAATCATTCCCCTTGATTAGATCCATCCATTAACAAATGCAGGGATTCGTTTCTGGACAGGATCCCAACAAGAACATTGGAAAGAGAGCTACAATTAACCAAGTGGGTAACCACTAACAAAAATGGGGATGGGTTCATATCAATTAGAGGTTAAAAAGAAGAGAATAGCAGATGGAGATTCACTACCTTATCTAGAATCACCAAGAATAGAAGGGAAAAGGTTCCAGATCACTAACAGCACTTCGCCCACCTTCCAGCACGTTTCCACTGCTGCTTAATCCCCCAAAATAGCAATCCCGAACATAATAATGCATTAATAGGGCGAGGGATGCTATTTATAACGAACAGGGGGCAAAATAGGGCATTTTCCCACAAGCAGAAAGTGGCAGTTGCTTAAGGCGGTCGCTTGGTTTAATCAACCACCACTAGCAACCGCCCCCAAGTATATTGCTATACAAGGGTGCTTTGCTAAGGGGGTTGAAACCCAAACTCAACCTAGCCCTAATCAACACATGGGGGAGGTCTTACCTTCATTCCGGACATCTCCAAACACCACTTGCCTTCTACCAGAGATCCAACTTCCCAGTAAGGTAGATTCTTCAACAATAGAATCCAGATCCATGGGTTCTGGATTTGGATCATGGACTTCTATCTGGACACTCCACAAAATTAATCCAACTAGACCTTTGGGTTATCGGACCTGCAATACGGATTTCGGGTTAGAAATACGGGGGTTGTTACACATATGATATAAAATCAAAGGACAAGAAAAGAATAATAATTCATGAAAATTATAAAATATAAATTATCAAGGTTACAACCGTCTACTAACTAATGTTGATCAAAATGAATATCAAAGTAAGTGTCACATCCTCCCAGCCGGTACCCTATCTGGCATACCCGAGAGTGTGATCCACAGCCCGAAGATCAGGTATCGAGTAATCAACCTCCCACATAAACAATAACATAATCATGAACAATCATAATAAAAGTGCGGAAGATAAACCATAGATCCAATAAGGAAAGAATGAATCATATATAAATCAGAGTACTAGATATAATCAGAGTGTCAAAAACAGATATGTAAAGTGAGGCAAAATCCCACTCTACAACCAGCGGAAAAGTAGCTCTAAAAGAGAATAAACTAGACTAAATCTAATCCCAGTAGCAAGTACAATGGGTAACTAAATTGTTCTCCACTTTATAGACAACATCCCTATAAGTATAAATCTCATAAACAGCACAAGGACGCTTCCACTCCATGGTCGGACTAAGCATCGTACGGAGCATAACCACTCGCGGGATCTTCAGTGTAATTGTTGTAACCGCAATCACCTTCCTGGAGATATGCCTCATCGCCTTGCGCTTCTTCATAGGGACCGTCATAATATTCAGTACCTGCAGAATAGTCTAACAAACATTGTACAATAAAGGAATGAGTTTCAAAGAAACTCGGTAGAAGGCGATTAAAATCCATAATAACATAAATGGCAGGATTTCATAACAAACATAAATGCAATATGATATGAGACAAGCAATGAATGAATGAATCTAACTCTATGTATGCTGGTCTCTATTGGCAGACATGCTTTAAGTCATAGCACCGTACTTCTTTAGGAAGGTCTCAATCACTCATCATCAGTTGGTAATGGGTCCGGCATCCCTCGGGACATTCCATGGCTGGGGGTTAAGTCACCACTCTCTCACATCACCATTGGTCTAAGTACCGGCGCATGTCAGGGTAAAACCTAGCCAAATGCAAGTCTTCTACTTAGTTACATCAAGTCGGATCCAGATACGTCCATTCCTCGTCCCTGACGATCCTTTCCGGTATCCTTCACACTAGAGTCCTCATAGTCCCTGACTACGGACTCATCAACCCTATTGATCATCCACATATGGTAAATGGGAAGCTCTCACGTCCTCTCACGGGTTGGTTACCGGTCTTGAGCGCCCGTGAGCCCAAGTCTAACCATATGCAACCCTACCAATAAATGGCCCCCACAATGTGATTCCCTGTCCTCTCACGGGTTGGTTACCGGTCTTGAGCGCCCATGAATCCCCATTGCTACCACAGGTCGTTCGGTCTCAATACCCCTCCGATTAGGGTCTGACATAACAGGACATCCTAGCCAAACACTACTAGACAATCCTAGATATGTCATCCAATAGTTTAGGAAGGTGTCCATAGGGCATCTCCGGAAACATCCCATAATATTCCCGTAGTAGTCCAAGGACAGAAGTGTCAAAAGGACACCTCTCCTTTCCAAACCATACTTAAGCATACACATGCATCAATTCATATCATCACATATATGGTAACTTCATATATGGAAAGAAATCAATAATTACAATCACTTTGTATATAATTGGTAAGTAAATCATACATGAGTCAATTCAATATGAATAAGTAATGCTACTGTAATCAAAGTTATGCAACAGTAGTATATCATTGTAAGAATCTAATTAAGGAAACATATCAATGATATTCAAATATAGAAACTAGATTCATGCTATCTATGCAATTAAGGAAATAACCATCCTTACCTTTTATAACTCGCAAAGAATCCTAAGAAATCAAGTAAGATCTTGGCAAACTTGAGAAGAAGGTCCTAAACAAGTGCATACAACATATTAGGAAAGATCCCTAACAGAAAAGATACCAAAACATCCAACACAGACCAATTCTAGAGTTGCTGTACTCATTGGTCGAGTGGATTGGTCGACTGGTCCAGTCGACCAATCAACGACCAATGCAAGAAAAGATAGCCTAAAAAAAACAGAGTTTTAAGATATGAAATCCGAATTTGGTGGTTCAAAAGGGTACTAATCAAGGGGTAAACTACATCAGTAGTATCCTAACATATAGGGGACCTCAAAACACTAATCAAATCAAGCCATCAAGATCCAAATTAGGAAACAAAAAGTTACCATAATTAGATCAACCATGGATCTTGAAGATTTCAAGGTAGAAATCAAAGACAAGAACAATAGGAGGATGGATCATTGCTTCAGGTAAAGGTATCATGAAAAGCATACTTAGATCTTCAAGGAAATAGGCTTAAAAGCATAAATCTAAATAAGGAAACAAAACCTACCATATATGTAACTATCATGATTCATGAAGAACACATAGTATGGTAGAAGAGAACAACTAGAGATTGATAGATCATGGATCATGAAAAGAAAACACAGCAATTGACTACTAACATGATCAATATAGAAGATCCAAGGAGATCAGAATTCAAATCAGAAGTTAAACAAAGACTAGATCATGGTTTGATCATGATTCCTTCAAAAGCTTGCAATGATCATGGTTAAGATCATTGTTCTAGCTATTAATCCTTAGGATGATCATGAGAGACAAGTCCAGAGATGTTTGCAACAGAGAATGCAGCATCTCCTCTACTGTCTCAACTCAAAAAGGAAAGAAAATCAGAGATGGAGGAGAAGAAGAGAGTATAGACATACCTTTTGATGCAAAAGGAAGAGTTTCGACGAAGATCCGTCAAGAAAATCACCAAGGATGCAAGGGAGATGACTTGCAGAAGTCTTTGGTTCGTTCCAAAGAGTTTGGAGGCAGCAAATACGAAGTAGACTCGAGATTGGACTTAAATAGAGCAAGCAAGACCTAATTGCCAAAGACAGCACTCATTGGTCGAGTGGATTGGTCGACTGGTCCAGTCGACCAATCAGTCGACCAATGCGCGTAACAATTCCAAAACAGGGAATTGAAGACCCAGATCAAATCCAATCCTAAAGGGGTTTTGCACACATAACAAATGACTTACCTAATAGGTAGAAATGCCTTCAAACCATGATAGAGAGCACTCCAAGTCCATCAACTAATTTGATCTCCATCAAGATTCAGTTTCCATAAATAGAACTTCATCATCAACTCTCATGGATTCAAAGCCAGACACCAAGTCCTCCACTGGGATGGCCCAAAGCTGACTTCTTACTTTACTTCGGGTCACTGGACCTACAAATAACAAGGTTTCCGGGTCAAGGTTAGGGCTGGGTTTTACAGTAAGGGAAGAATAGTTTTGCAGCAAAATAAACTAAACTAGTTTTCTACTGGAAACCAGCTCCATAAGAATAGTCCTGGCATGGGCACGAAGCTCCATGCGAGTCCACTTCCTCTCCAATTGCTTCTTTATAATAATCTGCTGGCAACGAATCCTCCAATTAAATGGATTCCTTATAACTTGCAGTATAGTCTAAAAGACACATGCATATACAAGGAATGAGTTCAACAGAACCCAGTGAGGTCAACTCATACAGCATATCATGCATTCATTCACAAATTCCCACATCACACATCTATGATTAATAATGATAATATATATAATGATGATAATATAATTAATGAGTGAATATGATGATATGCTCCTAACTCTATCATGAAGTCTCTATAGTAGACATGCATTGAGTTGAACACTAACCTCCTCTGGGCGGTCTCATCACTCTTCCCTCATGGCACTCAAGCACGTCTGTTGGGTTCTCCACGGTAGTTGGGAAAAGTCACACCAGTCTGTGGCTAGGGATATAAGTCACCACTCTCTCACATCCACGTTTGGCATGAGATCTTGCATGAGTCAAGGATAAAACTAGGCCTAATGAATAGTCATATGGTCTCGTACTACATATGGTCCAGATATCTCCCCTCATGCCTGGTGCCTTGTTGGTTAATATCCTTCTCACCTATGAATGTATTCTTCACGTCATTGAAGCCGTCTGTTGGAATATTATCCCTCAACCCTACGGTCATCCATATATAATAGATAGGATGCTCTCCATGTCCTATCATGGGTAGGCTTGCGGTCTTAAGCGCCCATGAGCCCTTATCTGTTACATACAATCCTACCATTTTATGATGGCAGTAGGCCTGTTTGGTGCTCACAGGACCCAGCCACTGACATCACGGGTTAACGAGCTTCAATACCCCTATCGGAAGGGTAGTAGTACTTGTGGGGTTATCTAGCCAAACACTTCTAGACACCTAACATTCATGAGCTTAGGTCTAAGTGCACATATACATAAGGTCACTAGGGTAATGGGAGAATCTCACAATCGTAGTTGGAATAAAAGTATAAGAGGACATATTCCTAAAATCAAGACCACACATTCACACCATTCTCACATACAACAATTTATGAAATTTGAAATAGAACAAGAATAAACAATCATTACCTTCCATTCACGCAAAGTCACACACAATTTATTAGAGATTACAAGATATCAAAATATTAAAGATTTAAATGGCACATCATTCATACAAGACATGGTTGAGTATATTCCTCACCTTTAAAGCTTATAACTCTCTCCAAATTCCACAAGTGATCCACCAAAAAGAGAGTGCAATTGACCTAAAATAACCATAGAAACAAGAGAAACTTAATGAGCAATAATTGAGAATTATTTGGAATCAAAGGGACTAAAACACACACCCAAACAATGTGTAGGGTTGTCGGGCCATATAGGGAAGGATGACCAGTCTTGGTCGACCGCCCAATATAGGGCTCCAGCAAGAAACCGAAAAATTTTGTCTAGTTCAATCTCCGCTTGAAATGGAACTTTGGGGTCTTCAAGTTGACGGTATTAGGGATGGCAAACTACCTTTTAAACGCCCCAATTGGTTCTCAAATGAAAACCTCCAAAATTGGCTCTCGCAAATGTCTACGGGCGTCATAGAAAGGATTGAATCGGTTTTGAATGAAAAGGATTGCATGAACCAATCCTCACAAAGGTTGGAAAGCATTGATGGGACAATAGGAGGCATTTAATGAATCCCAACAATGAGAAACAACACTCGCACGATTTCCTTTCGTCTTCCCTCTTCCGCACCACCCAACGAGCGAAGAAACTTCTAAATCACGGGCTTCCTTTCTCTCCCACGTTCTCAACCTCCTTTTTGCATAAAGAATGCATTTGTGGGGTTAGAGAAACATATATAGGGTTTAAAACTTGAAATCTTGAATCTGCCCCAAAATTGGGTAGGGCGGTTGGTCCAGTCAATCAACAGCCTCTGACCAACTGGTCCTATATCCTTCATGAGAAGGCTGATTGCGACAGGCTTCAGAGGGTAGAAAGGTCATTTCAAGGGTTGATCATTGGTATAGTTTACCTCGAATTTTGAATCCTCTATAGCATGGGTTTACAGACATGCCAAAACCTCCTTTTTATGCCTTCACGATTGATCTTCTCTCTTCTTTTGAAATCCTTTAGAGTGATTGGGTCTTCATCGCGATCATCCACCTCAATAGGTTCGACTTCCAAACATCTAGGCCCAACTCGTATGGTCCAGAGTTGTCGCTTACTTGTACTCTAGGTTTGCGGTCCTGGAACCAATGGGTTAAAGGATTAGAAATCCGGGGGATTTCACACCACTAACACGTGTATGTCATAATTAGGGAAGGTTGGTTGAGTTCGAAGCCCATAAAACCATCTCATAACTGCAATCAAATTAAATCAACAACTCAACATTGTGAGGAGGAACTGGATGCTAGCCATAGGATGTTGTTTCTAATTGATTATGCCATATTTGATGCATATGATGTGATATGAATGTGTAACCATGTATGAAATGTGGCATGCATCAGTAACTTAACATGTGGGTCCCACACCTAACACACTATAATTATTTGCTAATGTTTACTTATCATTTTCAAGATGTTTAGAATGTACACGAGATCACGGGTGAACGGAAAAATGCATCTTTATAAAATGAAGGGGGTGGTGGCTACGGCCATTCCTTTGAACACTCATGCATCTTTCATGCTCATGCATACTTGCAAACATAGCCATGACATATAGTTGCACTGGGTTAGGACTCATCTTGGCATGCAAACACTCTATCAACAGGGGCATTGAGGTTGACAACTCATGGTATGGAGTAGTGGTACCAGTAGGTGCCCAATAGACAGATCAAAGCCATGAGGGGACAATGGGTATGGTAGTGTAGCATTCATGTCACTATCAAGATAGTGGGCTTGAGGTGGTGGCATAGGGTTGTTGGGGTTTATACCTAAGATAGTGGGTCTTGAGTATGTATGCTCCTAAGATGGTGAGGGGAATCAGGCCAAAATAGCAGGTTACTTGAGGGCATATCCCAAACCATGGTGTCACGCCCCCATTTGCTAGGGTCAAGTGGGGCCCATGACACCTAAACCCTACTAGGGAACATGGCAGTTAATTCCTTTATCCTTTCCTCGAAATAATATAGATCAATATCACAATGTAACAACATAAACATCTATATAAAAAGAGAGGGCAAGAACAGTCTCTGATTATCTTATGGCAACTAACTCTATCTAGATATTATTACACACGACTTAACAGTCTTCAAAATAAAGTATCATCTAAACTGAACACTTTTACCATCTTAGACAAACCTCAAGGATACAAACATACCATCAAACTAAGATAAGCTAAACTTTTGAAACCAAAAAGGAACTTGTGTAAAACCCAGCCCTAACCTTGACCCGGAAACCTTGTTATTTGTAGGTCCGATGACCCGAAGTAAAGTAAGAAGTCAGCTTTGGGCCATCCCAGTGGAGGACTTGGTGTCTGGCTTTGAATCCGTGAAAGTTGATGATGAGGTTCTATTTTTGGAAACTGAATCCTGATGAAGATCTGATTAGTTGATGGACTTGGAGTGCTCTCTATCTTGGTTTGAAGGCATTTCTACCTATTAGGTAAGTCACTTGACTCGTGTGCAAAACCCCTTTAGGATTGGATTTGATCTGGACCTTCAATTCCCTGTTTTGGTCTTGCTGTCAGCATTGGTCGACTGATTGGTCGATCGGGGCCGATCGACCAATCCACTCGACCAATGAGTCTTGTCTTTGGCAATTAGGTTGTTCTTGCTCTATTTAAGTCCAATCTCGAGTCCACTTCGTATTTGCTGCCTCCAAACTCTCTGGAACGAACCAAAGACCTCTGCAAGTCATCTCTCTTGCATCCTTGGTGTTTTCTTGACGGATCTTCGTCGAAACTCTTCTTTTTGCATCAAAAGGTATGTCTACTCTCTCTTCTTCTCCTCCATCTTTGTTTTTCTTTCCTTTTTGAGTTGAGACAGTAGAAGAGATGCTGCATTCTCTGTTGCAAACATCTCTCGAACATGTTCTCATGATCATCCTAAGGATTTGAGGCTAGAACAATGATCTTAACCATGATCATTGCAAGCTTTTGAAGGAATCATGATCAAACCATGATCTAATCTTTGTTAAACTTCTAATCTGAATTCTGATCTCTTTGGATCTTCTATGTTGATCATGTTAGTAGTTAATTACTGTGTTTTCCTTCCATGATCCATAATCTATAGATCTCTAGTGTTCTCTTCTACCTTACTATGTGTTCTTCATGATGCATGGTAGTTACATATATGGTAGGTTTTATTTCCTTATTTAGATTTATGCTTCTAAGCCTTGTTCCTTGAAGATCTAAGTATGTTTTCATGATACCTTTACCTGAAGCAATGATCCATCCTCCTATTGTTCTTGTCTTTGTTTTCTATTTCAAATTCATCAAGATCCATGGTTGATTTAATTATGGTAACTTTTTGTTTCCTAATTTGGATCTTGATATCTTGATTTGATTGGTGTTTTGAGGTCCCCTATATGTTAGAATACTACTGATGTAGTCTACCCCTTGATTAGTACCCTTTTGAACCACCAAATTCGGATTTCATATCTTAAAACTCTGATTTTATAGGCTATCGTCTCGCATTGGTCGATTGATTGGTCGATTGGACCGATCGACCAATCCACTCGACCAATGAGTACAAGCAACTCCGAATTGGTCTATGTTGGATGTTTTGGTATCTTTTCTGTTAGGGATCTTTCCTAATATGTTGTATATACTTGTTTAGGACCTTCTTCTCAAGTTTGCCGAGATCTTACTTGACTTCTTAGGATTCCTTTGCGAGTTATAAAAGGTAAGGATGGTTATTTCCTTAATTACATAGATAGCATGAATCTAGTTTCTATATTTGAATATCATAGATATGATTCCTAAATTAGATTCTTACAATGATATACTACTGTTGCATAACTTTGATTACAGTAGCATTACTTATTCATATTAAATTGATTCATGTATGATTTACTTACCAATGTTATAAAAGTGATTGTAATTATTGATTTCTTTCCATATATGAAGTTACCATATATGTGATGATATGAATTGATGCATGTGTATGCTTAAGTATGGTTTGGAAAGGAGAGGTGTCCTTTTGACACTTCTGTTCTTGGACTACTACGGGAATATTATGGGATGTTTCCGGAGATGCCCTCTGGACACCTTCCTAAACTGTTGGATGACATATCTAGGATTGTCTAGTAGTGTTTGGCTAGGATGTCCTGTTATGTCGGACCCTAATCGGAGGGGTATTGAGACCGAACGACCCGTGGTAGCAATGGGGATTCATGGGCGCTCAAGACCGGTAACCAACCCGTGAGAGGACAGGGAATCACATTGTGGGGGCCATTTATTGGTAGGGTTGCATATGGTTAGACTTGGGCTCACGGGCGCTTAAGACCGGTAACCAACCCGTGAGAGGACGTGAGAGCTTCCCGTTTACCATATGTGGATGATCAATAGGGTTGATGAGTCCGTAGTCAGGGACTATGAGGACTCTAGTGTGAAGGATACCGGAAAGGATCGTCGTCGGGGACGAGGAATGGAAGTATCTGGATCTGACTTGATGTAACTAAGTAGAAGACTTGCATTTGGCTAGGTTTTACCCTGACATGTGCCAGTACTTATACCAAATGGTTGTGAGAGAGTGTGTTGACTTAACCCCCTGCCATGGTTTGTCCGAGGGATGAAGGACCCATTACCAATCGGCTGCTCAAGACCGGTGAAATGATCCGTGAGAGAATCCAAGATATCTTAAATGGTTGAGGATGTGAGTGGACCTTCCTAAAGAAGTACGGTGCTATGACTTAAAGCATGTCTGCCAATAGAGACCAGCATACATAGAGTTAGATTCATTCATTCATTGCTTGCCTCATATCATATTGCATTTATGTTTGTCTCCGGAATCCTGCCATTTATGTTATTATGGATTTTTAATCGCCTTACCGAGTTTCTTTGAAACTCATTCCGTTATTGTACAATGTTGTTAGACTATCCTGCAGTCTTGAGTACTATGACGGTCCCTATGAAGAAGCGCAAGGCGAAGAGGCATATCTCCGGGAAGGTGATTGCGGTTACCACAATTACTCGGAAGATCCCGCGAGTGGTTATGCTCCGTACGATGCTTAGTCCGACCATTGAGTGGAAGCGTCCTTGTGCCATTTATGAGATTTACACTTACAAGGATGTTGTCTATAAAGTGGAGAACAATTTAGTTACCCAATGTACTAGCTACTGGGATTAGATTTTATTTAGTTTATTCTCTTTAGAGCTACTTTTCCGCTGGTTGTAAAGTGGGATTTTTGCCTCACTTTACTTATCTCGTTTGATACTACGATTATATCTATTATTCGATTCATTTATGATTCATTCTTTCTTCATTGGATCTATGATTTATCTTCCGCACTTTTATTATGATTGTTCATGATTATGTTATTGTTTATGTGGGAGGTTGATCACTCGATACCCGATCTTCGGGCTGTGGATCACACTCTCGGGTATGCCGGATAGGGTACCGGCTGGGAGGGCGTGACAGATTGGTATCAGAGCCTCAGGTTCGAGGAGATCCTAACCACAAAAGACAACAACTGAACATTCCTGAGTCATTGATCTGGAATGACTATTCTACTCTTAGAAGTGAATAATAGAACACTGAATTAGAAACTTGACCTTTGAGGCATAACAGAACATTTTCGAATAACATACCATAATTATACTTGAACAAATGTCACTAATGCAAGGAAAAGAAAGTTGCATAACATACAATAATTAAAGAGGAACAAAATGAACTTCATTAATTTCAAAAGTTTTTACAATGATTACATCTGAAATGCATAAATGGAAATCCTAAGGTACGGTCTATCTAGGTGATCTTCTCGATCCTCGTATGCTCTCGAACTCCTCTCGCTAGCTGAGTCACCCGATGCTCTATCCTATCCTGTCGTGACTCCATCCTCTCGTACATCTGCTCCTGTCTCGACCTCCATTCTCTCTAGCATGGAAGTCATCGATCTCATCTGTGCTCCAAGATCCGAAGTCTCCGGAACTGCATGTGAAGGGCCACACCGCCCTCGAAGTGTGATGAAGGAAACTCGTGATGCACGAGGCTCAGCCTCGCGCATATCTGCATCATCTCCGGCCTGATCATCACTATCGGGACCGATATCCTCTCCTCCATCCTCCGATCCCCGATCCTCATCCTCCGATTCATCATCATCCTCACCCTCCGGACCGGGAGATCTCTCCGACTCGCCGTAGTCTCATCGACGAATGGTCCGAGTCCCAATAGAGTATCCCCGTGATCCAGTGTCCACCGGTGTATCCTCGAAACTCACCCCGAAATGCCCGAAGATCAAAGTCAGTAGCCTCCCATAGCAAAGGTTCCGCATGCTAGGCCGCAGAACTAAGTCCAAGCATGACCTGCTGAATGATGTAGGAGAGATCGATCTCGAAGCCCATGTAGATGCGGTAGATGACTAAGGCCTCCATCACTGTGACCCGATGGTGATGTCCGGCTTTCGGCATAATGTTTCGGCCGACTATGCGACCGATAATCCGTGCAAAATCCGTCATCCGTCCGCTGGTCCACGGTGTGAAGCATCGACGGCTATCCCATAGCGTAGAGCATATCTCGCGAAGCTCGTACGGCATCGGATGGCTGTCCGGATCTGCTCCTGCAGGTATCCACACACACTGCTCGTGGATAGTAAGGAACCTGCAAGATCTCAGCCGGTGTCCGGCTAGAGAAGCGAAACCGAGTCCGGAAGACCCTGCTCCCCGAGGACAAGTCTAAGTGGATGTCCTTGGCCTCGAGCCTCCTCTGTGTAAGTAAGGTTGCTGAAGAACAACCTCACTAGTTCCGGGTATACCGGTAGATCCTCGGTGAAGAGATGAGTCCACTGCAATGTGTCGAACCTCTGCCGAATCCTAAAGGCTCTGAGCTGGCGTAAGTGAAGTAGACGTCCCATCTCAATATTGCGATGGCGAAGTAGGCCTCGTACGGGAACTCGGCTCGAGGTGTGTCAAACATGTCCGGTCTCCTAACCTCCCGTCTAGGCTCGAAGGAACCCGACCTCTGCCCCTAAGAGCACCTACGATGCGACCACGACCTCTACCTCGTCCTCGCCCTCCCCTTTGCATAGTGTATCTGTGAAAGAGACAAGAGACAATTCCAATTAGTGCTATTTTAAGATTTGAGCCAAAAGGGTATTTTCGTAATTTTTCGGAAAATTTCAAATTTGGGGGAAGTTTGATTTGAACATACTAGCATGTGCGCAATATTTGGAATTTCATGTCTATGAAGTTTGTTTGATGAAAATCGATCGAAAACTTGGATTAAAGCGAAAAATTCAGCAAGAAGGAAATTTGGGGATTTTGCAATTTAGGTCAAAATTTGGATTTTTGAAAAGTTGAAATTGGTTAAATCAAATTGTATGGACCTATCTACAATGTCATCTTGAGCATGTAGCATTTGATCTCGTGCGAAAATTTCAAGCGGTTTGAGAGGAAACGAAATTTTTCTAAAGATATCGATTACGGTATAAAACTTTGCGAGATGAGCACCAATATGTTAAAACTTGTTGTCTATGCATGGCATTGTGTTTAAAACCTAAGGAATATGTTTCTAAGCATTCCTAAGCATGATTTCTAGCATTGGATACAAGTAAAGCATGGTTTTACTGAAATGCAAGCATGAGAAGATGAAAATGGAAGGAAGATTAAGAGGTTTACCTTGTTTGTGAAGATGGTGTGTTGTGGTGTTGTTGTTGAAGCACTAAATCACCTCAAGAACACTTGTGGGAACTCTTGGAGATTTTCCCTAGAGCTCTCTCACCTTTGGAAGAAGTTAGAATGAGGTTGGAATGTGAAATGAGGCTTATAATGCGAATTTTCGCATTCTGTCTACATTGGTCGACTCATTGGTCGAGTGAGTCAGTCGACCAATCACTCGACCAATGGTCACGAGAGACCTCATTTGCTGTTGAATTTTTGGAAAATGTGATTTTTGCTTTATGGAATATTGTTTGATGACTATATGGATATATTTGAGCATGATTTAAGTTTTCAAATCATTTGGACTTGTGGTTTATGTTGAATCTTCGAAATTCGGTATTTTGATGTTCTCGGTTTGCAGAATGGTTACTCTGAGAAGTGGGCGTGGTGAATCCAGTGGTCATGGAGGTGGTGAAATACCTCAGGGAGGTGGTGAAGTACCTCATGGAGGTGGTGGGATACCAAATGTTGATCGGGGTACTCATGAGATCCCCGGTGCCCCGAATGTTGGAAGTTTGAGAGATATTGCCAATATTATGGGCAATATGATGCAGCGACAAGCAGCTCGGTTCAACCAGATGTTGGTGGGTTTCATGACTCTGCATAATGAGACCCGGGCTGGTGCTAATGTGAATCCTCCTCATGCCGATCTGAATGCGGGAGGTTTAGCTGGAACTCCTCATACTACTTTGATGGAGAGTTTTTCGAAGATGCAAGTACCCACTTTCACTGGAGTTACCAAGGACCCCTTGTTTCCTAACAAGTGGCTTCGTGAGTTGGAGAAGGCTTTCCGACATCTGCAATGCTCGGAAGCTCGAGAAGATTTTGTTTGTTGAACAGAAGTTGCAACAAGAAGCTGATGCATGGTGGATCTCCACTCGTCTGTTTTGGAAGGTTTGCATGCGGGAGTTGTAACTTGGGAGTTATTCAAAGAGGCTTTCTGTATGAATTACTTTCCCGAGGCGGTAAAAGATGCGAAGGAAGCTGAGTTTATGATTCGACTCAAGGAACTCTGTCTGTGTTGGAGTACCAACGAAGTTCGAGGAGCTTCATTTCTTTGCTCCAGATTCTCGAAGGATGACCTCGCGAAAGCAAAGAAGTTCTTCAAAGGACTGCGCCCTGCCATTAAAGCTTACCTCACGGTCCAGCCTATAGTGAGCTATGCTCAAGTGGTGCGAACTCGAAGAAGTTGGAAGAAACGAGAGAAGGAAAGTGCTCGTGTGCAAAAGCCTTGGCGAGTCAAGGAATTCTGGTTTGGTGGATCGTAATGACCGTCGTTTAGTGAGACCTACACCCTACCCCACTCCTACCTTTCGGGCTAAGAGTGTAGGTCGAACACGGGTTTTCAGCAGACCGGCCGGTTTAGACGGTATGGCGGAAACCGACCACCAGCAAGTGCAAGTGCAAGTGCAAGTGCAAGGCCTTTTGTTCGAAGCCCTCTGTTGCAGCCACCCCTGTTGGATCCAGCAATCTGTTTGCTTCTCTGCAAGCAAGCTGGTCATTTTGCTCGTGCTGCCCGAAGCGGCACCCCGCAGCAGCTTTGCCCCGGTGGTGAAGAGTGCTCCTGCTCCTCCCTCCGGTAGAGTTTTCAGTATTTCCAGTCTTGAGCGGGATCCAAGCCATGATGTGATTACGGGTACATTGTTAGTCGCTTCTATTTCTGCATTTGTCTTATTTGATACGGGTGCATCTCATTCGTTCATGTCATCTCGCATTCATCAAGAAGACTAACCTAATCCACGAGAAGTTGTCTAGTTGTTTATTGATTAGTACACCTCTGGTCTGTTGTGAAACTAGATAGGGGTTATCTAAATGTCCTGTGTTGATTGGTGAGAAGAACTTGGAAGCCAATTTTGTGATTCTTGACATGAAGGACTTCGATGTTATTTTGGGAATTGATTGGTTGACAGCCCACAAGGCTGTGTTCCTTTGTTCCTCAAAGAAGATTCAGTTCCATATTTGTGGAAGTCCGGTCTTTGAATTTCGGGGTGAAAAGAGAAGGGTTTGTAAGAAGGTGCTGTATGCTGCTTGATGCAAGTCTATGCCCTAGTGGATGATGCTTCATCTGAAGGCAAGGGTATAGTGGAGAAAAGAGTCGATGAAGTCGAGTTGTCTGCGACTTTGTTGATGTCTTCCACGATGATCTATCGGGAGTGCCTCCGGACGAGAGATGTCGAATTCTCTATTGATCTCGTCCCTGGTGCTGCTCCGGTATCTAAAGCTCCGTACGGGATGGCTCCTCTACTGAGTTGAAAGAGTTGCAAAATCAGTTGAATGAGCTCATTGATAGAGGTTTCGTGCAGCCTAGTGTGTCACCTTGGGGAGCTCCGGTCTTGTTCGTCAAGAAGAAAGACGGTAGTATGCGCTTGTGCATCGACTACCGTGAGTTGAATAAGTTGACTATCAAGAATAGATATCCGCTGCCCGGAATCGATGATCTCTTCGATCGGTTGAAGGGTGCGATTGTGTTCTCAAAGATTGACTTAAGGTCCGGATATCACCAATTGAAAGTGAAGTCTAGTGATATCTTCAAGACAGCTTTCCGAACGCGGTATGGTCACTACGAGTTTAGAGTCATGCCCTTCGGATTGACCAATGCTCTGCGGTGTTCATGGACCTCATGAACCGAGTATTTCATGATGTGCTTGATAAGTTCGTGATTGTTTTCATTGATGACATCTTGATCTATTCGAAGAGCGATGAAGAGCATGCGAGTCATCTAAGTTTCACTTTGCAAAGGTTGCGAGAAAAGAAGTTGTTCGCTAAGTTTAGCAAGTGTGATTTACGGCTTAAGAGAGTGGTATTCCTTGGTCATGTAGTTTCAGTCGAAGGTATTCGTGTCGATCCTGAAAAGGTCCAAGCTGTGGCTGATTGGGAAAGACCGAAGTCAGTAACGGAAATAAGAAGTTTTCTTGGATTGGCGGGTTACTACCGAAGGTTTATTGAGAACTTTTCTCGGTTGGCTGCTCCTATGACTAAGTTGACCGGGAAGGAAGAAAAGTTTGTTTGGTCGCGCTTTGTGAGAAGAATTTCCAAGAGTTGAAGGATAGATTGACAAGTGCCCCGGTTTTGACTATACACGATAGTTCCGGTGGTATGACAGTTTATACCGATGCGTCAAAGATTGGTTTGGGTTGTGTACTTGATGCAACATGGCAAGGTCGTAGCCTATGCTTCTCGGCAATTGAAGGATTATGAGCGGAATTACCCCACTCACGATCTAGAACTTGCCGCCGTTGTCTTTGCTTTGAAGATTTGGAGACATTACCTTTACGGTGAGAAGATTGCCATTTTCACGGATCATAAGAGTTTGAAATACTTCTTTACCCAAAAGGAGTTGAACATGAGACAAAGGAGATGGTTGGAACTAGTCTCCGATTATGATTGTGATATTGAGTATCACCCTGGGAAAGCAAATGTTGTTGCTGATGCTCTTAGTAGGAAGAACCAGGAAGAAGGCTTTGGATTTGAATGCTTTGAGTTTACCATTGTGGTCTTCTATTGAGAGTTTTGATTTGGAAATCGTCCACGAGAATTCTGATTTTATTCTTTTCGCCATGACGGCAAGATCTGGTCTTAGAGATAAGATTGTTGCTCTGCAGAGTTCGATCAAGAGTTTTTGATCAAAGTTGAGAAGATTTCTTCGAATCTGAGTCGGACCCCGACTTTGGTATATCCATGGATGGTGCTTTGTTGTTTAGAGGAAGGCTGCGTGCGTGCACAAAGCGAAGAAGTTAAGAAAGAAATATTGAAGGAAGCACACCAGTCGGTCTTTACTATACACTCGGGAAGCACCAAGATGTACAAAGACTTGAAGGAACATTTTTGGTGGATTGGTCTAAAGGCGGATGTTGATGATTTTGTTGCCAAGTGTGAGACTTGCCAACGTGTGAAAGCCGTTCGACAACCTCCATCTGGATTACTTCAGCCTCTTCCTATTCCTAGTTGGAAGTGGGAGGATATCTCCATGGACTTTGTGACTAGCTTGCCTCGGACAAGTAAAGGCAATGACACTTGTGTGGGTGATTGTTGATAGGTTGACCAAATCAGCCCATTTCATTCCTATGAAGATCACTCATACTACGGATAAGCTAGCAAGGCTTTATGTGGATAATGTGGTTCGTGCATGGTGTGCCATTGAGTATTGTTTCGGATCGTGATCCTAGGTTCACCTCAAGGTTTTGGAATAGTTTGCAGAAGGCCTTGGGAACCCAATTGAACTTGAGTACAGCTCATCATCCACGATCGATGGACAATCCGAGCGGACAATTCAGACATTGGAAGACATGCTCGGATCTTGTGTGGTGGATATGGGTGGTAATTGGGATGAACACCTAGCTTTGGTTGAGTTTGCCTATAACAACAGTTATCAAGCAACAATAGGCATGGCTCCATTCAAGGCTTTGTATGGCAGTACTTGTAGGACACCTTTGTCTTGGATCGAGACAAGGTGAAAGAAAAGTCTTAGGTCCTGAGATGATTGAAGCTACAAGTGCTATGGTAGATATGATAAGAGAAAGGATTAAGTCTGCTCGGTCGAGACAGAAATCTTATCTTGATAAGAGAAGGACCGATTTGGAATTTCAAGTTGGAGAGAAAGTCTTTCTGAAGGTCTCACCAATGAAGGGTGTGATGAGATTCAATGTTAAGGGAAAGCTTAGCCCTCGTTACATTGGACCTTTCGAGATTTTGGAAAAGGTTGGACCTGTTGCGTATCGATTAGCATTACCTCCGCCTCTTGCTGGTGTTCACAATGTGTTTCATATTTCGATGCTCCGAAAATACATAGAGAATCCGGAACACATTTTGCAGCAAGCACACTGAAGGACTTAGTGCTGATTTGACCTATGATGAAGAACCGGCCGAAATCTTGGATAGGAAGGACAAGCAGCTGCGGAATCGCACCATTCCTTTGGTGAAGATTCGGTGGAAGAACCATACCCTTGAAGAAGCTTCTTGGGAGAAGGAAGAAGATATGAAGGAGAAGTTTCCTTACCTCTTTGGAAGCACAGGTACGCTTTCAATTTCGGGGACGAAATTTCTTAAAGGGGGGGAGAATGTAAAACCCAGCCCTAACCTTGACCCGAAAACCTTGTTATTTGTAGGTCCGATGACCCGAAGTAAAGTAAGAAGTCAGCTTTGGGCCATCCCAGTGGAGGACTTGGTGTCTGGCTTTGAATCCGTGAAAGTTGATGATGAGGTTCTATTTTTGGAAACTAAATCCTGATGAAGATCTGATTAGTTGATGGACTTGGAGTGCTCTCTATCTTGGTTTGAAGGCATTTCTACCTATTAGGTAAGTCACTTGACTCGTGTGCAAAACCCCTTTAGGATTGGATTTGATCTGGACCTTCAATTCCCCTGTTTTGGTCTTTGTCGGCATTGGTCGACCGATTGGTCGATTTGGGCCAGTCGACCAATCCACTCGACCAATGAGTCTTGTCTTTGGCAATTAGGTTGTTCTTGCTCTATTTAAGTCCAATCTCGAGTCCACTTCGTATTTGCTGCCTCCAAACTCTCTGGAACGAACCAAAGACCTCTGCAAGTCATCTCTCTTGCATCCTTGGTGTTTTCTTGACGGATCTTCGTCGAAACTCTTCTTTTTGCATCAAAAGGTATGTCTACTCTCTCTTCTTCTCCTCCATCTTTGTTTTTCTTTCCTTTTTGAGTTGAGACAGTAGAAGAGATGCTGCATTCTCTGTTGCAAACATCTCCGAACATGTTCTCATGATCATCCTAAGGATTTGAGGCTAGAACAATGATCTTAACCATGATCATTGCAAGCTTTTGAAGGAATCATGATCAAACCATGATCTAATCTTTGTTAAACTTCTAATCTGAATTCTGATCTCTTTGGATCTTCTATGTTGATCATGTTAGTAGTTAATTACTGTGTTTTCCTTCCATGATCCATAATCTATAGATCTCTAGTGTTCTCTTCTACCTTACTATGTGTTCTTCATGATGCATGGTAGTTACATATATGGTAGGTTTTATTTCCTTATTTAGATTTATGCTTCTAAGCCTTGTTCCTTGAAGATCTAAGTATGTTTTCATGATACCTTTACCTGAAGCAATGATCCATCCTCCTATTGTTCTTGTCTTTGTTTTCTATTTCAAATTCATCAAGATCCATGGTTGATTTAATTATGGTAACTTTTTGTTTCCTAATTTGGATCTTGATATCTTGATTTGATTGGTGTTTTGAGGTCCCCTATATGTTAGAATACTACTGATGTAGTCTACCCCTTGATTAGTACCCTTTTGAACCACCAAATTCGGATTTCATATCTTAAAACTACGATTTTATAGGCTCTCTTTATCTGCATTGGTCGACTGATTGGTCGATTTGGACGATCGACCAATCCACTCGACCAATGAGTACAGCAACTCCAGAATTGGTCTATGTTGGATGTTTTGGTATCTTTTCTGTTAGGGATCTTTCCTAATATGTTGTATATACTTGTTTAGGACCTTCTTCTCAAGTTTGCCGAGATCTTACTTGACTTCTTAGGATTCCTTTGCGAGTTATAAAAGGTAAGGATGGTTATTTCCTTAATTACATAGATAGCATGAATCTAGTTTCTATATTTGAATATCATAGATATGATTCCTAAATTAGATTCTTACAATGATATACTATTTGTTGCATAACTTTGATTACAGTAGCATTACTTATTCATATTAAATTGATTCATGTATGATTTACTTACCAATGTTATAAAAGTGATTGTAATTATTGATTTCTTTCCATATATGAAGTTACCATATATGTGATGATATGAATTGATGCATGTGTATGCTTAAGTATGGTTTGGAAAGGAGAGGTGTCCTTTTGACACTTCGTTCTTGGACTACTACGGGAATATTATGGGATGTTTCCGGAGATGCCCTCTGGACACCTTCCTAAACTGTTGGATGACATATCTAGGATTGTCTAGTAGTGTTTGGCTAGGATGTCCTGTTATGTCGACCCTAATCGGAGGGGTATTGAGACCGAACGACCCGTGGTAGCAATGGGGATTCATGGGCGCTCAAGACCGGTAACCAACCCGTGAGAGGACAGGAATCACATTGTGGGGGCCATTTATTGGTAGGGTTGCATATGGTTAGACTTGGGCTCACGGGCGCTTAAGACCGGTAACCAACCCGTGAGAGGACGTGAGAGCTTCCCGTTTACCATATGTGGATGATCAATAGGGTTGATGAGTCCGTAGTCAGGGACTATGAGGACTCTAGTGTGAAGGATACCGGAAAGGATCGTCGGGGACGAGGAATGGAAGTATCTGGATCGACTTGATGTAACTAAGTAGAAGACTTGCATTTGGCTAGGTTTTACCCTGACATGTGCCAGTACTTATACCAAATGGTTGTGAGAGAGTGTGTTGACTTAACCCCCTGCCATGGTTTGTCCTGAGGGATGAAGGACCCATTACCAATCGGCTGCTCAAGACCGGTGAAATGATCCGTGAGAGAATCCAAGATATCTTAAATGGTTGAGGATGTGAGTGGACCTTCCTAAAGAAGTACGGTGCTATGACTTAAAGCATGTCTGCCAATAGAGACCAGCATACATAGAGTTAGATTCATTCATTCATTGCTTGCCTCATATCATATTGCATTTATGTTTGTTCGGAATCCTGCCATTTATGTTATTATGGATTTTTAAGCGCCTTCTTGAGTTTCTTTGAAACTCATTCCGTTATTGTACAATGTTGTTAGACTATCCTGCAGTCTTGCGAGTACTATGACGGTCCCTATGAAGAAGCGCAAGGCGAAGAGGCATATCTCCAGGAAGGTGATTGCGGTTACCACAATTACTCTGAAGATCCCGCGAGTGGTTATGCTCCGTACGATGCTTAGTCCGACCATTGAGTGGAAGCGTCCTTGTGCCATTTATGAGATTTACACTTACAAGGATGTTGTCTATAAAGTGGAGAACAATTTAGTTACCCAATGTACTAGCTACTGGGATTAGATTTTATTTAGTTTATTCTCTTTAGAGCTACTTTTCCGCTGGTTGTAAAGTGGGATTTTTGCCTCACTTTACTTATCTGTTTGATACTCTGATTATATCTATTATTCTGATTCATTTATGATTCATTCTTTCTTCATTGGATCTATGATTTATCTTCCGCACTTTTATTATGATTGTTCATGATTATGTTATTGTTTATGTGGGAGGTTGATCACTCGATACCTGATCTTCGGGCTGTGGATCACACTCTCGGGTATGCCAGATAGGGTACCGGCTGGGAGGGCGTGACAACTTGAGCTTTCAATCATGTTCTTGGGTGGCTATGTCCTTACCCTTATCCTATGTCCGTTTATCTGTACTTGGTAAGGGAGAATGAGCTACACTACCCCAGTGAATATTATAACACAACCATGCTATAGTCAAATATCACATGCACATCCTCATCAACATAGATTATTCAATTTTATTGAAAACACATATTATAGAAAACACTGCTTTTCAAATCCTTTCAATTTCATTTCATCTTTCAATATTAGTCCTAAGCCTAGGAAAATCATAGAGGATGTACATCAGTCTATACAATTGAAGTGGCTTCAATCTTACCACCGAAGTGGCTTTAGACTTACCACCGTAGTGGCTTCGTGAAATCCCAGCACAAACCCTAGCCTGGACACCCTATTTGTTTTGGATGAAGAAGTGACTTGAATGATGTTTGACCTTGAAGGTGAACCTTGAGTTTAGTATGGATAGCTTTAGAAGGCCCTAGGAAGTCAGTTCAGACCTTTCCCTAAGTTGGTTGAAGGCCTTAGTGTCAGATTTGACCTTGGAGATCCAAAATTCAACAAGTTGAAGAAGGGAGACCCTTTTGTCGATCCCATTGAACAAGTAGCATTGACCAAAGCAACTCCGAAAACAGAATTTTTATTTTTGGAAGTTTTGGATTTTGGATCCTTTATATATTGCAACCTCGTTCTTAATTGTTTGGCCTCTCAACTACTGGAGAACGTGAGAAGAACCCTAGAGCCTCCTCCTCAAGCCAAGGAAGATCCCCAAGCATTCCACCAAGTTTCAATTTTGATTTTTTTTCTCATTCAAGGTTGGTATTCTACCTCTTTCTTCTCTAATCTCTTCTCCTTACTGTTATTTCTTATTGTTTTGATTATGAGGAAGGTATTACCCAACCTCTAATCTCCTTTGTCTTAGAGTGAATCCCCATTCACTCTACACTTTCCTCGAAGCCATATGGTGATTTTCCTTTTCATTAAGTTAGTTTTGATAGCATGATCTCTTCTTACTGTAGTTTCTATTCTAATTAGTGTTAGACTTGTTTCTCTTTAGTTTTCTATTACTAATTTACTATCTTCTATCTCTTTGAATGAATCCCCATTCATTCTAGCCTTTCCGTGTTGATCCATGGTTTTAGCCTAATAGGGATTTTGTTAGAATTCTATTCTATTGCCCTTATTAGATGTTTAAACCTTCATAGATAGTCTTAGTATGTTGTTGTGGAACTTCCCTTCAAATTTCGGAATTATTGGACTTCAAACGAAGAAGTTATGACCAATTTAGTGTATTATGTCCATCCTTGAATCGCTTGGTCGATGCTTTGGTCGATCCCATCAACCAAGGACCATCGACCAAAGGGATCAACCAAAGGGTTGCTGACAGCAGATTTTCTCTGTTTTGTCTCCGTTTCGACTCTGATCTTTTGGAATTACTTCTTATAGTCTATACATGTTTTCTCAAGCTTGTTTAGGTGATTTTGGGATTGTCCTCTGATCTCTTACTTGAAGATTATAATTTAGGAATACGAGGTGAGTATTCCACTCACAATTTGCATATTCACATACCTTGTTATGATGAGATTCGAATGCATGAGTTAGCTACTGTTGTTTTACTTTCTTTACATGATATTACTTTTGTAACTACAGTAGCATATTCATATTGAGATTTACATATTAGAATTGATTATTGAGAAATGTGAATTTGATTTGGACTATGATGTGAATGTGATATGTATGGAATCATGATATGATGTGAATGCCTAGGTTGTAGTTGTGGAATGGGGAATGCCCTTTTGGCATTTTTGTCTTTGGACTCTAGTGGAGATGGTATGGGACGGTTTCCTGTGGTGCCCCTTGACTCTTTCCCTGATTATTGGTTGACATACCTAGGGCATGTCTAGAAGTGTTTGGTTAGGAAACCCTAGCCATATCTAACCCCATCGGAAGGGGAATTGAGACCAAGTGACCCGTGGCAGCAATGGGGATTTGTGGGTGCTCAAGACCAGTAACCAACCCATGAGAGGACATGAATCACACTGTGGGGACCATTCATTGGTAGGGTTGCATGTGATAGACTTGGGCTCGTGGGCACTCAAGATTGCGGCAAGTATTAGAGGACACGAGAGCTTCCTGTTTACTATGTGTAATGACCAATAGGGTTAAGAGTCTACATAGCCGGGAAGGAGACAGTGACTCTAGGGGGAAAGGTACCGGAAAGAATCGCGAGAAGCAAGGAATGGACGTATCTAACCCTAAGTAGATGTGACTTAGTTGATGACTTGCATTGGGCTAAGATTAACCCTATACACGCGTCAGTACTCAGACCAATTGGTGATGTGAGAGAGTGTTGACCTAAACCCTAGCCAAGGTATGTCCAGGAAGGTTTCAGGACCCATTTACCAAACGGAGAACCCAAGATGTCGGGAAGGCTGAGGGAGAGTGATTTGAGACCCACCCAAAGGAGTATGGTGCTATGACTTAAAGCGTGTCTGCCAATAGAGACCAGCATACATATATATAGAGTTAGAAGCATACTTGCATTTATTGTTTCATATCATTGCATTTATGATTGCCTTGGATTGTGTGCGAAGATGTTTATTGTTATTAGACTACTTGCTAAGTTCTTTTTGAGCTTAGCCTTCGGGGGACTTGTTTTTAGGTGACCTTGCAGGTTCGGAAGAGAACCCGTGCTATGGTACGGAGGACCCTTCCTCATATGATGCAGCTCTGGAAGTCTCTAGAGAAGTTATGACCAGTGGGCCAACCAACCCACAGGTTTGGACTACGTTGACGACTCCTAATGACAGCCGCTGGCATCATCTTGTTCGCTGATGGGATCATGAGCTAGATGATGACCCGAAGTTACAAGAGCACAACCCTACAGTGAAGAAGATGAAGACTGAAGAAGAAGGGGAGCCAACAGAAGATTTTATTAGTTTACTTTATTCTCCTAGACTTTTACTTTTATTTGTAATAGCATAGATCTGGCTTTAGTTTTTGATCTACCTTCTGCATTTGTCTATGGGGTATATTTCCGCTATACTCTACAGTTTCTTTTGATTGGTATCTTATTATTTCTGCACTCTGATATTGTTTAGTGATCCTTTTGAGATCCTTTCTCGACTTTTATTATTAAATTACTTGAATACAATGATTTGTTCTTGCTTTTGATTATATTATTGTGCTAAGTGAATATGATCGTTCCTAAACTTGATCTTCGGGGCTGTGGATCACACCTCCAGGTAATCCAAATAGGGTACCGGCTAGGTGGATGTGACAGCTTCAGGCTTACCACTGTAGTGGCTTCTGTCACATCCACTCAGTCAGTAACCTACCAGGCATACCCAAGTATGTGATCCACAGTCCCAAGGATCAAGTATCGAGCAACCATGCCTCCCACATATAACACAATCATGAACAATAATAATCATGGTAAAGCATATAATAAATGAAATCATGAATAAGATAAGAACAAATAATCATAGTGCGGAATAAAATGATACCAAATATATAATAAAAAGGAAGGAAGTGAGCAGAATTCACTCCCTCAGTACACAGCGAAAAGTAGATCAATGAAAGTTAAGTTAAGGTTTACAGATCCAAAATTTAAAAGAGTATAATTGTATCAAAGTTTAAGCTACGGTCTCCTCGGTCTTATACAAGATATCCTCATAGATATAAACATAGGAAACCAAACATGGCCTTTCCCACACTAAGGTCGGGCTAATCTTGGTACGGAGGGTAACCACCCTCGGTATCTTCACCTTGACCTTCATAGTAGCTAGGACCTTCAAAATAGTATGAGGAATCCGGGTCCGTCACGAGAAAGGAGCCATTAACATCTTCGACACCTGCAGAGAAATCTAACAAAACAATTGCACAAAAAGGAATGAGTTCGAGAGAACTCAGCAAGGCAGTTATTCCATAATACATAAACCATATGATACAAGTCATAACATGATTCAAGATGATATGAAACACATGATGTAAATATGATTCTAACTCTACATATGCTAGTCTCTATGGTAGACATGCTTTAAGTCATAGCACCATACTTCTTTAGGTAAGTCTCAATCACTCAGCACCGGTGGGAATTGGGTCTTGCATCCCTCTAGAAATATCCATGGCTGGGGTTTCGGTCATCGCTCTCTCACATCACCATTTGGTCTAAGTAGTGGCGCATGTCAAGGTAATGCCTAGCCCAATGCAAGTCATCTACTTAGTCATATCATGTCAAATCCAGATACGTCCATTCCTTCCATCCCAGGATTCTTTCCAGTATCCTTCACACTAGAGTCAACAGATATTACTCACCGGACTCACCAACCCTATTGGTCATCCGCAAACAGTAGACGGGAAGCTATCACGTCCTCTCACGGATATAACCCACCGGTCTCGAGCGCCCGGTGAGCCCAAGTCTAGCTATTTCCAAGCCTACCAATGAATGGCCCTTTTCAGGTATCCGCAATTTGATTTGTGTCCTCTCACGGGTTGGTTACCGGTCTTGAGCACCCATCAAACCACACTACTACCACGGGTCGTTCGGTGTCAATGCCCTTCCGATTTGGGTTTGATACAACAGGGATGTCCTAGCCAACACATCTAGACAAGTCCTATGTATGTCACCCAATAATCCGGAAAAGCATCGATGGGCATCTTCAGAAAACATCCCATACTATTCCCTCCGATGTCCAAGAATAGAAATGTCAAAAGGACATTCTCCAATCCCAAATCATACTTATCCAATCACATTCTCAGTTTCATCATATCATACATACATGATACATCATCATATTGAAAGATACATCATAACATCACCTGATCAAGTGCATAAGTAAATAACAAGAATGAATAGACATGATAAACAAAAGTAAATAAACATGATGCTACTGTAGCAAGGTACCTACAGTAGTCATATGATGTCCAAATACAACCAATAAACTAAGCCTACTAAGTTGACAACATTAGTGTAATAATCACATAGTCTATGTCATATGGGTATAACCGTCCTTACCTTAAGTCACGATGATGATAATCCAAAGGTCACAAAAGAATGATCCAAAGATAGTATTAAGACCCTAGACAAACATAAATAAAAGATTAGAAAAGAAATCGAGAAAATCGGAGGTCGAACGGATCAAACCAGCGAAGTACACAATTCAGAAACTGATTGATTGACTGACTTGGTCGACCAAGTGAATAGTGTCAGGGCTGAATAGTGATTTTTTGCCCGAAATCGATCTTCCGGGGCTCGAATCAATCCAAAACTTGAAGGGATTCATTGTAACAGTATAAGAACACTATCTAACATGTAATTAGCATAATCTAATGGTCTAATTAGGAATCCCCAAATTGAAACCCTAAGTTCTAAAGACAAGAATCATAGCATCAATTGAAATCAAATAAAATTGTAGAAGGAATTAGCTAGGGGAATTGATAAGAAATGGATTAGGATCATATGCTGGCATAGAACATAGACTTAGCATACTACATACCTCAATTTAGGACAAGAATGCAAGAAGTTAAGAAGAGAATCATAGCAATGCATATGCAAGAATCACAATGATAGCATAGCATAGGTAGAAATGGAATAAGATCATGGATTAAGCAAGAGTGAACACTTGAAGTGATGGTTGCAAGGTTGCAGCATCAACTCCAAGGTTACAACAGCAAGAAAAGAAAAGAAAAGAGTAGGATAGAGAGTGAGAATGAGGAATCATACCTTGTAGGTGCAAATGGAGACAAGATGCAATGATTGGCAATGATTTGAATGGAATAATCTTTGCCACTACCAAGGAGGTGCTTTGGGAGACTCTCCCCACGTTCTCAACAAGCTTAAAATGTAAAATAGGGTTCAAGACTCAAGAAACACTTAGTAGAGAAGAGAAAATCCAAAAAGCATCTTTTTCTCAGATTTGGGCATCCTTTGGTCGACTGGCTTGGTTGACCTGCCCAGTCGACCAAGCATGGACATCATGCTTGATCCAAGGAAATGAAAGGCTAGATTGATCCTAATTGAGTTGGGTTGTCTCCTACAAGTCAATTAACAAGTCTAGAGTAGAGAAATAGCTTCAAAACAAGACCAGAAGCGCATCAAGTACTTCAACTAAGCTTCTCCTCTTCTAGGTGCAGTTTCTCACTAAACACTGACAGTGTATCCAAGTAAGGGGCATCACTGTCAATGTCCATGGGCTCCGAATCATACACCAAGTCTTCAACCACGAGGGCCCACAAGTCTTTACTTCCACCACTCTGGGTCTTCGGACCTACAAACATCAAAGTTTCCAGGTCAGGGTCAGTGTTAGGATAGGGCTGGGTTTCACATTCTCCCCCCCCCCCCTTAAAAGAAATTTCGTCCTCGAAATTGAAAGAGTACCTGTGCTTCCAAAAAGATGAGGAAACTTCTCCTTCATGTCTTCTTCTTTCTCTCATGAAGCTTCTTCAAGGGTATGGTTCTTCCACCGAATCTTCACCAAAGGGATGGTGCGATTCCCCAACTATTTGTCCTTTTTGTCTAGGATCTCGGCTGGCTCTTCATCGTAGGAAAGATCAGCACTGAGTCCTTCGGGTGCTTGTTGTAGTATGTGTTTTGGGTTCTCTATGTACTTCCGATTGAAACATGAAATACATTATGAACTCCGACAAGAGATGGGGCAAGGCCAAACGGTATGCAACAGGTCCAACCTTCTCCAGAATCTTGAAGGTCCAATGAAATGAGGGCTAAGCTTTCCTTTCACATTGAATCTCATCACCCCCTTCATAGGTGATACTTTAAGGAAAACTTTCTCTCCAATCTGAAATTCTAAATCGGTTCTTCTCTTGTCGGCATAAGATTTCTATCTAGACTGGGCAGACTTGATCTTTTCTCTAATCATATCAACCATTGCACTTGTAGCTTCAATCATTTTTGGACCCAAGACTCTTCTTTCACTGGTCTCGGTCCAATACAAAGGCGTCCTACAAGTATTACCATACAAAGCCTTGAATGGAGCCATGCCTATTATTGCTTGATAATTGTTGTTATAGGCAAACTCAACCAAAGCTAAGTGTTCATCCACTACACAAGATCTAAGCATATCTCCAAGATTTGAATTGTCCGCTCAAATTGTCCATCAGACTGTGGATGATGAGTTGTGCTCAGATTCAATTGGGTTCCCAAGACTTTCTGCAAACTATTCCAAAACCTTGAGGTGAACCTAGGATCACGATCAGAAACAATACTCACTAGCGCTTTGTGCAGACAAGCCACATTGTCTACATAAAGCCTAGCTAGCTTATCCAAGTATGAGTGATCTTCATAGGAATAAAATGGGCTGATTTGGTCAACCTATCAACAATCACCCACACAGTGTCATTACCTTTACTTGTCCGAGTCAAGCTAGTCACGAAGTCCATAGAAATATCTTCCCACTTCCAACTAGGAATATGAAGGGGCTGAAGTAATCCAGACGAGGGTTGACGAACGGCTTTCACATGCTGACAAGTCTCACACTTGCCAACAAAATCTTCAACATCAGCTTTCAAACCAATCCACCAAAAATGTTCCCTTAAGTCCTTGTACATCTTGGTACTTCCAGAGTGTACTGTAAAGATTGACTGGTGTGCTTCCTTCAATATTTCCTTCTTGATTTCTTCAACAGCCAACACACAAAGTCTACCTCTAAACAATAAGGTACCATCCATAGACATACTAGAATCAGGGTCCATTTCGAGATTCAAAGCAATCTTCTCAATTTTCTCTTTCAACTCTTGATCAGAACCTTGCAGAGAAACAATTATGTCTCTAAGGGTGGATCTTGCTGTCATGGCAGAAACAACATAATCCGAACCTTCAGAAACAACTTCCAAATCAAAACCCGCAATCAAAGACAACAAAGGTTGACTCAAAGCATTCAAGTCCAACACTTTCTTCTGACTTTTCCTGCTAAGTGCATCAGCAACAACATTAGCCTTACCAGGGTGATACTGAAGTCATAGTCATAATTAGAGACCAATTCTAACCATCTTCTTTGTCCCATGTTCAATTCCTTCTGGGTAAAGAAATACTTCAAACTCTTATGATCTGTGAAAATAGCGATCTTCTCACCATACAGGTAATGTCTCCAAATCTTCAAAGCAAAGACAATAGTGGCAAGCTCTAAATCATGAGTGGGGTAGTTCTGCTCATAATTCTTCAATTGCCAAGAGGCACAGGCCACTACTTTACCATGTTGCATCAGCACGCAACCCAAACCAATCTTAGAAGCATTAGTGTAGACTGTCAAACCACCGGAACTATCAAGTATAGTCAAAACTAGAGCATTTGTCAATCTAACTTTCATCTCTTCGAAATTCTTCTCACAAGCTTCGGTCCACACAAACTTCTCTTCCTTTCTAGTTAGCTTAGTCATAGGAGCAGCCAACCTAGAAAAGTTCTGAATAAACCTTCTATAGTATCCCGCCAATCCAAGGAAACTTCTTATCTCAGTCACAGTCTTCAGTCTTTCCTAGTCGGCAACTGCTTGCACCTTCTCAAGATCAACACGAATACCTTTGGCTGAAACTACATGGCCGAGAAATACTACCCTTGAGAGCCAAAAGTCACACTTGCTAAACTTAGCATAGAGCTTCTTTTCTCTCAACCTTTGCAACGTGAAATTTAGGTGTTTTACATGCTCTTTTTTGTCCTTCGAATAGATCAAGATGTCATCAATGAAAACGATCACAAACTTATCAAGCACATCATGAAATACTCGGTTCATGAGATCCATGAACACAGCAGGAGCATTAGTTAAACCAAAAGGCATAACTCTAAACTCATAATGTCCACATCTTGTTCTAAACGCTGTCTCGAAGATATCACTAGACTTCACTTTCAATTGATGATATCTAGACCTCAAATCAATCTTTGAGATCACAACTGCACCTTTCAACTGATCGAAAAGATCATCAATCTGGGGCAGCGGATATCTATTCGTGACGGTCGACTTATTCAACTCCTGGTAATCAATGCATAGACGCATGCTATCGTCCTTCTTCTTCACAAACAAGACTGGAGCTCCCCAAGGTGATACACTAGGCTGTATAAAACCTCTCACTAAGAGCTCATTCCTTTGTGTTTGCAACTCTTCTAACTTGGTAGGTGCCATTCTATACGGAGCTTTAGATACCGGAGCAGCTTTAGGAGTTAAGTCAATGGAAAACTCAACTTCTCTATCAGGGGGCAGTCCTGACAAATCATCTGGAAACACATCAGAAAAATCACAAACAACCTTGACTTCTTCAAGCCTCTTCCCTTCCTTGACCTTGCTTCCAGGTGAAGCACTTTCCACTAATGCGTAGACTTGCATCAATGCGGTCAAAGTCTTCTTATTAATCCTTCTTTTTCACCTTGGAACTCAAAAACTGAATTCTCACTCAGCTGAAACTGAATTCTCTTTGAAGAACACAAGATTACAGCATTGTGGGATGTCAGCCAATCAATTCCCAAAATTACATCAAAGTCCTTCATATCAAACAACACTAAATTCGCCTTCAAATTATTTCCACAAACCTACACAGGACAATCTTCTAACACTCTATCTAGTTTCACAATAGACCCAACAGGAGTACTAATCATCAAACAGCTAGATAAGCTTCTGGGTGTTCTAGGTGTTAGGTTAATCTTCATAGCAAATGTAGATGAAATGAACGAATGAGATGCACCCATACCAAATAGAACAAATGCATGCATAGAAGCAACTAACAATGTACATGTGACAACATCATGACATGGATCCTGTTCAACACTAGACATGCTGAACACTCTACCAGAGGGAGGAGCAGGGGCAGGAGTAGAAGCACTTCTCACAATAAGGGCAATAGGCTGAGCAGGCTTCTCCGGACAAAAACGAGCATAATGACCAGTTTGCTTGCAAAAGAAACAACTAGAATCCTTCTGTCCAATAGGAGTCGCTACAGCAGGAGGTCTCTGAAATGCAGGTCTAAGATTAGCAATCCCAGGCCGAGAAGGATAAACAACTCCTGCAGGTCTAACTCCACTAGGTTGACTATGCTGGCCCGCATGAGTGACACCTGAACTCTGTCCAACACTCCTTGGCTGAAAGGTAGGAGTGGGATATGGTGCAGGTCTCATGAATCGATGATCAGGGTGGTCAACATAACCAGGGTTCCTCAGCTGCCAAGGCCTCTAGACGCGAACATTTTCTCTTTCTGTCTCTTCCAACTTCTTAGAATTCTGTACTACCTAGGCATAGTTCTCGAGAGGGAGAACGGTGAGTTATGCCTTTATCGATGGCTGCAGTCCTTTGAAAAACTTCTTCACCTTCGCATTGTCAGGCTTGATCGAATCAGGGGCAAAAAAGAATAGCTCTTCAAATTTCTATTAGTAGTCCAGCACAGACAAAGAACCTTGAACCAATGCCATGAATTCTGCCTCCTTGGCATCCTTCTCCACTTCAGGAAAGTAATTCTTACAGAATGCTTCTTTAAACACTTCCCATGAAACAACACCTGCATGGAGGTCTTCAAGAATGGGGCGAGTCGAAGTCCACCATGCATCTGCCTCATGCTGAAGCTTTTGCTCGGCGAAAAGAACTTTTTGGGTATCTAAACACTGCAAATTCTGGAAGGCCTTCTCTAATTCCCTGAGCCATTTGTTAGGAAATAGAGCATCTTTGGTTACACTGGTGAACGACGGCACCTGCAGTTTCAGAAAACTTTCCATCAACCTAGCATGCAGGGTCCCAGTGAACCTCTCCACATACGGGGCTACAACATTTGGGTTCCTTTGCCCGCCAGCATGAGCTTCGCCATGAATTGCCATGAAACTAGTCATCATCTGAGTAAACTGAGCTGCCTGTTGCTGCATCATGTTATTCATAACATTAGCAATATCCCGAAAGCTTCCGATTTCAGGAGCACCCGAAAGGTCAGTTGTGGTGTGACTGTTCTCTTGCGGTCTGTTGGTCTGAAGTACTAGTAGACATCTCACCATTCCCGGTGCTACCGGAACCCACAAGTCGGTTTCTCAAGACAACCATTATGCAAAAACAAAGATGACAACACCAACATCGAAGATTCATCAACAACTTCAAGACCAAGTGATTAGAATGCTCAAATCATACTTAGAATCATCAACATAGCAAGCAAACAATCAAACATAGGTCAAAAATCCAAAAATCAAGCTGAAAATCCAAGCAAAATCCAAAACAGGGCATTCTGTCCTCCTTTGGTCGACCGGCTCAGTTGACCAAGCAAATTCAGCACACGAATTTTGGGTTTTAAACCCCATTTTCACTTCATTTCTCACTTCAAACTCAATTTTCTCAAAGAGGGGCTCTGGAGAACCATCTTGCCAAGGTTTCCAAAGAGATTCAAAGTGTTTAGAAGCTTTAACAACATCAACACAACACACTTAGAAAATCAAAACAAGGTAAGCACTATTCATCATCTTCTCAAGTTGGTTTCTTTGCTTAGATTTCTTGAAATACCATGTTTAACTTGTTCTAGGTTAGAAACATGTTCATGTATGCTTAGTAACATAATCCCATAGTTTCCATGCAAAAACAAGCCTTAAACATCAAGCAAACACAAAAACACCAACCTGCTTTCGCTGACGCAACCGAAATCCCCAAATTTATAAAAATTTCGATTACTCCCAAACCGCTAGGAATTTGAACATCAAATCAGTTGTCACATGCTAGAAATGATATGCTAGAGGTACTCATGCAATTCATTTCAACCAATTTCGATGTCTTTAAAAATCCCCAATTTTGACCTAAGAAGCCAAAAATCCCCTTTTCTAGCTTGCTGAATTTTTCGCTTTAGGCCGCGATTTCGATGGGTTTCCTTCAATTAAACATCATAAGCATGCAATTCAAGGTATTACGCACATGCTAGTTTGTTCAATTTGAATTTTCCCCAAAATAAAAAATTTCTGAAAAATTATGAAAATGCCCTCCTTGTCTAAACTTCTTTGGTAATTCCCTAACATTGACTTGTTTAATCTTTTTCTATAGGTACAGACATCATGCAGCGACAGGGACGAGGAGGAGGCCATGGTAGAGGTAGGCTAGTAGGAGCCAGGAGAGGTAGAGGACAGGCTCTGCCTCAGCCACGAGAGGAGGTCATAGACAAACATAGATTCACGACACCACAGGCAGAGTTCCTCTATGAGACATACTTCGGACACTACCACATCGAGCATGGTCGAGTACTACAGTTGCGAGAGTTGAGCACATTTAGGATCAGATGACGGTTCGACATGATGAGATGGACACACCTGTTTACAGAGGATCTATCGGTGTATCCAAAGTTTGTTCGGTTGTTCTATAGCAACTTGACTTCATTTGAGGAGGGCTTGGGGCCAGATTCACTATAGCTGGTACTAGCTAATCAGGTCAGAGGGACATGGATCCGCTTCACTACTCGTACACTTGCAGAGATCTTCGGGGTACCCTTCTACCCACATGCTTGTGTATGGATTCCAGCTAGTGCCAGGATTGATAGACATATCCTTCCATATGAGTTACATGAGATATGTGCTACTCTATGGGATGACGATCGATGCCACCATCCACTGATCAGTGGAGAGATGACTCCAGCAGCGAGGGTGATCTGTCAGATTGTGGGTAGGAACATCATGCCTAAGGCAGGACATCACCATAAGGTGTTCGTGATGGATGCCTTGGTCATATATTCAATTTATCTGGGGTTTGAGATAGATCTGACATATATCGTCCAGAATGTCATGATCGATATAGTAGAGTGCCCGAGTATGAGGAATCTCTGTTTTGGACGACTATTGACACGCATATTCAGACATTTCGAGGTGAGACTTGAGGACGAGGAGAGGACAAACAGGGACATGGAATATCTGATCAGCACGAGGACCATTGGACTCATGCAGCTAGATGGTGCTAAGAGGTCACCGGGTCCGGAGGATGAGTCTGAGTCCGAGTATGAGGATGAGGTGGCACCAGTTAAGGGACAGGATGGAGAGGATGCAGAGATGCCTGATGCTGGTCAGGATGATTAGGGGATTCCTGCATCACACTTTGAGGTAAGGGCCCATCACATGCCGCTCCAAAGACACCTGATCTATATGCACAGATGCTTTCCATGACTTCCATGCTAGAGAGGATGGAGGTCAAGCAGGAGCAGATGTATTAGAGGATGGAGTTGAGACAAACACAGATAGAGTCCAAACAGGAGTATATGCAGTCTTAGCTCACACAGATTTCGGACGATGTCAGGGTACTTCGAGATCAGAGGCGGTCTCCTAGATAGACATATTGTACTAGGATTTCAGTTTATGCTTTCTATATGTAACTTGATGTAAAACTTTCTTAAGTTAATGAAATTCACTTTGTTTCATTCTATTATTGTGCATAATTATGGTATATTATTCAACAAATCACTTATGCTTCATTAATTAAGTTTCTAGTCCGAGTTATCTATTACTCACTCTAAGAATACAAGAGTCACTTCTGGATCTATGACTTAGGAATGTTCCGTTATCGTTTTTGTGGTTGGGGTTTCACTTGAAGTTGTGCTTTGATACCACTCTGTCACATCCACCCAGCTGGTACCCTACCAGGCATACCCGGGTATGTGATCCACAGTCCCAAGGATCAAGTATCAAGCAACCATGCCTCCCACAAACACGATAACACAATCATGAACAATAATAATCAAGGTAAAGCATATAATAAATGAAATCATGAATAAGATAAGAACAAATAATTAGAGTGTAGAATAAAATGATACCAAATATATAATCAAAAGGAAGGAAGTGAGCGGATTCACTCCCTCAGTACACAGCGGAAAGTAGATCAATGAAAGTTAAGGTTTACAGATCCAAAATTTAAAAGAGTATAATTGTATCAAAGTTTAAGCTACGGTCTCCTCAGTCTTATACAAGATATCCTCATAGGTATAAACATAGGAAACCAAACATGGCCTTTCCCACACTAAGGTCGGGCTAATCTTGGTATGGAGGGTAACAACCCTCGGTATCTTCACCATGACCTTCATAGTAGCTAGGACCTTCAGAGTAGTATGAGGAATCCGGGTCCATCTTGAGAAAGGAGCCATCAGCTTCTTCGACATCTGTAGCGAAATCTAACAAAACAATTGCACAAAAAGGAATGAGTTCGAGAGAACTTAGCAAAGCAGTTATTCCATAATCCATAAACCATAAACCATATGATACAAATCATAACATGATGCAAGATGATATGAAACACATGATGTAAATATGATTCTAACTCTACATATGCTAGTCTCTATGGTAGACATGCTTTAAGTCATAGCACCATACTTCTTCAGGTAAATCTCAATCACTCAGCACCGGTGGGAATTGGGTCCTGCATCCCTCTCGGACAATCCATGGCTGGGGTTTCGGTCATTGCTTTCTCACATCACCATTTGGTATAAGTAGTGGCGCATGTCAAGGTAAAGCCTAGCCCAATGCAAGTCATCTACTTAGTCATATCATGTCAGATCCAGATACGTCCATTCCTCCCATCCCGGGATCCTTTCCGGTATCCTTCACACTAGAGTCAACAGATATTACTCACTGGACTCACCAACCCTATTGGTCATCCACAAATAGTAGACGGGAAGCTCTCACGTCCTCTCACGGATATAACCCACAGGTCTCGAGCGCCCGTTAGCCCAAGTCTAGCTATTTGCAACCCTACCAATGAATGGCCCCTTTCGAGTATCCGCAATGTGATTTATGTCCTCTCACGGGTCGGTTACCGGTCTTGAGTGCCCATCAAACCACACTACTACCACGGGTCATTCGGTCTCAATGCCCTTCCGATTCGGGTCTAATACAACAGGGATGTCCTAGCCAACACATCTAGACAAGTCCTATGTATGTCACCCAATAATCCGGGAAAGTGTCGATGGGCATCTTTGGAAAACATCCCATACTATTCCCTCCGATGTCCAAGGACAGAAATGTCAAAAGGACATTCCCCAATCCCAAATCATACTTATCCAATCACATTCTCAGTTTCATCATATCATACATACATGATACATCATCATATTGAAAGATACGTCATAACATCACGTGATCAAGTGTATATGTAAATAACAAGAATGAATAGACATGATAAACAAAAGTAAATAAACATGATGCTACTGTCACAAGGTACCTACAGTAGTCATATGATGTCCAAATACAACCAATAAGCTAAGCCTACTAAGTTGTCAACATCAGTGTAATAATCACATAGTCTATGTCATATGGGTATAACCATCCTTACCTTAAGTTGCGATGATGATAATCCAAAGGTCACAAAAGAATTATCCAAAGATGGTATTAAGACCCTAGACAAACATAAATGAAAGATTAGAAAAGAAATTGGGAAAATCGGAGGTCGAACGGATCAAATCGGTGAAGTAAACAATTCAGCAACTGATTGGTTGACTAACTTGGTCGACTGACCCAGTCGACCAAGTGAACAGTGTCAGGGCTGAATAGTGATTTTTTGCCTGAAATCGATCTTCTGGGGCTCGGATCGATCTGAAACTTGGAGGGATTCATTGTAACAGTATAAGAACACTATCTAACATGTAATTAGCATAATCTAATGGTCTAATTAGGAATCCCCAAATTGAAACCCTAAGTTCTAAAGACAAGAATCATAGCATCAATTGAAATCAAATAAAATTGTAGAAGGAATTAGCTAGGGGAATTGATAAGAAATGGATTAGGATCATATGTTGGCATAGAACATAGACTTAGCATACTACATACCTCAATTTAGGACAAGAATGCAAGAAGTTAAGAAGAGAATCATAGCAATGCATATGCAAGAATCACAATGATAGCATAGCATAGGTAGAAATGGAATAAGATCATGGATTAAGCAAGAGTGAACACTTGAAGTGATGGTTGCAAGGTTGCAGCATCAACTCCAAGGTTACAACAGCAAGAAAAGAAAAGAAAAGAGTAGGATAGAGAGTGAGAATGAGGAATCATACCTTGTAGGTGCAAATGGAGACAAGATGCAATGATTGGCAATGATTTGAATGGAATAATCTTTGCCACTACCAAGGAGGTGCTTTGGGAGACTCTCCCCACGTTCTCAACAAGCTTAAAATGTAAAATAGGGTTCAAGACTCAAGAAACACTTAGTAGAGAAGAGAAAATCCAAAAAGCTTCTTTTTCTTTGATTTGGGCATCCTTTGGTCGACTAGCTTGGTCGAGTGGCCCAGTCGACCAGGCCAGTCGACCAAGCATGGACAGCTTGCTTGATCCAGGGAATTGAAAGGCTAGATTGATCCGAATTGAGTTGGTTTTTCTTCTACAAGTCAATTAACAAGTCTAGAGTAGAGAAATACCTTCGAAACAAGACTGGAAGCACATCAAGTACTTCAACTAAGCGTCCCCTCTTCTAGGTGCAGTTTCTCACTGAACACTGACAGTGTATCCAAGTAAGGCATGGGCTCCGAATCATACACCAAGTCTTCAACTTCGAGGGCCCACAAGTCTCTTCTTCCACCACTCCGGGTCTTTGGACCTGCAAACATCAAAGGTTCTGGGTCAGGGTTAGGATAGGGCTGGGTTTCATAGCTTCAGTCTATCACTTTAGTGGCTTCAGTCTACCACTTTCGTGGCTTCAGTCTTACCATTGAAGTGGCTTCAGACTCAAGGCACAAGGCCATGTACAACTCATAGACTATTATCATTTGCTTAGACTCAATTTTTCCAATTTACAGTCTTGCCGCGAGGGTTGTGCTCGTCAGAACGATGTCCTTTAATCCATTTCAGTCTTGCGTTTGTAAAATTCTTTACATGAACAATCACTTATCATTATGTTTGAAACAAGTATATATTTCAAACCAAAATACAATCATGTGTAAACAAATTAATGTAGTTTATCACTCATCATATAGTCATAAGTTAAATACAGAGTTCTTATAGTCATTCAGTACCCTCATCTCATTCTTTTTATAATTGACGATTCATTCATCTATAAGATATAGTAACACTATATAATTTATTGAGTATCACCTAGTACCTTTTAGTCATGCATACATGTCACACTCCACAATCATACACTACAGTCATACATATATCTATTAGTGGAGTTATAGTACTCACACCACAAACTACAATCATACAACATAAGTTGGGTTATAATACTCACATCATACACTACAATCATGCAACACAAGTTGAGTTACAATACTCACTTGTCTTTTCAGTCCAAATATCCTTTCTTCAAGGTCAAGATGATTTTATACGAATGTCTTTTCCTTGGAATCGTTCACGATCATATCAACACCTAAACCGCTGAGTGAATATTGTCAATGTAGTCTTACATTAGTGATAATCCTACACTCAGGTTCATTCCTCCTCTCTTCTATCATACACTCTTCCCTTACAAATCAAAGCATGGCTCCAAAACTTCATTAATCTAGTTTAACTCCTTTTTCTAGGCTCCATATGAATTTTCATAATCCAGTAGAGTCTTAATGCTTCACTTGACAGGAGTGTAGCATCAGTATACTTGTTTCGAACGCTTCACTTGTGTCCTACACACATTAACTAGAGTCATATTTTGCCCCATTTTCAATCCAAACTTTGGGGCTTCTGGTTCTACAGTCTCACTTTCTCATAACCTTTATGATCTATGTTGAATTGCACATGGTTCCAATATATGTATCATCAAATTTCTAAGAATCTAACACCATGATTATCAATTTTATTTATAATTCTAACACCATGATTATCAATTTTATTTATAATTCTAACACCATGATAATCAATTTTATTTATAATTCTAACACCATGATAATCAATTTTATTTATAATTCCTCCAACTAGAATATAGATAAAAAATTTCTACTCAAATTAGGGTGGTGAAGCTTTCGGTCTTACCTTAGAAGATAGATTTGCAGCTCCTCTCTCTCTCTCTCTCTCTCTCTCTCTCTCTCCCCCTTAACTTTTACTATCAAAATCTCTTCTTATTCTCCTTTTTGCATTTTATACCAATAATATTTTTTTATTAATATATATGTATCATGATATTCTTAAACATACAATAACATAGCTTGCATTAACATCACAAACCCACCCTCCACCTCTTCCTCTACATGGAGGTGGAAGGTGACTGGGGCAGTTGGGAAGGTGAGAGGTTCCCCTTTGCTCTTCCTCTACCCCACTATATATGTATATATTACAAATATCACATATAATAACCACATGCTTTTTTTACCTCACTGAGTGGGTTTTACTTATGGGCCTTCCTTTGTGGGCCCACTTCGATATCTTATGTAGGACCCACTTAACCATCTATTGTGGGTACCTTTGGGTTCAAAAAATTATGCTGATCATTTTTCTGCTTTCAGTTCTATCTAATTCCATCCTTTGTGGGGCCTACAAGCAATATTGAGTTTCAACCAAAATACTAATTGGAGTCCAATCATATCTAAAGTATCATTTAATTACATTTGAGTGATTTGGTTAAACCACCAAACAAACCATCCGGACACATGGTCCAACAACCGTGATCCTTTAATAGTCTTAAGTATAGAAACATTCCAACATAATGTAAAATTAATAATATAAAAAGATGTGGGGCATCACACGTGGAGTGCACCCAGAGTAGAGACCCTGCATTTGACTAGGTAAGTCTCAACATGCACAAGTTCATGCCAATGTTCGTGATGAGTGAATGGTGAGGATGATGAGGGACTGGGAGCCTAGTGTGGGCATACTATCCCTTGACCCTAGTCATGGTATGGAGTGTGGCCCTTACCCTATAACCCCAGTCGTGCACTTTCTTTACATGGATTGAGAGATCACCCTTGAGGACTGGTTACTGTTAAGGTATATTACCGTACTTAAAAGACATGCGTTTTGTATATTAGTTGGATGGCATGTATGGCAGCATCACATGCATATGATTGTGCTTGCTTTCCTCCTCATGAGTTCAGTGGAACTCACCCCTTGAGGAATCTTTCCTTTTCACATGAAGTCACAGATGTGGGCCTACTCTAGTGAGGAAGGCAAGGCGTAGATAGATTAGAACGCAACTGGATTTTACTTTCATTTATTATCCTAAAATTTGAATAGAATATATAGAACCTCATAAGTAAAGGAAACTATTGATACTTTCTCTTTTGAATCATTGTAAGATATTTAGTTATTTCTATTGTGAATGTTGTGGACCTATGTTACTTATGGTACTGCATTGGCTGATCTAAGGAGGGGCTTATGTTGGAACCCCGTTTTGTCAAGCTAATCAAGATAGCCCCCGCGTTGGGATATTACACCAAGTACTAATATTTCACAAATGGAAAGAGCGCTAGAGGGGAAAATTCAAGAAAATAGGAAGTGGATGGGGGGAATTTCAAAAAAGTGAGGGGGGGGGGGGCAAGTATTGATATTTAAAACATTGAAGAAAGGTCCCAAGGGAAATTTTCAAAAGGTTGGAGAACAAAATTTTCAAAAATGAGGGAGTACCTAACAACCCCTTATTACATGAACCCTAATAACCTTACCACTAAGTTCTAGAGTCACAAGTATGCTAAGTATATCTCTTATTTCCCCAGGATACCCTACCTGAATTTTCAAATCTCCTTAGGGCCTGTTTGGTTACATGAATCCAGAGATTTCAAATCTCTGAATTCATGAATGCGAGATTTATACCCATTTGGTTGTGAAAATCCTTGGATTCATCTTTTTACACTAAAAATGTGAATATGTAGATTTATGGGTATGGCCCCTACTATAAAAGCGCTAAACATTTGTGCATTCACAAAAATCACGTCGACCAAATAGTTCAAGATGAATTCACTGATTTCATTCCACAAATTCAGGTTAACAAAACAATTAATTTTATGAATTATGACTCCATAGATTTGAAATCTCTAGATATCTGAAATCTCTAGACTCATGTAACCAAGCAAGCCCTTATAGTTTCCTTCAACATCTATCTCCCCACATTCAATCAAGCTATATCCCATCTTGTCGCTCCCATGAATCGGTACTAATGCCGGTGGTAAGGCAATCATGCTACATCAACAACTCCCCTAAGAATTTAAAAAGGACCCACACATACCTTGAACTTAACTTGCCTTTCTTACCAAATCTCGAGCTTTCATTTGAAGGACCTCGGCTCAAACGATGTCTTGTACCTTAAAATTCTAGTTTCTTCTACTTGACACTAACATAGCTCTTTTACTTACTGTCACATCCCCCCAGCCGGTATCCTATTACCCTAATACCCAGAGGTGTGATCCACAGCCCAGAAGATCAAGTCTCAAACAATTATCCAACCATTCCACACAATAGTCCAATCATGAGCAAGAATAAATCAATGTATTAATATAATTAAACAATTAAATCAAAAGATTAAGGACCTCAGAAGGATCTCAAAACCAATATCAGAGTGCGGAAGTGATGTCAATTAATAAGAGTAACAAAGTGCGTAAGTAAAAGTAAACCTAATGTACACAACTGAGAAGAATAAAGGAAGCGATCAAAATTGTTCTGAGTATTCCAATGGTTCATTTTCTTCTAATTTCACCCTCTTTTCCTATGGCTTGTACTCTTGCAATTTAGGATCAATGTTTTGAAATCCCTTATAACCCTAACCCGAAAATCTATATTGTAGGTCTAAAGACCCAAAGTGAAGGAAGAAGATAGTTGTGGGCCATCCCATTTGAACCCATTGGATCTGGCTTTGAACTATTGGAATTAGATGGTGATGGTCCTGTGCTAGAAACCGATCGTTTCACTAACCAATCAAAAATAAAATCCTATATTAATCTAGCTAGCAGAAAATAGGGGGTCAAACTATGGGGAACTAAAAGGCTAAATTACTAAGATTTAATTCAACAAACTAAATTTAAAGTAAATCTATTAATTAATGCAAAAACTTTAACTATGAAGATGTGAAGATCTTTGGGATTTCGAATCCCCAATGCTTTTCCCTAACCGATATAACTCTACACTTCAAAGCAAATTAGGGATGGTCTTCCTAGATATGCCCTATCTTTGCAAGACTATCGTCCTTCGCCAAAGATTGGCACGCTTAGTTTGCTGAGCTATAGAACATCTTTTGGCCAAACTCAAACACAATCAACTAGAAGATATAGAACAATCAAATTAATGAAATAAGCATGGTTCATCTACATCCCAAAGAAAAGGAACTAGCTACTCATTATCACAAAGTTCATAAGAAAAATAGAGATGAAACAAAGAGAGAGAGAGAGAGAGAGAGAGAGAGAGAGAGATGTGGTATTCTTCTTCAGCAATGAGAGATATGAGAGGCAAGATCTGCGTTCGCCGTCTTCTCCTCTTCTCTGTGGCTGACTTCTCTTTTATGTCTCCTGCACACAATGAATCCCTTCTCTTTACCCATGGATTCGACATTTATTCGTTCATATTTTGGAAAAACACAAAACAAGAAGGTTATAGATATTTTTGATATCGTTCCATAGCATCTTGAATCACCACAATATGAGCTTATACGAGAGAGATATTCCCAAAATACTGAAGGTAGGTCTGTTTATCCGATTTTCAGATTTATTACCAAGACCTCCACCTGTTTCCAATTTGGCTAAGATCTCACTTTTCATGATTTCTTGGGCAGCAAGATTGAATGTCATGATTTAAAATCCACCAATATCTAATATATTTGCCAATTCCATATTATCTCTAATAACCAAAATCACCTTATCCCTAAAAAATACACAAAAATAATTAATTAGCTCTCTTTTAATTAACTAAGTGTTTGTGAAATTAAAAATAACCACAAGCACACGGTATCGTGTAGCTAACGGGTCGATCTCAAGGAGATATTCCACTTTAGAATTAACTTCTTAATGATAATGTGAGAGTGCAATGATTTAAAATTTGTTAATATTTTAATTAAACTAAACGAACGGTCCTAATCCATACATCTAATGCGATTGAATTGAGACGAAAAATTAAAGCAAACATAATCAACGCATAATTAATAAAGGCAGAAAAAATGCGAATAATAAATAAAAATAAAAGGGAAGTGATCCGAGTGTCAGCTCTGGATCTAGGGAAGGGGAGTATAATTATAATGACTTTGACCGTAGACCCTTTGTCGTAGCTTACAGTCCACTGATTGGGTGAACATATAAAGAAAAAGAAATTGCAGAAAAGAAATAATTAAAGCAATAGAAGGAAAGGAAAACCTTAACCAAAGAGAGGCACGACTGTAGGCATCTCTGATCAAGGACCCGGGGGAAGGGAGAACAATAAATAAAATGCTGAAAGTAAATTGCAGAAAGTAAATAACAAAGTAATAAAAGGAAAGGGAAACCTTAACCAAAGAGAGGCACGACTGTAGGCATCTCTGATCAAGGACCCAGGGGAAGGGAGAACAATAAATATATGCAGAAAGTAAATCCTAAATTAAGAATATATTGAGGGGTAGATAGACTGGGAATGGAGGGAGGAGAGAAGATTATTGAAGAAGGTTACTTACTTGCGAATTGAACAAACGATTTGAATCTCAACCAACCCTAACAACCATATCTAGATCTAGAATGATCTAGATCTGCAATTGCTAGACCTAGAGAAAAACGAATCTTAAAACTTGAAACTTAACTTGAATTGCATTACATAGAAAAATTAAACCTAAACATTCAATCTAGAAATCTAAATCTCACATATGCAAGCAAAGAAAACTAGAGAAAGCCTAAATAAACTGAAGAGAGAAGAAAGGGTGCTTCTACTAAGCTATAAAACACGTTCTCCCTTGATGGTATGCTCTCCTTTTATAGAGTTTACATGGGATATGAATCTTGACAGAATTTGAATCAAACTCAGGGTTCCTATCTGACTCAACCAATTAGGGTTTTGACGTTCTAATCGGACTGACTTAGAGAGATCAAATGCATAATTCCACTGTTGGATTTGAGGATCAAGAAGTCGTGAAGCTCTCCTACAAAAATCAGCTCGATCGGACACCGGATGACCATTCAATGAAGGGCTTAATCGAAATTGAACAGAGACATTCAAAAACGGGATTTTTTCTTCTTTCTTATCTGAATATAATTCTTTTCCCTCTTTTTCTTTCTTTAATCAAATCACAAATAGGAAATAAGATATTGAGGTATGCAAGGACTCTTTTCTCCATTTGGACTCTCTCAATAATATCTCTGTAGATTTGATTGATAATTTATACTCTCAGCCGTAGATCAAATTTGCCTTCTTTATCTCTTAAATATTTTGGAGTTGGCCCATAATCACATCTCTAGCCCATCATGCACCAAATGAGACTCATTTTCGCATTTGAGAATTTGAATGGACCTCTTGACGTGTAAAATTGCATGATTCATACCCAAAACTCCAAATATTTGCTTAAATATTTAAAAGTCCTCAAATCTGCAAAAACAACATAAAACCCAAGGTAGCTCCACCCTAAGTGTATAAAATGCATGGTTTATGCCCTAAGATTTCACAAATAAATGTGCTCATCAAATTCCCTCACACTTAGACTAAGCTTGTCCTCAAGCAAAAATTAAAGAAAAATACAAATGCAAGTAAGAAACTAGTCCAACAAAATAAATCCTAACTCACTTTCGTAGGAATCATGGTTACACTTAGCATGTGCAACAAGCCTTTAAACCACTAGGTTATCCCTAGAGGACGAGTTTTGTCTCGTGGATGTTTGCAATGAATATACGTCCAAAATTCCAATACAGCTCAAAATAAAACATTATAAATTCCAACTCTAACAATTGGTAAGTACTCATACAGAATCAATAGCCATGACAATTTTTCTCACCATTGATTTAAGATCCCCCACACTTGAACTTTATTACCCCATATTGATTCTTGAGACTTAGGATATATCTCAATCAAAGACTCACCTTATATCTTTCAAATACACCTCTTCTTTAAGCAAAACCACTCATAAAGTAAGGGGACCAAGGACTAAGGTTTTGAAGTATTTGTTACCAAACAATTTTACCAAGGCATTGATGACACTTGTATTTATCTCTCTTTCCTTTTGAGTAGTGAACTCTACTTTACTCCACTACGGTTGGCTTGAATGACATGGTGGAGCAAACACCAGAAACCCAAGTTACTTTGTAGCTTTGCTTTGCATATGCCCACATAGACAGTGATGCGAGAGTTCTTTTCAATAATCTCATTCCTAAGAGTTTCAATCAAGTCACCTCGATTCCTGAGCCGGAGTGCCCTGTCTAGTTCCAAGGAATTCAACTTTTACTTTCTACTCTTCTTTTCTTTCTCTTTTTTTTATTTTTTTTTATTTTTTTTTTATTTTTATTTTTTTTTTTTATTTTGTCATACCATACACAAAATTGATCTCAACTCCTAGCCAAAGAAACAAGGACCCACAAAACCCATAGATGGTCCAATGCCTTAAGTTAAGGGCCTTTTATTTTTCTAAGGAAAGTCTCATCAACATACATACAAGTTACCTTCCTCTCAACAGTGTTTTTATGTGTTCACGATGGGTACCAAAATCACTCTCATTTCACACATCATAGCAATTGAAATGGTATGTACACTAACCAAAAGCCAAAGTAAAATTTTACAAAGAAGGTATTCCCCCCACACTTAAGTAATGCAATGTCCTCAATGCATGCATGAAAAGATAAACATGGAAGACAAATGAGGGGTATACCTTTCAGTCAAGATATGCTTATCATGGGAAGCTTTAGTCATGTCTTCAATATCAATGTATGATGGGGAAGACACTCTAAATAAGAAAAACCATGAATAGAAAAGTCATCCCTAAAGACTTCAAGAAAAACCTTTACCATGTAAGAGAAAATTCTCATCATCCATTGAGGCCCTCTAGAAGGTTTAGCATCCTTCATAAGATGAATATGATGTTGTTCAATGGAAGAGCTTAGACCTTTGACATAGTGATAGACCAACTCAATGCTTCTCTATTATCATTCAACAGTGTGATCAACTCTTTTGCTTTGTCAGAAGTTAAAGTAGAGACAACAATGATAGGGAGAGAATTATCTTGTCCCAAGAAAGCATACTTCACATTAGAAGGCAACTCTTTCAATTCTAGCTTGGAAGGTTCAAATAAATAATGATAAATGCATGTTTATCAGAAACCTTGTTTGATTTTGGAAGAAGATGCAACTTGAATGATGATGGACTTGGTAGATGTACCATGAGTGTAGTGTTGACACAAGTGGAAGGTCCTATAGAACTAGGTAAGACCCTTTTAAAACTTGGAAAAGGACCCAAAAGAAGTTTGTGGCTTTCAGAACCAAATTTCAATTTCTAGCCAAAAGGTACAGGTTGGCAGACTGCCTTGGTCTCCCCAAGCCACCAACCAATCCCGGGACAGATTTGGTTCTTTTTGGAAATTAGGTTTTTGAAGCCCTGTATATTCAAACTTCGATCTAATTCGAGCGACTTTGTCATTAAGCTGTTGGAGAACGTCAAAAGAACCCTAGAGCACTCTCTCCAAGGCCAAGGAAGATCCCCAATCATCCGTGAGATTTTTCACTCGACAAATCTTCTTCTTCAAGGTTAGCAAACACTCTCATTCCTTCTAGTTCTATTCTCTCTATTGATTCTACCCATTGTTGTGATTGTGAGGAAGGTCTTATGCTACTGTAATGGCCTACTCCTTAATCCTCTTAGTCTTAGAGTGAATCCTTATTCACTCTATTCCTTCCGTGAACATCACGGTGTGATTTCGGTAAGAACCTGGCATGACCATCACAATTGTATTCTCTTTTGATTTTATTAATTTCTAATCCTTGCTAGACATGTTTCCAAGTTATTTTTAAACCTTGATCTATGGTTTTCTAAGTCCTAGAGTGAATCCCCATTCACTCTAGTCTATCTGTGAAAACTGCGGATTGATCCTATTATGTGATTCGTTAGATTTTTACTCTGTTGAACATACTTGATGCCTAAATCATGTTAGATAGTCTCCTATTATTATTTCAAAGTTTTCCTACTAATTTCGGAGTGTCTAGAACTCAAACGATGAGTTTTCGATCAAATCTAGGTTTTACTGTCTATACTGGGAAGGCTTGGTCGCCCCAAGCGACCAAAGGGTACAATGACAGCAAGTTGCCCTGTTTTGACCCCATTTCATCTTCGATCCTTTAGGGTTTGTTCCTAATGCTTAATCCTTGTATGATTAGGGTTTCTTTGGCAACTTTGAACCTATCTTTGATCTATTCTTCGTAGATTTTGAATCGAACATAAGGTAAGAACGTTCACTTACAAATAGCATGATTTACTTCTATTTTGAGAGCATGTTCTTATATACTATTTTTAGGACTTGTTCATGATAGTTATGCCTCTATAACTATAGTATGTTATTCATTATGTGATTGCATATTTGTTATGAATGTGAATGCAGGAATATGAATGGATTATGATATGATGTTATATAAGGAATCATATTGTATTGTGACTGCTTAAGTTGTGGTTGTGGAATGAGGAATGCCCTTTTGGTGTTTTTGTCTTGGGACATTAGGGGAGGTGGTATGGGACGATTTTTCTATGGTGCTCCTTGATGCTTTCCATGATTACTGGATGACATACCTAGGCCTTGTCTAGAAGTGTTTGGTTAGAAACCCCACCATATCTCACCCTATCGGCATGGGTATTGATGCCGAGTGACCCGTTGCAGCAATGGGGATTATGGGCGCTCAAGACCGGTTTCCGATCCGTGAGAAGACATAATCACATTGTGGGGGCCATTCATTGGTAGGGTTGCATTATAATAAACCTGGGCTCATGGGCGCTCAAGACCAGTAAACAACGCCGTGAGAGGACATGAGAGCTTCCCGTTTATTATATGTGGCTGACAAATAGAGTTAAGAATCCGTAGTTCGAGTTGGTTGGAGCCATAGGATATGATGAATCTAGGGAGAAAGATACTGGAATGGACTGCCAGGGGCACGGAAGGGAAGTATCTGACTCTGAGATTGATATGACTTAGTAGATGACGTGCATTGGGTTAGGTATAACCCTAACACGTGCCAATACTCATACCAATGGTAGAGTGAGAGAGTGGTGACCTAAACCCCAGCCATGGTGAATGTCTGAGATGGATGCCCTAACCCAACTACCGCAGAGAACCCAAAAGGCGTGCTTAAGAGCCGTAAGGGAGAGTGACTGAGACTTCCCAGATGAATATGGTGTTCTATCTTAATGCATGTCCGCCACTAGAGACTAGCATATGTTAGAGTTAGATGCATATTTGCACATTGTGTCATATCATCTTGCATCATGCTTTGTACTTGAAATTGGATTGTAATGGTTTATTTGTACTTGAACTACTTGCTGAGTTCTTTTGAGCTCATCCTTCAGGGACAACGTTTTAGACTTTGCTGCAGGTGTTGATGACGTCGAAATCCAAGACTATGAGACCATGTCAAGTGATTTGTACAGTCTACAGAGTATTGGCGATCATGAACATCACTGTGAAGAATGTGCAAGTGACGATTTCACGTACCAAGATTAGTCCTATTCTAGAGCTAGAGTACCCCGTATTGGATACGAAAGTTTTTTAAGTTTAGGCATACTCTTTTTGAGTTGGAGATGTTATATGAATAGTACTTAGATTAGTTCTTAGACTTCTTTAGTTCATTTAGTTGTAATACTTTAGATTTTGATCTACCTTTTGCATAGTTTTTAGAGTTTGTTTCTGCTATACTCTATACTCTAATTCTATATTGGTATCATTTTTCCACACTTTGATTATTGATTTGAGATCCTTCTGACATCCATCCTTGATTGTTTCTTTAATTACATTTATACGCTGATTTATCTTTGCTCTCAAATATACTATTGTGCTATATGGAAGGTTGATTGATGAGAATTGATCTTTGAGGTCGTGGATCACACCTTTGGGTACTACAGTTAAGGTACCGGATGGGAGGCCAGATGGGAGGATGTGACAGATGTTCAGCTCGTAGTCCCATTGGCATGTGAGGCTTCTTTTATTATTATTAGTCGAAGCAGTAATAGTGCTCCATTCCTATACCCGGATCGTACCACGAGCTACCGTCAACTCCCACTGCTTCCCCAGCTGTATGATATATGGGAAGGATCTCCGAATTAGAGCTCAGGATCTCTTCTTCACCAGCAAAGTCATTTAAACAAACATTGTCCCCGAGGAGTGAGCTCAAAAGAACTTAGCGAGTAGTTCACACACAAAAAACAAATTACAATCCAATTCAAGAATATAGCACGATGCAATATGATATGAGACAATATGCAAGAACGCAATTATACTCTAGTGGATGCTAGTCTCTAATGGTAGACACGCACTAAGATGGAATACCAGCCTCCTTTGGGAAGGTATTGTCACTCTGATCTCTCATGGGTTGGATACTAGTCTAGAGATCTTGGGTAAAGGGTCAAGGCATCCTTCTCGGACTATCACCATGGCTGAGGTTTAGGTCACCACTCTCTCACCACACCATTGGTATGAGTACTGGCGTGTGTCAAGGATAAGCCTAACCAATGCAAGTCATATACATAGTCACATCATACTAGGTCCAGCTACCTCCCCTCATGCTTCTCACCATCTTAGTTCAGTATCCTTTCCTATCTAAAGTCAATGTGTCACATCCCCTCAGCCAGTACCCTAACTGGCATACCCGGCTGTGTGATCCAAACCCTGAAGATCAAGTATTGAGGAAATCATCCTCCCACATATGCAATAACATAGTCATGAACAGATAAAATCAAGTGTAATATTATAAATAAAAGATCTAAATCAGGAAATGAATATTAGTATAATCAGAGTGCGGAAAATGATACCAGATGTAAGCACATCAAAAAGAAATAGAGTGAGGTGGAATCTCACTCCACAATTACAGCGGAATGTAGCACGTAGGTCTAAAAAGAATTACAATTGTTTCTAAAGGAAAGTAAGGAAAAGAAAGTCAAACTGAATGATATTTCTATTCTATAGATAACATCTTCAAAATAGTGGACTTCATCAATCCAACACAGATGTTCCAATTCTACGGTCTAATCGTAGTACGCAACTTGATCGCTCGTGGGATCATCAGTGTGATCTTCATTGTTGCCAGTACCTTGCATGTAGTACGCTTCATCGGCTTGCGCTTCATCGTATTGTCCTTCATAATAGTCAATACCTGTAGAATAATCTAACAAAAATTGTACAAAAAGGAGTGAGTTTGAATGAACTCAGCAAGGCAAGTTAACTCATAACAACATAAATAACATGCGGCAAAACATAACAAGATGCAATGCAATATGAAACAGATAATGTATGTATGCATCTAAACTCTATGTATGCTGGTCTCTATTGGCAGACATGCTTTAAGTCATAGCACCGTACTTCTTTGGGTAGGTCTCAGTCACTAGGTTCTGGTTGGTAATGGGTCCAGCATCCCTCGGGACAATCCATGGCTGGGGGTTAGGTCACCGCTCTCTCACATCACCATTGGTCTAAGTACTGGCGCATGTCAGGGTTAAGCCTAGCCAAATGCAAGTCATCTACTCAGTCACATCAACTCAGTTCAAGATACATCCATTCCTCGCCCTGGGCGATCCTTTCTGGTATCCTTCACACTAGAGTCCTAATAGTCCCAGACTATGAACTCATCAACCCTATTGGTTATCCACATATGGTAAACAGGAAGCTCTTATGTCCCCTCACGGGTTGGTTACCGGTCTTGAACGCCCATGGGCCCAAGTCTATCTGTATGCAACCCTCCCAATAAATGGCTCCTTTCAGGTAACCACAATGTGATTCATGTCCTCTCACGGACTGGTTACCGGTTTTGAGCACCCATGAATCCCCATTGCTACCACGGGTTGTTCGGTCTCAATACCCTTCCGAATCGGGTCTGATATAAGGGGGACATTCTAGCCAAACACTGCTAGACAGTCCTAGGTGTAATATCCAGCTCTATTCTAACCTTGACCCTGACCCGGATCCACTGTTGTATTCAGGTCCGAGGACCCGAAGCGGTGGAAGAAGAGATTTATGGACCATTTTGATTGATGATCATGATTCGGAGACCGAGCCCATGGACATTGACAATGATACCCCTTGCTTAAATGCATTGTCAGTGTTTAAGGAAAGTCTGCGCATCAGAGAAGATTAATATGGTTGATGTACCAAATGACCTCCTGTGCACAATCCGAAGGTATTCCCCGAAACTAGACTTCTTGATTGAATTGTGGAAGAAAATCTTTCTCAATTTGACCTTGTATAGCCTTTCAAATCCCTACTTGAAGTTGCTGTTCTAAACCTGAGTTTTCTGCTGAAAACATTTTGGTCGATACCATAGACCAAGGACCATCGACCAAAATGTCCCAGTCTGCCAAGTTAATGATTCCATGGAATATTCCTTTTCTATTTAATATGACCTCGAGCCTTGAGCCTTTTGCAATCATTTTTCTCACCTGGGAACGTGGGGAGAGCTTCCCAAAGCAGCTCCTTGGTTAGTGTGAAGGGTATCTCATCAAAGACACTTAGTTTATCATTGATTCTTGTCTTCATCTTCCACACTAAGGTATGACTCTTCATTCCACTCTCTACCCTACCATTTTCTAGTCTTTTCTATTGTCATCTTGCTGATGGGAAATTTGGAATGGTGCTGCAACCTTGCAACCACCACTCCAAGTGCCTACTCATGCTCAATCCAGGATCCCCTTAGCCATTCATTGATGCTAATGCTTATATCTCATGCCTAGCATATGTATTCCATGATTTACCTATTAACATCATACCATTTGATATCAAACTGAGCTATAGAGTGTATTATGTTTATGTTTAACATTGCCATATGATTCCAATCGAATTTCTATTAGTTCCTCTAGCTATTGCATTCTATTCCTCATCAATGCAATCAATTCCAACTCATGCCATGATGTTTATCACTTGAACTTGATAGCTCAAATTGGGGCTTTTTAATTAGACCATTGGATTGGGTTAATTCCTTGGTTTATAGTGTCCTACTACTGTTGTTAAGTATGCCTCCAAGTTTCAGATTGATCCGAACACCGGAAGACTCATTTCGGACCAAAATCCCCAAAATCCACTATTCTGCCCGAGGACTATTTTGGTCGATCATTTTGGTCGATACCATCGACCAAGACCATCGACCAAAGTTGTTCTTGACAACAACCTTGGTCGATTTTGACTCAAATGACATCCGATCTTCCCGACTTCTTTTCTAACTTATTATTGATGTTTGTTTAGGGCCTTAACAATTCTATTGGACTATTCTTGGTATTCTCAATTCATCATCAACCTATCCAAGGTAAGGATGGTTATATCCATAAACATATAAGTCATCAAGTATTGAACTGTGCTTTATTCAAAGAATGAAATCCCTAGATTTCTTTCAATCATTATGATCTTTGTTACATATGTGTTAGAACAAGTAACATTTAAATCTTTATACATTGGTTGTGTTACTTTATCATTTTGATTTGCTTATGTTTATAATGATTCGTTTCAATATCATGATTTGATTACTATTATGAATATGCATTGGATGCATGAGAATGATGAGATTTGATGTGTGATTGCTTACGTATGACTTGGGATTGGAGGGTGTCCTACTGACACTTCTGTCCTTGGGCATCGGAGGGAATAATATGGGATGTTCTCCGATGGTGCCTATCGACACTCTCCCGAGTTATTGGATGACATACATAGGATTGTCTAGTTGTGTGGCTAGGTTCATCCTTGTCGTGTCAGACCCGAATCGGAAGGGCATTGAGACCGAACAACCTGTGGTAGTGTATGGTTGGATGGGCGCTCTAAGCCGGTAGCCAATCCGGTAGGGGACATAAACCATGCTACGGATACCCGAAAGGGGCCATTTATTGGTAGAGTTGCATATGGATAGACTTGGGCTCACGGGCGCTCAAGACCGGTAACCAATCCGTGAGAGGACGTGAGAGCTTCCCATTTACTATATGTGGATGACCAATAGGGTTGATGAGTCCGAAATCCGGGATTTCGCTGACTCTAGTGTGAAGGATACCGGAAAGGATCGCCGGGGGCGAGGAATGGACGTATCTGAATCGACTTGATCGACGAGTAGATGACTTGCATTGGGCTAGGCTTTACTGTGACGTGCACCAGTACTTGACCAAATGGTGATGTGAGAGAGCGGTGACCGATCCCCTTACCATGGTTTTTGATGACTTTACCGATCTTCCCCGGGCATTCCCAAGATATGGAAATGGGAGAGTGGTGACGACCAGAGAAGTACGGTGCTATGACTTAAAGCATGTCTACCTTAGAGACCAGCATTCATAGAGTTAGGCTCATATCTCGCATCATATGTTCCATATCACATTGCATTATTATATGCTCGAATGTGTATGATTTCTAATTATGGAATAACTTCCTTGCTGAGTTCTTCGAACTCATTCCTTTTGTGCAAATGTTTTAGATTACATTCCAGGTTCTGAAGATTACAATGGCACCTCCTATGAGGCGGACTATGATTCCACATACTACCCTCCGGGTAGTGGCGTCGGTGAGGATTCGTATATTGGAGCCGAGGAGGATTATTATTCGCACCGGGGTTAGCCCCACGGTTGTGCGGGAGCGGCAGCGCACTGGGTTTACTTCATCCGTCTTGTTGAGGAGACTACCATTAGTATAGAAGAAACCCTAGCATAGTGCCCCATTCCCCTGGCGTATTTGTGGAACCTTGGATTTTGTAATTAACGTGTCTTTGAATTATTCCAGTGGTACTTGGATATGTAACTAACTTGATTTAATACTTTTCCGTGCTCTTGAGAGGGTGACTAGCACACCTTCTCACCCTTTATGATTTTGATCATACCTTATTTATTATCTATATTCCGCACTCTGATTTAGTTAATCTTGTCTTATTCATGATACTTGATATTAGCTGTTTTTACCATTGATTATTACTGTTCATGATTGTGTTACCGTGTATGTGGGAGGCATGGACCTCAGATCATTGATCCTTGGACTGTGGATCACATCCCAGGTATTCCAAATGGGGTACCGGCTGGGTGGATGTGACACTAGGTATGACAACCAATGATTCAGGAATGTGTCAATGGGCAACCCAGGAAATATCCCATACTATTTCCGTTGATGTCCAAGGACAGAAGTGTCAAAAGGACACCTCCCAATCCCAAATCATACCTAATCAATCACATTCTCAGATCAGTCATAACATACACAATCAACACCTCATCATACAAAAGAGGATGTAAAAGCATGATCCAATCATTAAACAATATGCAGTAATAAGCATTTCATATAAACTTGAATAATGAAAGAGAAAACATAAGGAAAGTGCTAGTGAACTTACAGTAGTACATCATAGGTATAAAATACAATAACAGTAGTTGAACTCAAAGTTTCTTAAATTAGAAACCAAAGTATACACAATCTATGTTATTATGAAATAACTGTCCTTACCTTAATTATCGCCGAAGATAATCCAAAGATCAAAGAGAGAGGTTCCAAACTTAGCAATTAAACCCCTAATAATCATAGATGCAACATTAGGAAAGAAGCCTAAAAGATTGGAGAGAAAACGAATCAAATAGAGCGAAAAATAGAGCTTCTTGAGTCTATTGGTCGATTGATTGGTCTACTGACCAATCAATCGACCAATAGACTCAGTAAGAAGCAAATACGGGAAAATTGATCCAAAACTCAATCTACAAGGTTTGGAACTTCACGAAACTTGGAGGAAAACTTTAGGATAGTATTCTAACACTAAGGGAGTAAAGATCGAGCACTAATAATGATTAAAAACATTACCTTCTAATTTAAAACCATGGTTTCCCCAATTGGGTGAAAACCCTAGAATTCGATGAAAATATACTATGAAAATCACAGAAAAAACTAGGGATGATTTTAGATCTCATCCAAGAAAAAGGTAATCAGAATCAGATACAAGTACATCATGAAAATTAGATTAAGTCGTCTAAGAAATTAGATCCATAAGAAGAACTAGGGTTTCAAAGGATCTTACAAGGATTAGTGTTTAGATCTTTATGCTGATCATAAACCCTAAAGAAAAGAATGAGATCATGGAAGAGATGGTAGCAAGAATGCAACATCTTCTTCCCAATCTCAAACAAGAACAAGATTAAAGAATAAATCATGACACCGAAAATATTACTAACCTTGAATTGACAGATTGGAGATGAGAGACTTTAGATCTTGCGGAGAATTCTTCGAAATCAACAAACAGAGTTTCAAACGAGTCTTCCCACGTTCTCAGAGTGTTTTGGAGGTAGAGAACACTAAGAAACATGAAGTGTGTTTAAATAGAGAGTGAAAAACCCTAAAATTGGATTTTATTGGATTTAACACACTATTGGTCGAGTGCTTGGTCGACTGGCCTAGTCGACCAATTATGTCAGCAAAGTCCAAACAGGGAATTGGAGGATCAAATGAACACCAAACCTAAAGGGCTTTTACACACACATCAAGTGACATACCTAGGGTGTAGAAATGCCTTCGAACCAAGTCAGATAATTCTCCAAGTCTTTCAACTAATCTCATCTTCAGTCAGGTGCAGTTTCCTTTCTAGTTCTGCACAAACTTCCAAGATTGGAACACCAACATCAACATCCATGGGTTCAGAGTCAGACTTCATATCTTCCATTGAGATGGCCCACAGTTGACTTCTTCCTTTACTCTGGGTCATCTGACCTACAAACAACAGGGTTTCCGGGTCAAGGTTAGGGCTGGGTTTCACACAATGTCTCCTTCTCCAACTATGCCCGTCCATTAAACCTATTGGTCATTCAAGTATAATGGGCGGGAAGCTCTCGTGTCCCCTCATGCTTCTCGCATTCTTGGGTGCCCATGAGAAGCCTACCAATGAAAGGTCCCCACAGCAATGCGTGTCCCCTCATGCTTGTCGCATTCTTGGGTGCCCACCAACCAAATATTGCTACCACGTGTCACTCGACATCAATACCCCTCCAATAGGGTGATGATACAATGGGGTTTCTAACCAAACTCAACTAGACTTCCTAGTCATGAAGTGAAATGCAGCCCTATCCTAACCCGACCCCGGACTCGGATCCTTAAGACCCCACTAATTTTCAAGTTTTTCTCCTTTCCATAACTGAGGCACTCGAGAACATAAAATATTCGTTTGAGAGGCAAAAGAACAATAAAATAGGTTTTCCAAACCCAAAATCCATAATTTACCCTTTATGGGTAGGGGCGATTAGTTAGTTGGATTAACCACCCCCAGGAGACTACCCCTATAATTTCTTCATTTGAATGCAACTTCCATTAGGCTTTGAAGAGTAGATACCTCTAAACATGCTTGACTTAATGGTATACTTTACCTTGGCATTGGGATCTTCTAGCCATAATTTTCGTGCATGCCAAAGTCGCTTTTTTAATCCATCCGGGTTGGCTTTCTCTCTCCTTTCAAAATCATTTAAGGTGGTGAGTCATCTCTTATCTTATCAATATACATAGGTTCAATTTTCGAACTCCCAGTCTCAACTGTAATGGTCCCATAGCTACTTTTTACTAGCACTCTGAGTCCTTGTACCTGCAATGATGGTTTATCGGGTTAGGATTTTAGGAGATTTTACACCTTCACTTCTGATACATTATACTTTGTAGACTTTCGCTAATATCTTTAATTAATTTTTTGATAGTTATATTTTATTATTGCTGTTGAATTATATTATTATGGGGATTAGTTGTGGATTGAATGTAGACCTGATCTTTGTGACTGTGGATCATATCCATGTGAGTCCGATTTGGCTGAGTGGGGTGTGACAACCATCCAATCTCATAACAAGGGAGTATGATCCACTCGAGGATTGGACTGGCAATTCAATTACATAGGCAAATTTAGTAGTAACACTAACCATTCATCATCTAATAAAGAAATAACGTGCATGTGAATAAAAGGAATAGCAAGTAAATAATCACAATACTAAAAATTAAAAAGAAAAACCAACGGGGGTTGGTCCAAGTGGTAAGCAGCTCGGTCCGCTTAAGTAAGGTTCCGATATCGAAACCTTGTGGATGTAAAAAATCATCGCTGGGAGACTCACCCACCACAGCCAGGTGTGCAACCCGAGTCGAACACCGAATTAGTCAGGGCAAAACCTTGGAAACCGGGGTTGGCAAACCAAAAAAAAAAGAAAAAAAAAAAAGAAAAAAGAAAAAAAATAGAAGTGATCCAAAGTTTTAGCTTAGCTTTGGATCAAAGGAAGGGAAGTAAATACGAGGAGTTTGATCGTGGACCCTTTGCGGTAGTTTAAGAGTCCACTAATTGGAGGGAAAACAATGGAATAAAAATTGCCAAAAGAAAATAACAATAAAAAACAATAAATAAAATGTACATTTACTGGATAGAGGCACGAGTTTAGGCATATTTAGAATATAATCAATGAACCATGGGGAAGGAAAACAATATAAAATATTAAAAATAAGAGTTATAAGAGTGATGACTAAACAGATTACTTCAAATCTTGAATCTTAATCTTGCATAGCAAAAACTTGGTCAAAGTAAGAAAAAATAAAAACAAAAAGATACATTACATATGGTGGATTCTAGAAGAAAGGAAGAAAAAAACATACGGAGAAAAAAAAAAAAAATAACATATTGAATAAAAGAGGTAAACACAAAGGCTAATTTTTTTTTCTTTGGTGTATGAGGTTCATTTCGATTAGCTTGTGCGCACCTCGATTATATCCTCAGAGTGAGCTTTGTCGTCCACAAGAATTGAATCAATGACCTTTTGACTGAGAAATATGGATCTTACCACTCTATCAACCTTGCATTGAAGACAAAACCTAATTTTACTATTTTGGAATATCAAGAGAGAATGAGAGGTATAATTCACTTGTTTGGGAGAAATCAGAGGCCAAAATTTCAAGAGGGAAGTAAAAATAAATAGAGATAAGTACAAGGGGGAGAGACTCATTTTTCTAATTAATTAATTATTATTATTATTATTTTTTTCTGTTTTACAAAACCTTAGTCCAAATTTTTTTTTCTTTATTTTTTCAATTATAGTAGAGGTGAAAGAAATGTTTCCCTTTCGAAATTTCAACAGCAAAATTCGGAAGATGACTCGTTCCCAGGAAAGTGCGCAAAACACGTTATGGTATACGTGTCCTATGGAGTGGGAAGGGAAGAAAAGGGCAAGTGTCATTTCATAAAAGACCGTTTTCCCGGTAGAATTGGAAAGCCATCTCCTCAAGAGTGAGTAGGAAACAAGGATCGAGAGAGAACAAGACTAAGGTTGGCAACAGAAGAACTCCATTCTGACGAAAATTCTCTTTGGAATTTTGTATCGCTAAAATGGTTTGATCCGGTTCACATTTTTTCTTTTTAAGAAAATTCAAATGGTTTCTTTCTATAGAGTTGGTTACAATTTCAATTGTGTTTTTCTTGATTATTTACAATTTGTGTGAAGCGGAAATGCTTCAAGTGCATACTGGGTTTTTGTCACCCTATAAGCATTTAGTCTAGTTAGTGTTAATGGCATGTATGCATTGCATCCCATATCATTCAAAACCCTTCATCTGTTGATACATTTTTTGAGGTAAAATGTTAGTTTCCTGTTGCTGCATTTCTGCATCTGCTAATTGAAAGGGAGGAAGCATCAAATGCCACTGCTTCTAAGTGGTAAGCTCCTTTCAGAAGAAACGGGCATCTGAAGCTTAATGGTCCCTTAAGGCCCATATTGAATGACAGCAGAGGCCACCATAGCTTAGGTCTAGTTGGTTACCTATTTCTTTTGAATGTGTGTAGCTGTACCCTCTGTCCTAATGTCATTTCCGTTTGTTGTTGTTCCAGATTCACTTTGTGCTTCTCATCAGTAGACAAGGAAAAGTCAGGTTGACAAAATGGTATTCTCCTTATTCCCAGAAGGAAAGATCCAAGGTAAATGCTCTCTCCGTTTGTTGTGGTTGCAAATGCGTTTAACCATGTAATCTGTGCTGTTTGGATCACTGACCTAGGAAATATTATAAAGATTCCAATTTCTAAGGTAACATCCAATCATGTTTATGGTATGATAGTTTGTCTAGTTCTGAATGTGTGATGTGGCCGAACCTCCAATTCACATAAGCTATTTGTCAAATCTCCAATAAGCGCTTGATGAGCTAGTAAAGAGGTTCATCTCATGCTTCAAAACCTTGAGATGCAGATGCATTTTGGCCTTGCCCAAAAGTGAATTCCTGGCAATTGCCTTAGATGTATTAAATCTAGACATAAGAAAGCGGTTTGTCGATGAGCGGTGTTGGGATAGTTATTGGCTCAAGCCATGAGTTTTGAGTACTTGTTGAAAGAACATGAACAAAGGAAAGCCTCTTCCATGGGTACTCATAGCCAGAGACCAAGTGACTTGTAAGGCACTCATAATCGAAAACCATTATACTATGCTGATTGTGATGATTGTGAAGTCAGTCTGGCCAGCCTTGTAGGTAAAACACCCTTCACTTGCAAATACTTGTCACCCCTGTGGATAAAGGCAAAGTGTTTGACACAAGCAAACCCACAGACCAAAAGTTCTTGTTGGACACTTCTAAAACAGAAATGATCATTGATCATTTATAAAAGAGACAAACTAGACTGAGCGACGGCCATAAGATTCCTTCAGCCTCAGAGTTAAAAGGATAATACGACTGTACTTTTTCATAATTCATACACGCATGTACTAACCAGTAGTTTGTGTTTGCATAATCCCTCTTAGAAAGCGATTTAAGTATGGCAAGTTGAAGTTCCCTAATAAAGGGAAGTGAGTGATGCTGGTCTATGAAGATCCTTTCCCCATTGTAAACATGCTAAGTGCTCATTTCAAGAGGAGCATGCAACCACAAACTTAGAAGAGGGTTATGGCGTCAAGACCAGAGAGAAAAGTGGACAGGAAGCAATATGATCATAGAGACTGAATAGAACTTGGGATAAAGAATTTCTGTGGTATCATAACTGATGGCCAATAGTTGGCCAAAACTGGTGACATTTATGAAAGGAGGCTGTCCACCATTCGCAGATTTCGAGGGGAAGTTTGTTCATGGTGTGAGTACTTGCTGGATCAAGAGCTTCCTTTGTTCTTGACCAGAACCTATCCTCAGCAGAGGCTGAAGGACAAACATGGGATAATAGATTGTGTTGGGTGAAAAATAAACAAAAATCCCTTGAATGAAACCAAACCAGTTACAAGTTCAAGGCTAAGGAGACATTCTCTGAAGAGAGACTTCTTCCTCACAAACCTATAAATGAGAGGATGAAGTTTCTTGCTCTTTGAGAGAAACTCCCAATAAAGGATGCTGGGTGAATTGAGAATCAAGAAGGAAACTTGTAAGGAGTATGGTGAGGCCTGAGGAAGTACATGATGAGCAGTCGCATCACTTGTGTCATGACAAGTTCCTATTAATGGTGAGAGAATATGATGTAGGAGAAACCCTAGAAACTAGGGGACCTACAAAGTGGGCTACTAGACTCTTAGAATTAAACACCTATTCTTGACAGATAGTAAAGAAAGGAATTTGCAGCATGAATTCTGATTAATCATGCATGTAAGACAGCTAAAGTAGAGAAATAAACACAATAAGTCCTATTGGTAAGCACAACTAAACAAGAGTCAATAGGGAAATAAGGGGATGGGGATCTTGGCACCATGACACTAAATTGAATGCAAGGGTATTAAGAAACTTAAAGAAAATAGAGCTGTCCTAATCAATATCAGATTTCTAATAAGGAATTCAACAATTGACAATGTAAAGGGAGTCTTAGGAAGTTTTTGTTTCAAACAAAACTACTGCCAAAGAATAAATGAGAAATATTTAGGGAGAGATAATGTTACCTGCTGATCCTGGCTGCAAAACAGGGGTTATAAAGCATTTAGGAAAAGAAATAAGAGAAAGAAAAAAATATTTTGAAGTAGTGTTGAATCCTAGGAAAGGAGAAAAAAATATTTTGAAGTAAGGGTGTATCCTAGGAAGGAGAGTAGGGTTAGAATGGAGAACCACAGCAAGACTGTTGTACTAGAGGTGATAAAAGAGAGAGAGAAAAAAAAGAAATAGAAAAGATTTTTTTGCAAGAAAACAGGGCAACCATGGGGTTTGGGGAAGAAGAAGAAGATTTCCAGGAAATAAATTAGGTCTTTCTCGAGAAAAAAGAGAGTAGATCTTTGTAAAGGAGAGAAAAGGGGATTTTTCTAGTGGGAAACAAGAGTGAAAGGAGGAAAGAGAGGTTACCTGGAGAGAGAGGGAAGAGCTAGTTCCGCCAGAGAGAGAGAGAGAGAGAGAGAGAGAGAGAGAGAGAGAGAGAGAGAGAGAGAGAGAGAGAGAGAGCAGCGTTTCTTTTCTAATTCTTTCATTCATTCTCAAAAAATGAATTCCATACAAGGTTTAAATAAAAAAAATTGATCCCTCCGAACCCTACATGTTTAATTCCCAAAATAAAGCCAACTTAAGTTGTAAATATAACCCAAACACAAAATAATTCAAAATTGGGCCCAAATAGACTCTAGGCCCAGCCCATAAAGACTTAAACATGAAATTAAAATATTTCAATAATAAACTACTACCCAACCCACTAAGACTAAGGAAAATAACATGACAAATTGCCTATAAGCAGTGTTTCTCATCAAATCATAGGATGCTAGTAATCCGATAACCTCCGAACTCATCATCCATCCACATAGATGCTGTTGTAGGATGATCTCTACGTCGGCATCGCCGGTAAACTCGGAATTGCTCACTGATGTCCTCATCAGAATATCCAAGACAAGAGGAATTAATTGCATAAGAAGAAAAGAATGGCTTATCTCTAGGTCGAACAAGAGGAAAGTGGTCTTAGTCTACAGTAGATAGTTCAAGCATAAAATCCTAAAACTCCTCCAAGGAAAACTGTTAAAGTATACATAAATTTGGAGTTTACTGTTCACGTTACTGTTCACGTGAACAATGTTTTTACTGTTCACGTGAACAGTAAAAACAGCTTTTACTGTTCACGTGAACAGTATTTTGCTGTTGTTTTGATGATATTTTCTATTTCTAATGTGGGAATCTTGCTACATAAGTTTTGGGAGTTTTTTAGAAATCATAGTTTCTATTTTCAGAACTTTCTATTTTAGGAGTTAGGAAGTTACTAAAGCTGTAATATTTTGTTTCCTTCTTCTAGAGGACAATTACTTGTCTCTCAAGTTGTAATAGATTCATTAGAAGCTATAAATAAAAGTGCTCTGTGATTCTAGACTCTTTAGCTAAGAATCATAGGTCTTTTTTACTAGTTCTTCATCTCTCTTCTCTTCTTCTTCTTCTCTCTTTTCTTTGTTCAAGTTCAACTGCTATTTTGATTGTTTAAAGCTTGTTTTCTAACATGGTATCAGAGCTTTTTTGAATCAAAATAGTGTTGTTCTCAATATTCTTTTCTGAAATTCTTTTTTTTTTTTTTTTTTTTCCTGTTTCCTTGGTGTGCAGCCACCTAATGCTGTATATTATGGACTGTTAGATCAGATATTCATGTGAACTGATCTTCTCTACCTATTACCTTACTCTTACACGTTCCAAAACTTGGATACCTTTGTTACCTCTTTTTTTTTTTCTCCTATTTTGTCCTAAGGTTACACAATTTTTTTGTTTTCTGCTCATTCTACTTCAAGTTTTGGAAAACTGATTTGAGTGCTATCTACCTCAGTTTAATGTCTTCACTTACACGTTACTCAATCATGAGTACGGCTGAATCAAAAGGATCTCAAGGAGATCATGTAAACGTTCAAATTACATCTATCAAGTTCAAAGGTAGTTCTAATTACTTGTTGTGGTCACAAGCAGTTCGGGTGTACATACTTGCAAAAGGTAAGCTTAAGTTCATTGAGGATGAACCTCCTGCTGAGACTGACAAATCCTATTTTAGTTGGATCCAAGATGATGCAATCATCAAAATTTGGATGTGGAATAGTATAGCACCTGATATTGCAGTGAATGTTATGTTCCATAAGACTGCAAAGGGAATATGGGATGATTTGCAAGAGACTTATTCCCAAGCTAAAAATATGACTCGGATTTTTAGTATTTATGAAAAGCTATTTCAATTTCAGCAAACTGACAAGTCTCTGCAGGATTATTACAACTCCTTTAAAGGCATGATGGAGGAGTTGAATGTCTTTCAACCTCTCACCACTGATATAGAGAAGCTAAAGGCCCAACGGAATGAATTTTTTGTGTCTAAGTTTCTTGCAGGATTGAACCCTGAACTGAAATTTGTCAAAGGACATCTTCTTGCTGGTGAGCATGTCCCTAATCTTAGTGAAGCATATTCTAGACTTCAACGTATTGCCTTGCCTGAAGGGAGTTCTCCAAACAAAAGTTCTAAAGGAGAAAATTCAGCCTTCACTACCTCTTATGGAAGGGGACGTGGTCGTCGTTCAGGGGGAGTTAGTAGGTCTTTTGGAGGTCGTGGTGTTCAACTGTCTGATAAGACATCTCGACTTTGTACTCATTGCGGTAAAACAGGGCACTTAGTGGAAGCTTGTTGGGCCAAACATGGAAAACCAGAGTGGGCCAAGCACCTTGCCAATTATGCCGTTTCGATGGTGGTGCTGATCATCGTAGCAAACAACGATAGTGGTTCTGGATCTTCTTCAGGGGACTTGTCTAAGACTCTAAGAGATGATGTAAGCCAAATCCTTCGCCGATTGCAAAATATTGAAACTGGCGCTTCCACATCCACTAGTACTTCTGCTGCCACACTTTCTCATGCAGGTAACACAGCACTTCTCACTTCTACTCCCACCCCTTGGATCATCGATTCAGGGGCCTCTTCCCATATGACTGGTAAGTCATCACTTTTTAGCTCTTTTTCTAAATCTACCACTAAAAATTCTGTTGTCATAGCTAATGGGACTTCCACACCTATTCTAGGCTTTGGAAGTGTTTCTCCTACAACTTCTCTTACTTTATCATCCATACTTCATGTTGCTAAGTTTCCTTTTAACTTATTATCTGTTAGTCAATTAACTAAAGCACTAAACTGCTCTGTGACTTTTACTCCCACTTATTGTGTTTTCTAGGACCTTCACACTAGGAAGACGATTGGTGGAGGGTGTGAAAGGAACGGACTCTACTATTTGGACTATGCTACCCCTATTGCGGCTCTTTCTGATGATTGTGTAGATGCTCTCCAGTGGCACTGTCGTTTAGGTCATCTGTCTTTACCTAGATTAAAAATTTTATTTCCTTCTTTTAAATCAGTGTCTAGATTAAATTGTGAAGCGTGTGAGTTAGGGAAGCATCATCGTGCCACCTATCCTCCACGCTCTATCTCTCGTAGTGAGTCCTTATTTTCTCTTGTTCATTCCGATATTTGGGGCCCTTGTAGAATTAATAATAGGCATGGTTTTCGATATTTTGTTACTTTTGTGGACGATTTCTCCCGTCTTACATGGTTGTATCTTTTAAAGGATTGGACAGAGTTCTTAACTACATTTAAAAGTTTTATTCATGAAATTTGGACTCAATTTTCTCTTCCTATTAAAATTTTTCGGCCTGATAATGCTTTAGAATATGTGCAACATGATATATCTAACTTGTGTGATTCTCTTGGAATGATTCATCAAATCAGTTGTTCATTCACTCCCCAACAAAATGGAGTGGTTGAACGCAAAATTCGTCACCTCTTGGAGGTTGCACGCGCTATTTTGATTCAGATGAATGTTCCAAAGAGTTACTGGTGTGATGCAATTTTGACTGCTGGTCATTTAATTAACCGCATGCCTATGCCTTTGCTTTTTGAAAAATCTCATTTTTCAATTGTTTTTCCCAATAGAGAACCGTTTTCAGTTCCACCCAAAATTTTTGGTTGTGTGTTTTGTTCACATACCACATCCTTTGGATAAACTTTCCCCCCGTTCTATTAAGTGTATTTTTCTTGGGTACTCACGCACTCAAAAAGGTTTTCGTTGTTATGATCCGGTTCTTCGCAAACAATTTACAAGTGCGAATGTGACCTTTTTTGAAGACACTCCTTATTATCTAAGTCAATCTGTGTCTGTTGAAAATGTTTTGGATGATACTCCTCCTATTCCCTCTTTAGTTCCTTCCACTAGCAATGTTCCTCTACAGGTTTATCAGCGAAGACATAAGTTGCCAGAACATATTGTGGATAGTAGAGTTCCTCCTAACAATATTAGCGGCTCTCCTTTAGTGGAGCTTGAAGCTGGCCCTACGGATGTTCCTTCTTCATCCTCTCCACCGGCGGATTCTTCTAGTGGAGATCCCACTCTGCCTTCAGATGACTTACCAATTGCTTTAAGGAAAGGTACTCGTACTTGCACTTGACACTCTAACATTGTTTATCCTGTTTCCAATTTTGTTTCTACCTCTCATCTCCCTCCTAGCTTTCGTTGCCTTGCTTTGTCTATGTCTGCCGTTCATATTCCAACCCATCATACTGAAGCTCTAAAAATTCTTGGCTGGAAAGCCGCTTTGGATGTGGAAATGGATGCTTTACAGTCTTGTTATACATGGTCTTTAGTCAACTTACCTCCTAGGAAAGATGTGGTCCGCTGTCGGTGGGTGTATACAATTAAGTACCATTCTGATGGTACGGTTGAAAGGCTTAAGGCCCGCTTGGTGGCTAAGGGCTATACACAAACATATGGTGTAGATTATTTTGAGACTTTTTCTCCTGTGGCAATCCTTAATTCTGTCCGTGTCTTGATATCTTTGGCTGTGAATTATGATTGGACTCTTTTTCAGCTTGACATAAAAAATGCATTCTTATATGGTGATCTTCATGAAGAAGTTTACATGGAGCAACCTCCAAGGTATGTTGCTCAGGGTGAGGACAGTGTTCGTGTTTGCAGGATTCATAAAGCGATTTATGGACTCAAACAGTCTCCACGGGCTTGGTTTGAGAAATTTAGCAAGACTGTGGAGTCTTTTGGTTTTGTATAGTGTTATTTTGATCACTCTATGTTTGTTAGACGGCAGGGTGATTGTGTTGTCATTATGGCAGTTTATGTTGATGATATTGTTCTTTCAGGCAATGATGTTGATGCAATCCATACAGTTAAGACACACTTACAAAAATCTTTCCAAACCAAAGATTTAGGTGATCTACAATATTTCTTGGGGATTGAAGTGATCCGCAGTAAAAAAAGGAGTAAGTTTGTCTAAAAGAAAGTATGTGTTAGATCTTTTGACTGAGACTGGCATGCTTGCTTCTAAACCTAGTGACATTCCCATGGATCCTCAGTTGAAGTTAGGACGTGATGATGGTGACTTGTTAGATGATGTCCATCGTTACAGGAGTCTTATTGGGAAACTTATTTATCTTACTGTTACTCGTCCTGATATTTGTTATTCTGTTGGAGTTTTTAGAAAGCATAGTTTCTATTTTGGTGGTAGTTTCTATTTTCAGAACTTTCTATTTTAGGAGTTAGGAAGTTACTAAAGCTGTAATATTTTGTTTCCTTCTTCTAGAGGACAATTACTTGTCTCTCAAGTTGTATTAGATTTATTAGAAGCTATAAATAAAAGTGCTCTGTGATTCTAGACTCTTTAGCTAAGAATCACAGGTCTTTTCTACTAGTTCTTCATCTCTTTTCTCTTCTTCTTCTTCTCTCTTTTCTTTGTTCAAGTTCAACTGCTATTTTGATTGTTTAAAGCTTGTTTTCTAACAAAAACCATTCAAAATCTTTAGGAAATAGGTGGACGAATGGTGGTTTTATGGGAAGAAGCCTAAGGTTTCTCATACTAAGACAAGTAACGGTCATCCAAAGCAAAATTTAAGGCCTAAGGAAGATTGAATCAGAAGCAATGACCAACCTAAGAGACAAAAGTCACAACCCAATGTTAATAGCAAAGACAAGGACAATATGCACAGTACTGCAAATAATGAGGTAGTCAGAGACAGGGAATTGAGAGTTGGACATGTGATCCGAAACCATAAGTAGAAGTAGGAGAACTTAGTGTCATCAAGGAATTCCCAAGGTGCTATGTTGTCGAATACAAAGTCTAGTAGCAGTTTTAATGATTTTTTACAAGAGGTTCTTAGACCAAAAGAAGCCCTTGCAGTTGGTGTATGTTCTACCATCTGGTTTCCAGTCTCAGTTTGACTGGGAAACAAAAGTGAGTGATGAGGATGAAGAGTTCCAAGAGCCTATGATCTTTGGGCATTTTCCTTCAAAGGAACAAGTAAAAGGTAAGGAAGTGTTGTCTATTGCCACAATTAGCCAAGTGGCCTCAGCCTTCACAACTCCATCCAAAGAGATGACTAGCCATCTATGACCATTTTATATTGAGGCAAGGCTCAACGGCAAGCCCGTTGCAAGGATCCCGATTGACAATGGTACAATAGTTAAGGTTTTACCGGCCTGTATGCTATCAAAGTTAGGAAAGGATATGGGAGATCTATGCTTGTGAACATAGAAGTTACAAATTTCCTAGGAAGTTCGTCCGCCGTAAGGGGAGTGCTTCCTATTGAGTAAGTATTGGCGGGCGAATGAGCATGATGACTTTCTTTGTGATGAATGCCAATGCCCCATACAATGCATTGTTGGAGAGAAACTGGAACCATGCGAATAGGTGTGTTCCATCAACCTTGCACCAGACATTGATCATGTGGGGCAGTGATGGAATGATTGAAGAAGTTAAGCCAGATCCTTTCCCTTCTTGGTGAATGCTAGTCACATGGATGCTCACTTGTATGACAGAGATGTTAGTCCCATTCAGCTTGAGGATTTTGATTCTCTTGGACGACCTTCAACCATGACAACTGAGGCAATGTTGTTGGCTGAAAGCCTGGCCGTGCTTCCGAATGGACCTATGGATATGGATGTGTGCACTGAAGGGTCTCAAGAGTCTGCATCATGACAGCATAGCAGGCAAAGGAGGTAGTAGAGAGTATCTTTAGGAGGCTCTCTATCTCGTGTCTGGAGATGAAGCTGATTGAAACCAAAACGATATAGGTTAGTGAGGTAAAGGAGGTGTAGGACAAAATCCAAATGAAGGAATTGGCCATGGGTCATCCCAAACCGGAGGATAGTCCAGCTGAAGTACAAAACCCTTTGGTTGAAATAAATTTAGGTAGTCAAGAACAAAAAGGCCTGTATAAATAAGCAGTCTCTGAAACAAAGTATTAAAATGCAAACTTATATATGTACTTTCACGAAAAAAAGATTGTTTGCTTGGGACTATTCTAAGATGCCTAGTTTAAGTATGGATATAAAGGAACACCTCTTACCCATTAAAGAAGGCCTGCAGCCCTATAAGCAGTTACCACAGCATATGTCCAGAGATATAATCCTAAAAATCAAGGATGAGATTAAGCGTGTACTTGATGCTGGTTTCATTTGTACTTCAAGATATTCTGAATGGTTATCTAATGTGGTCCCCGTAATGAAAAAGAAGGAAAAAGTTAAGGGTTTGTATCGATTTTAGGGACTTCAATAAAGCAATCCTTAAGGACGAATACCCTATGCCCATAGCAGATATGCTGGCTAATGCGGCAGCAAAGCATCATATGTTGTCTTTTATGGATGAACACACTAGCTATAATCAAATATTTATAGTAAACGATGATGTTGCTGTTTGCCCATAAATGACATTGGAATGCACTGGCATGCCAGGGTCCACAAACCCAAAAGGATCTAACAATCAGGAAATGCAGAATCTCTCTGCCTTGGCGTATTGAGGACTTTGATGTTTTTTGGGAGAAAGCAACAAAATCTCGTGGGGTTCTTCAATGGTGAACCTCAACCATTCCTACTTTATGGCTATGACTTGGGAAGAAGAAAAACTAAAGTAAACTAAAGATAAAAAGATAAGTGTAATGTGTCATGCTGGTTGATTTGCAAATACATTACATCAGGTTTTCTTAGAAAACTAGGATGAGTACTTAGCCAAAACTTCCTAAAATTAACTTCAGATAAATTCCAAGTAGTTTGGAGAAAAGGGATTTGAGAAAGAAGTGAGCAACTGCCTCGTCGTCTCTTCGTTTTGGCCAGCCTGGTCAACACCAGGTTGGTCCAGGGCTAACTCTAACCAACTTTTTTAATCCAGTAATTTATTTAGCCTGGTTTGCCCCTTGAACTAGTTCTCAGCGGTTGGGTTTTTTCAAGAAGTAATAGTCCCCAAGGCAGCTCTTTGCCAAGGGGCAAATGGACTTTTGAATGGGCAGTGATGCCTTTCTGTCTCAAGAATGCAGGGGCAAAATATCAAAGGGCTATGAATCTAATTTTCCATTTCATGATCGGTCATTTCCTTGAAGTACATATTGATGATGTTGTTATCAATTCAGAATCTGATGACCAACACTTGGCTCAGTTAGAGCAAATGTTCGCAAGGATGAGAACCCATGGATTAAAAATGAATCCCTTGAAATGTGCCATTGAGGTGAGCAGCAGGGAATTTCCTTGGGTTTTTGGTACATCAAAAGGGAATTGAGATTGACTGAAACAAGGCCAATGCTATTCAACACGCTAGGGCCCCTTCAAACAAGAAGGAATACAAAGGTTCTTGGGTAAGGTGAACTTCCTAAGACGATTCATCTCCAATTTGGCTGGACGAACTGGGTTTTCTCCCCTTTATTAAAAATAAAAGAAGGGGATGAATTTCGGTGGACCGAAGAACATCAGTTGGCCTATGATGCTATAGAGGCATACCTGACCAACCATCCAGAAATGATGCCTCTAAGAGAAGGGGTTCTGTTGAAGTTGTATATTTCAGCCTCAGTGGATTCCTTTGGAAGTCTATTCGCTCTAGACACTGAGTCAGGTTTGAAGCAGACTGTATATTATCTCAGTAGAATATTAATTGAGGCAGACCAAAGCTATCTCAAACAAAGCTATCTCCCTATAGAGAAGATATGTCTGGCTTTGCATCATTCTTGTTCAAAACTGATATATTACATGCTGCCAACCACTACTCAAGTGATATGTCAAACGGATGTCATTAAACACATGCTAATTAAGACCAAAATTAAAGGCCGAATTGGCAAATGGGCCTTGGAATTAATTGAGTTTTCCTTGGCATCTGTTCCTCAAAAGGCAGTGAAGGGGCAATGTTGGGCAATCATCCTCTACCTATCCTAGAGGGGAATGAGGAAGTGTTACTTATATCCTTAACCCCTTGAAGGCTGACCTTTGATGAGTCTAAAATTGACCGCTCAGCTGGAGTAAGGATTATTCTTGGTTCACCTCAAGGGATCCACACTTAGTTTTCCTTAAGCCCTACTTCCCATGCTCTAATAATCA